>NC_134541.1:10408994-10712565 GCF_050624435.1 Tenrec ecaudatus
CCCTTGGACTCCTCATCATCTCTTCCATTTCTTTTCTGAGATTCTTTTAAAGCTTTGTTCGTTTCCAGCGTGTTTGTTGAAACATTTTCCAACAGCTGCATTAAAATCTTTGTTGGAGAATTCTCACATCTCTGTCATCCGGGCGCTGACATCTATTCATTGTCTTTTTCTTTTTTTCCCACTCCGTTAGAGCGCATCCTAGCCCTCAGTATGATGAGTGATTTTTGATGGAAACCTTGACATTTTCAGTTTTATGTTATGAGAATCGGCATCTTCTTTAAACCTTTTGTCTTAGCTAGTTTCTAAACATCACTCTAGCAGGGGCAATGGGGGGTGGGTGTGAGGTAAACGGAAATCTAGTTGTCTCCTGAGCATCCACTGATACCAGGAGGCAAAGGTGGCTGAGAGCTATGATCCTGTTACACGACAGCCTTGTACTTCAAGATAGGCCTTGAACTGCCCTGGTGACTGTGAATCCTCTGGATTGTGTCATCCCCAGCAAAGGAAGCCTTATGATACCCTGATCCACAAGGGCTAACACCAGTCCATTTCATCTCACTGATTACAAGGATATTATCATTTCTGATGGGTTCTAATGTTCCTAGGTTCACACTCGGTACATTCCAAGTTCTCATTGTTAGTAGATTGTCGGCACCGTTTCTTCTCACACTGAGCTGTATCTCATCGGCTAAGGAAGATTCCAAAGGCCGTACTTCAATCATGTCACCACAGCCAGCTCCACTTTGAGAAGGTAGCTCCTCCTCAGGCACATTTCTGACCCAAGTGGTCCATCCTCCAGCACTACCTCCAACGACGTTCTGCTTCCATTCGTGAGGGCTTCAGCATCTGACAGTATTTCAAGGCTGTGAATCAGGTTTTCCGTGGCGACTTCCTCTGAAGAGGGCAGTCCTTTCCTTCTCGATTGTGTGTTCATAGTCTGGAAACTGATGAAACTGGCTGACTTTGGGTGACCCTGCAGGCATTTGAAATATAGCTTCCAGCATCACAGCAACACACAGCTACCCAAGTTCAACAAACCGCCAGACGGTGGTGGCCAGGTAGTTCTGGCTGACATCAAAAGGAACTACCGCACCCGGGTCGCCTTGGTGGCCTATAACAATGGCAGAGTTCTCAGCATCACAGCACAGGATGGCAGCAAAGGCCGAGAGACAAGTGGTAGGAAAGAGTTAGGGGGGTCTCACTACTGTTCTCATGCGGTTTTCACTTACACCTCCAGGAATGGGGTCAATATGTTACAGCTGTCCCTCTGACACTAAACCAATGGGGACATTAAAAATCTAAACCAAACTCAATGCTGTTGAGCTGATTCCAACTCATAAGGACCCTATAGAACAGAGCACAACTACCCTGTGGGTTTCCTAGACTGTAACTCTTTACAGGAGTAGAAAGCATCAACTTTCTCCTATGGAGTGACTGGTGGTTTTGAACTGTGGATCGTGTGGATCCCAGACCAACGTGTAACCACTAGGCCACCAGGGCTCCAGAGTAGGAGCACTAGGACGCCTAATTTCAGCCTTGGGAAGGTGGACATCTGGGCTTCCTACGACACCTTTGATTTTGTGAGTGGGTTGAGCCGCCTTTTTTTTTCTTCCATGTGATGTTTAGTTTAAGTAGAATGCTTATCACCAAAAAGGTTTCCATCTTATTTCTTAGGCCTTTGGCTTGTTTCAGGGGGCAAAAGAGAACCCAGACTCAAATATAATTTAAGGAGAATATATATAAAGTCATACAAGGGACAAAGACAACATGAGGACACAGATATATCATCAGAATTAGGGAGACCATTAGCAGGAGGTCACAGTGGAATCTAGGATTGCAAAGAGAAACGCTAGGCAATAACTGTCACAAATGCATAGAGATTGGTGGCAGATCAATCACAGTTACAGGTGGGACTCCAGAATTAGGAATGGTGCCACAGTTGGAATGTGTACATCATCAGATCGAATGGCTTACAAGATTGGTTCAGGAAGCAACTGATAGGGCATGACTCATGACTACGTGACCACCAGCACTTTCCCTAGTAGGGTGGTTTCCATCAAGGACATGCCCAGGGAAGTCCCTAAGAGAGACTGTCCTTCCTGGGCTGGCTAGAGTTTCTGAGATGATAAATCTTTAGGGAGCAAAGAGCATATCTTTCTCCTGTAGTATGCTTGAACTATGAACCTCGTGGTTAGCAGTGCAATATGTAACCCATCACCCCACCAGGACTCCTTAGATACTGCAATGACAGGGTGCTAGATATTTAACCATCTGTTTCAAAAATTAATTTCTATTAATTGCAGGTATAAAATACACAGCTTCATATCTTTCTATAGCATTTTTTCCAGTAACTATTAGTCTCCCTTAAAAAGCCAAACTCATTGCCCCAGAGTCGATGCCAACTCCTAGCGACCCCATAGAACAGGGAAGAAATGAACCTTGTGGGTCTCCAAGACGGCAAATCTTTTCCCTAGTAGAGCCTCTCAGCCCTCTTCTTGCCCTCTGCAGAGGGACTGGTGGTTTCGAACTGCTAACCTTGAAGTTAGCAGCCCAATGCATAAACACTATGCCCCAGGGTTCCACACAGTCCCTCTTCAAGTCAAATACTATTCTTTGAATTATCGCTTAAAATCATAAAAGAAAAGCAAGGCCAAAACACTCTGCTGCTGTTGGGAGGGTCCGGTGATCTGGTTCTGACTCACAGAGCCCCTGTGTGCAATCGAACCGAACACTGCCCGCTCCAGAGCCTCCTGATAATTGCAGGCATCTGTCTTGAGCTTCCTTTTATTTTAACGCAGGGTAAAAAAACAAAACAGAAAACACCCTGGCTGTATTTTCCCCTTTGTAAATATGTTGTTCTTTTTCACTTTTCTTTCTTTTTTACTGTCTTTTTTCTTTTTAAGTTCATGAGCCTGAAAACCCATTGATGTTCTTTTGCAGATGAGGGGGGAAAGATTTCAAATCATAGGTCCATTTTTGATGTTAGAGCAATATATTCTAGAAGAGAAAAGAGACCCTGGATTGAACTGTAGATCACAGAAGCAGATCGATAAAGTCTTAAACATGACAAAGACGAGTCAAAAGCAGATGATCCAGATGAGGGAGACCATGAGCAGGAGACCGTCATGGCCATGTAACTTGGAACACAAAGCCGAGGGTCACAAACTCATGATGAGCCGTGGAACAATGCACAGCGGCTGTAGGCAAGACTCCAGAAGTGGGAAGAGTCAAAATTTGGATGCAGACATTATGCAGCTGAGGAAAGTTGCAAGATTGGTTCAGGGCTCTTCAACCAAATCAGAGGATGACTCATAGTCACGTGACCCTACTTCCCCAATCTCAATCAAGAGTACACCCCGGCGAACCCCTGAGGGCAAAGTTGCCTTCCTTGGGCTCCGTCTGAATGGGGGTGGCTCTTCTTGTTATGAGGAGCCATCCAGTTGGTTGTCACCCATCGTGACCCTGTGCACAACAACAGAAAACCACGGCCCCGTCTTGTACCCTCCCCACAATTGTCCCTATGTCTGAGCCCATTGTTGCAGCCAGTGTCCATTCATCTCCATGAGGGTCATCGTCATTTTGCCACCTCTTTATTTTACCAAGCAGAAGGGGATTGGGAGTGCGAGACTTTCAAACCTGCTTGACCTGTGGGCAAACTGTTCCACACTGCTCCTCATGGAAACAGGAGTCAAGAGATTGAAGGACTAATTGCATTGGGTCAATCTGCTGCGCGAGACCACTGGAAAGTGTGGGAGAGCAAGGATGTTACTTCGAGGACTAGGTTGAACCTCACCCCAGCCACGTTATTTTTCCATCGCTTCCTATTCATGTGAAAGTTAGACATAGAATAATCTTGATCATAGTGCTAATAAAGAATATTGAAGGTACCTTAGCCTGCCAAAAGAACAAACACATGCGTCTTAGAAGAAGTCCGGCCAGAATTTCCCTTAGAAGTAAGGTTGTTGAGACTTTGTCTCACATACTTTGGACATGTAATAAAGAGAGACCAGTCCCTTTAACCTCCCTGGCAGTAATCCCAAGTGTAGCTCGGGGTAAACGTTAACTTTCAGAAGCAGTAACCCCGAGCCACACTCGGGATTACACTGCAGCGGTTAACAAGAAT
Source organism: Tenrec ecaudatus (assembly GCF_050624435.1). NCBI lineage: Eukaryota > Metazoa > Chordata > Mammalia > Afrosoricida > Tenrecidae > Tenrec > Tenrec ecaudatus. The sequence goes on from NC_134541.1 coordinate 10,413,118, forward strand.
ACTGACATAATTAGACCGCCAGGGAGGTTAAAAGGACCTGATGCTTGGTAAAGTAGAGGGGCCGTGAAAGAGGAAGACCACCAAGAAGAGGAACTCACACTGTGACTGCAACAGGGGACTCACACCTAGCAGTTGTGAGGCTAGACAGAGCAGGACTAGGGGATGGTGCAGTGTGTTGTCAACAGAGTCGCTATGGGTGGGAACTAAGTGAACAACAACTGCAAGCAGTGATCAGAAAGAAGTCTGTGGAGCCTGCATCTCTGTGGAGACTCCCACGTGGCTTTGAAGCTCTCACCACAGGCTAAACCATAGGCTTCTGACAAGACTCTGCTCAGCATATCAGCTCTGGAACAAATGCAGCTCTGGCCCATGGGGGCTTCAGCTAGGAGTTGGTACACCAGCTTTGGAGAAGGTGCGTGGGATAAAAACTGTCGAAGAAGGACGCTTCCTACGTAAGAGCTGTCTTTCATCCTCAGGCCTTGGCCAGGACTCTGTCTTGACTCTGGCCTTACTTCCTCTAACCGTGCCCACTGCCGTCTCAGAGGAAAAAAGGAAAGAAAAAAATCAGCAAAAATACAGCTCCAGGGTTAAGAATTAGAAGTAGTTAATGAAGAGAGACTTGGGTTACAGTCTCAGAATATGGTAGGACTGAAAGTGAGGTCACAGGGTGATAAAAGGAAATTTGGGCTGAAAACGGAAAATGGCTTTTAATTATAAAAATTACAATTTGAAACTTCAATTATGGAGAGCTGGATGACAGTGCCACTTGATTAACAGGGAGCATAAAATTTCTCTGTCTTAAACATGCACAAGCATATACGCATGCATATATTTGGGGGGATTTATTTCTAAGCGACATCCTGGCTCAATAAACACGCATGGTCCATTATAGGTCTTCCTCCTTTCCCTCCCCTCCCCTCTCCATTCATCATCTCATGTACTAATTCAGCTGATCCCAAACAAACAGACAAACAAACTCAGTGTCCCTGAGCCAGTCCCAAGTCATAGTGACCCTATAGGGCAGAGTAGAATTGACCCTGTGGGTTTCTGAGACTGTATCTATTTACATGAGTAGAAAGTCCAATCTTACACCTTCAGAACAGCTATTGGTTTCAGACTGCCCACCTTATGCATAGCAGCCCAACTCGTAACCCACTCCACCCTATGGTCATATCTACATGTAAGTTAAAGTCATTATTCATGATCACAGTATCTATCTATCTATGTATCTATGTATCTATCTATGTATCTATGTATGTATGTATGTATGTATGTATGTATGTATGTATGTATCTATCTATCTATCTATCTACCTACCTAATCCTCTAGCTAGGAGCTAGCTATCATATATCTATCTCCTGTGTTTGCTAAGGTTAGAGTGAAGGGCCTACTCTTCTTGAAGGATGAGCCCTATGAATAAGATCAAATGAAAACCTCCCTTCAAGGTACTCTCCCTGCCTCTAGGCCTCTACCATGCTGGGTGAATGTCTTTCCACACCCTAGTAATGTCTGTTATGTGTATCTCTATTACAGAATCTACTGTGTGTGCTACCTGAAGGCAGGAGAGAATGCTTTACTTGGTTTGGGATTCTGAATATCGAACACAGTGCCGACCATATTGTTGCTAGTTGCTGTGATGGTTGATGTAATGCGTCCACTTGGAGAGGTTGTGGTTCTGTGTTTTGTCAGAAGACTTACAACCACCTTCCACTGGGTGATTGGATACGAGTCACCAATCAGTTGGGAGGGACTTCCCTTGGGTGTGTGTGGACTGGCCCAGTATATTCATGGATGTCCATGCCCAGTTCACACTCTTAGTTTTCTCCCTGTGACACTCTTCTCATCCCTGACCTTTGGTTCTCAGGACACAATCCTGCAAGAGCCCCTTGCCTGGTGCCTGAACTGCAAACTTTGGGTTCATCAGCCCCTGGAACCCCATGAACTTTCCGGCACCCACAGTGAGCCAGTCATTTCCTCAGAATTGCGAGAGCCATGTCCTTGAAGTACACGTCTTGCTGTATGTGTGTGTATGTCTTTAGGTGTGTGTGCATGTATGAGACTGCACTCCACTCTCAAGGATCCGGACTATGATTACCACCATCAAGCGGCCTCCAATTCGTGGCACCTTGCTGTGTAACAGAAGGAAACCTTGCCACTGCTGGGCCAACCTTACAGTCATGGAGCCCCTGGAGCTGATAGTTGCGGCCACCATGTGTGGCCATCTCACAGAGGACTTCCCTTCTTCACACTGACCTCTTGCTTCCCCCAGAGTGCTTGTCCTTTCCTAGAGAGGGCCCCTCATGACTATGTAATATTTGAATGAATGAATGAAACCCCAATCAACTGACTAATGCTGGAGGAACAAACGAGCAATTACCTGGATGAGGTAATATCCTAACATCACATCCCCTTAGTGAAGACTGGCAGGCAAAGACAGGATGTCATACTTTTCCAAGATCTTTAATGAATCCTGTTCATGATACGGCTCCATGAATGTGGGCATGGGTAAATCACATGCAGGACCCCCAGTAGAACGAATGAGTGATCACTATATGTTGACATGGGGGAAACCTCAGACACAAGCGTGAAAATGGGGTGGGGGGAGTCAGTTGCCACATCATGTGTGCACTGTGCTATTTTTACGTAATAAAAGTCAGAAGGCAAACCAAATAGCTCTGTGCATTTTGCATAAAAATTACAAAGCAATTGCACGTCTCTTCCAAGAGATTAGAACATAGATGGAATTCAATGGCAAAGGCCATATTCCAAAGTGACAGCAGAGAGGTCTTTGGGAAGGGGAGAGGAGTGGGGAGGAGAAGGGAGAAGAGGAAGGGAGAGGAGGACCACAATGGAACAGATTGCAGGGGCTTCAGCACGGTTCTTATTGCTTCCAGAAGGAGAGTGCTTCAGTGAATTACATGTATTATGTGTTAGACAGGATGGCCCAGAGAAACCTACCAGACATATATGGATAAGAAAGAACTTCATATCAAGAATTAATTTCCCGTGAAGAAGACATCCCAGCCCAATCCATCTGAAGTCCCTAAGTCCAATGCAAGCTGAGATCTTCTTCACGCGGCCGTTGCAGTGACAGCAGGTGAGGCGGGACGCAGGAAGATCAGGGTCGTGTCTATCCAAGGTTGCTGGGAATATACCAGAGTGTCAGCAGCCCCTCAGGGTTGGGTGGACCACATGGGGCTGCCCCTGAAGGCAGACACAGAGTCACAGTGAAATCCCGGGAGGAGAGAATCAAAGGGGCAGAGAGAGGGAACATAGTTCTCAGTTTCTCTCTTAGAAAACAGCCACACTCCCACGGAGGCATCACCAGTCTGTGACCTGAATGGCAGGGTGGATTTCGTCCCTGAACTTTCACACAAATTCAAGTTGACATAAAATCTAACTGCCACATGTTACTTCACCACCGGAGTGTTTCCCGCTCTATACACTCTATTTGGCGCATCCTTAGTCTGTGGCCCCAGTGTTCTCGACTACCTTGGTGGCATCTCAGGTTTCCTCAGCCTTCTTCTGTCCCTTCTCCTCTGCATTAAATACGGAGCAGAACATTTGTGAAGGATGTGGCTCAGGCCAATCCCGGTCCTTTTGGAACGCTTTCATTGTTTGTCAACTGGCATCTCTGACAGTCTCTGTCACTTCCCACGGTCTGGCAGGCGAGAAGGGGTCTGAAGCCAACTCCATCCTCCCTTTGAAGAAACAGCTTAGCAGTCAGCAGCACTGTGTTTGGAGAGAACTCGGAAAATGTGCTTTTTTTTCCATCCCACCATTCCAAATGCCCAAGCGTGTGTCTGTGTGAAGACGGGGAAAATCTGCCTGATGGCAGAAATGTTCTCTTGACTTTATCATCAACAGGAATGGATTTCCTGATACAGGGTTGGGTGAAAGGGCTGGAAGGGTGTAACAGGTGAGCCCCCAGACCCTGCCCCTGACTTTCAAGAAGCTTGCAATCAAGAACAGACAAGTTGAAACACGTGGTTCATAATCATGATAAATACTGATAGAGTCCTGATGATACACCTCAGCCACTCTAAGTAAGTCTTACTATTAGCATACCAGTTTTACCGAGAAGGTAACTGAGGCTAAGTGATCTGCAAAAGGTTATAGGCTGTGAATCTGGCCGTGAGAAGATTCAAACACTGTAGAGACCCGGTGGCTTAAGCCAGGATCTCTTCCCTACTGCTTGGCCTACATAGCAGAGTCCCCCACGATAAAATACACCGTGAGTGAATTAATGAGCAGGCGACATCTGAGAAACACTTGGTTCAAGGACACTGTCCACAAAGAAGTGTCATGACTGACCATGCCAGATGTAGTAAGAGTGGACGGCACAACTGACCTGGAGAAAAGGAATGGGATTCGAAGTCAGGAAGACATGAATACGATCCTTGATGAGCTTGGCTTACATGTCTTAGACTCGCTGACCCCCATATGAGATATTTCTAAGGGACTGTGGCCACAAAGGCAGGGAGGACACAGAAAACAGCGTTTCTTTGTCTCTAGCCCATCCCCAAAGACTTCAATGACCTTCGGCAAAACTGGTATGCATAGAGGGCCCCCAAGGTGTAAGTCCAAAAGTTATGTAACCAGCTCTGGTTCATATATGCATGGCTTTATTAAACGCAGTTCCTGGGATCAGTGTATGGCTGGAGAAAAGTTCTTTCAATAACATATTTGACTCGCTAACGGCCTTCCCCAAAAGACGCAATCAAAGCAGCAATGTCTGAGGGGTTCTGCTGGACCAAGCAAATGTAAGGCAGAGAGGCCAGCTCCAAAGGTTATTTCTTTGGAGCCCAACTGGGTAATCCTGATAGATCATGGGGGCTTATTAGGAAGATTAAACGTATGTACACTTAAAACGGCATTCGTGTGGAGTTGTGCCCGGAAACGTTTGCCCCCTTGACAATGCATTTGCTCTTTCTTCAAGGGGACCAAGTATTATCCCATGAGAATTTTGTTGGGAAAGCTTACCCCTTCCACCCTATAGCCCCTGATCTTGCCCCATCAGACTTCTTTTTGTTCCCTCAACTCAAAGAGCATTGTACAGGAACACATCCCTGGAGGTGCCATGAAGGTCTCGGGAAGTCTTTGGGGATGGGTTAGAGACAAAGAAACGCTATCTTCTGCAATGTATAGATCTGGAATCTAGAGCCTGGATAGACGAGATGTTGATAACCAATAGGAACCTTTTAATACTTGTATTTAACAAAGATTTCTATGATTTTCTAGCAGTGCTTTTGTGACTTACATTCCTGCCTACCTTCTAGAATCAACTCTCTTGCGTATGAGTGGAATGAGTGAAAGTGAAGGGGTATCATTAGGTGCCCAGTGGTAGAATCACTACTCAGTTGGCCTGACCTTATCAGAAGAGGCTTCACAAAGGAGGTGACGTGTCGGAGGGAAGGGCTGTTATCAAACAAGCTGCCCTGTTGTGACCTGCCCCTGGGGACCACATGTCAAGGAAGCGTGCACTATATCTAGAAGCTTAAAATATCCCCAGGTGATAGCAAGAGAAGAGTCCTAGTCTATGTGTCTACAACTAAAGGAACCCCTCCAACAATGAGTGCGCTTGAAAGAGCCCCCAGAGCCTCAGAGGCGAATCGCAGCCTACATCAACTCCCTGAGCGCAGTCTAGTGAAATTCTGAGCTGAGGACCAATTAACCCAAGTCCTGCCACCTGATCACTGGAAAGGCTGTGGCAATGCGTGTGTGTTGTTGTCTTTATTGCTTCAATGTGGGGTCATTGGTAACACGGCACTGATACAGACAGCAACCTCATGATGTGAGCTCAGGTTCTTTTTCAATCGTTTTATTAGGGGCTCACACAACTCTGATCACAATCCATACACACATCAATTGTGTCAAGCACATTTGTACATTCACTGCCCTCATCAGTCTCAAAACATTTGCTCTCCACTTAAGCCCCCGGCATCAGCTCCTCATTTTCTCCCCTCCCTCCTCAACCCCCTCATGAACCCTTGATAATTTATAAATTATTATTTTGTCATATCTTACACTGTCTGATGTCTCCCTTCACCCATTTTTCTATTGTCCGTCCCCCAGGGAGGAGGTTATACATAGATCCTTATAATCGGTTCCCCCTCTCCACCCCGCCCTTCCTCTACCCTCCCAGTATGCCACTCTCGCCCCCGGTCCTGAAGCGATCATCCGCCCTGGATTCCCTGTGTTTCCAGTTCCTATCTATACCAGTGTACATCCCCGGGCCTAGCCAGATTTATAAGATAGAATTGGGATCATGATAGTGGGGGTGGGAGAAGCATTTAGGAACTAGAGGAAAGCTGTGTGTTTCATCGGAGCTCAGGTTCTTTTTGAGTGATAAGCAGCTGCCCTGTCACTGGTCAGAAAATGAATGTGATGCCTATAATTCCAGCAGCCACCTTGGGTCACGAGGGCAAGAGCTATACCAGATAAAGTAGGGTAGAAAATTGAGGGGGACACTGGGGTCTAGACCAGTGGTTCTCCACCATCCCAATGCAGTGACCCTTTAATACAGTTCCTCAGGTTTTGGTGGCCACCCCCAACCATAAAATTATTTTCGGTGCTACTTCATCACTGTAATTTTGCTACTGTTATGAATCGGGAGACCCCTGTGTAAGGTTCATTCAACCCCCAAAGGAGTCAAGACCCACATGTTCAGGACCACTGGTCTAAACCATCACAGGACAACCTCATTAAGCTAGACTTGTGCATGCAAGAAACGACTCTCATGACTGGACCATTCTTTTGGAACTTCTATGTTACTCTCAACCCTCACAGCTCAGCCCAACCCAATCCAGTCCTAACAGCTGGCCGGGTCCTGTGCAGTAAAATGGAGTCCCAGACTCATTGGCTCACAGCTGGCTCTCACCAGTGGAGAATGTGACAGTTCTGAGTCCATTTGCCAGAGAAGCATCCCCTGAATTCTCCAGCACGGAAGAATCCAAATGACACAAAGACAAAGGTATTCTTCTTACACTTGGTGGCCAAGAGTCCTGGACACAAGAGGTGGGGTCTTTGTCTTGGATTGGGTGATGGGGAAGGAGAGAGAGAGAGCAGGACAGAAGGATGATACACAGCAGTCCTCTGTGTGGTTGGATTCCTCGGGTCTCTGCTCTTCAACAACTCCATCACTGCTTTGATTGGAGGAGAAGGAAGAGGAGGTGGAGGAGGAGGAGGAGGAGGGTCATCAACAGAGGAGGGCCAGGTTTTCACAGGGTAAAGAGACCCATGCTCAGACTGCAGGCCACTTATTTATTTATGTTTCCCATTCTTCTTTTTCCCTTCCAGGAGAGAATTCCTCTTTTATCATTAAAACTGCTGATCATCGCCCCATGAATCTATGAATATTGCTCACACACACAGAAAAAGGAGCTAATGCGATCAAACGCAACACTAATATTAAATTACTGTAACTCATTTACCTTGCTGGTGCATTTTGTCTCCCTTCCCTCCCCTCCGACCGAGCTGTACACACACACACACACACACACACACACACACACACACACAGAAAATCTATAAGCTCGTCCCTGGCATACAAAAGCATCCTCCCCGATGTTGATAAGACACAGGACAGTCACTCTCTGCTGACATATTTGTTCTTTAAAAACAAATCAATGGCTTGAGGATTTGGCACCTGAATGCTGAACAACGGCTTGATGAGGCAAAGATTGTCTTCATTAAGGACATTAATATTCATAGGGAGTAGAAAATCTGACACAAGAGAGGACTCACTAACCTTTTCTCAGATTAGATTTTTACTTCTTAACACAATTACAGTCCGGCAATGACTTAATTAATGCTGCTTTTCGTCAGGCGCCTTTAAAGAGCTGTCAATGTGGTCCTGCAGAGGCTGTCAGGGAAGCAGAAAGACAGTCGTCTCAGTGAAAAAGACACAGGCAGAAATTCAAACACTGAATAATATTCAAAGTGCTAAGCCAAGTCACCCATCAACCGGCACGGAGGAGGATTGTTTGGGGTTTTTCGGCCCGTTCCCTCCATTGTGTGCAAGTGAATCTTGGCCACGGTGCCAGTGGGCTGGCCTGCTGCTTGGGTGTCTAAGACACGGAGGGAGATGCAGTGGGAGGCAGCAGGACGGACGCCAAGGCTCCCCCTGGCTTAAAGACGGGTGAGTTCACAGCCTGTCACCTCAGAGGGTTGGGGCCATCCGCCTTTGTACATAATCCTCGGACAGGGGATTGGAAGAGACCAGAGGAAGCGTATTGCCCGACGTCCTCTCCTCATACCCAAGGGAATTAGTCAGCCGCAAGTATCATGGACCCACCCAGACGCGGCCAAATCAAGCTCTGTGGGCAAAACTTAACCTATAGATTGCTTTTCTTTTTTTTAACCCCAAAAGTAATTCCAATATTTATCAAGACATGATAGGTCCACTTTTAAGGTTTTCTTTAAAGATTTGGAAGATGGAGCAATCGTTGGTTGTGTCTCCTCATGACTGCAGTGGGCAGTGAGTGTGTATCCCTGGGAGTCCCCCCAATCTTCCCACAGTTCCTCCTGCCCTTCACCCATCTGGTCCTTCTAAACTAAGCCAAATTCCCTACCATGGAGTCAATACTGACTCATAAGGATCCCCTGTGGGTTTCTGAGACTAACTGTTTATGGGATTGGGAAACCCAGTCATCCTCCAAAGGAGTTGATGGTGGTTTTGAACTGCTGACCAGGCAGACTGCAGCCCAACACGTAACCGCTGTACCACCAGGGCTCCTCGACATTAGGCACACGCCATTAGCTCTCTTGTTTTACTCAACTTGACTTCAGCCTCCCTCCAAACACTATCTGAGCTGTCAATACGTGTGCTTCGTTCACCCAGGGCTAAGATGATCAGTGTCCGCACTTTACTGCGAGGATATCTTTCTGTTAATATTCATGGGATAAAAAGCGTCTGCTCTTTCCACTTGACTGGAATATTTCTTGTCCCTCTTCGCCTATCTCATGGTTTCTCAACTTTGGCCCTCTTGCCATTTGGAGCTCGGTAATTCTTTTTTATGGGAGACAGGCCTGTTTTGTTGCAGCCCTTGACCTCAACCTCTACCCCATTTGAACAATTAAAACTGTCTTCAGACATTACCAAGTGTCCCATCTATTTGGAACAATCAAAAATGTCTTTAGACATTTCCAGAGTCCCATCCTATGGCGCTCCAGCTGAGTCCACCTCAGAGTGACATTTATAGGACAGAGCAGAATGGCCCCATTGGGTTTTCCAGGCTGCAAGCTTTATGGAAACAGATTGCCCTAACTTTCTCCTGCAGAGAACCATAGTCCTAACTGGCTCTTTCTCCATTTTCATGCCCATCCTCAGGGGCATGCCCTGCTCTGACGAACTCATTCTCCCTTATGAGTTCCCCTAGAGGACCCCGTGCATGCATGGCATCGTGTCTCACACATTATACATTGTGGGCTTTTGTTTCAAATGCAGCAAAACAACAACACCTTAAGACCTAGATTATAAGCGGTATGAGAGTACTAGAAATATCACTTGAATTAATGATTCAACATTTCACAGCCTGTTCTAAGATCAACTCTTAATTATGCCACATCGACGATGAGCTTCCTTAAATGCAGGCTCCTGGGTGAGCGCCAGGAAGAAGAGGGCCAGGAAATGATTCCGTTCTGAACAGACACTCGGTAACATGGGCTCTGGTCCCTGGGATTTAACAGAGGGTCCTTCTCTGTGACTATTCGCAATGGGTGCACTCAAAGATATCAAGGTAAGGTCCCATTGTCACACTCTGGACCTTGACTTTCAGTTGGGAAGCGATGATTATTCCGATAAAAAGAGTTGCATTTTTGTCTGCTGGAGAAGCTACGGGCTATGACTCTGGCTTGGAAGATGGAGTTTTTAAAATTGCAGAAGACTCTTTGCTCTGGAAAGAGTCACTTGAGGAGCACTCTGCAACCATATAAGGAAGTCCAACAGAGGCACATTCTCTTAAAGGGAGGATGCTGCCGGGCTCTGTGGATCTGCCAATCCCCATCGCCATCAGGGACGGTAGCTGGACAAGAAGTGCTGGATTGCCTTAGGGCTCAAGTTACCTGGGAGAGAAGAGGATAGAGTCTCTGAGCCCTCGCCCTCTGAAAGCCATTCTTTGTAGATCCTCTCTGACTGGATGATGATCTAAGGACCCATGTCAAGCCCTCACAAAGAAGTTGCCAAAAGCGCAGGGACCATCCTGGTGCTGGTGATCCTGAAGCCACGTCAGTCCCTCAATATCTCCTGGAGGGACTTGCTCACGGCCCATCAGCAACAAATGCCAGAGTCATCTCATGTCCTGCTACGGCAGTGCAGCGGTGCGTCAACTGTTGCATCCAAAACTACCACCTCGCAGCCAACCCAAGTCACTGCCGTCTAGGCGAATCCAACTCCTACTGATGCCAGAGGGCAGAGTAGAAGTGCCCCCGTGAGTTTCTGAGACTGTCACTCTTTACAGGTGTAGAAAGCAGGATCTTCCTTCTGTAGAGAGGATCGCAGGTTTGAACCACTAGCCTTGGGGTGCAGTCTGGTGCTGAGGTCAATCAGAATGTCATCCACCACAGAACCCACCAAGGATACTTTAGAGTTGAAGATTTCAAAGCACCTTTGTGAGACTGTACTGCATTTATCGTTGTTGTTTCTGTAACCATTCAATCACCAATTGGTAGAAGCCAGTCCTGAGACCCAGAAGCAAACACTGGAACATACCCTCCATCTTCAGCATCAGCTAAGCATTGACATGACACAGACAAGAGTTCAAATACTATCTCTGCCACTTATTTGTTGTTCAGCCTTGAACAAGTAACGATAGCACTGATTTTCAGTCTAATTGGTAAAACAGTCATGATTTTTTTAACCAGCTAGTATTAATCAAGAGATTTTGATGTATTGCTAGGTTTTGTGTGCTCTCAAATTGTTCCGTTTGTATGGACCCTATAGGACAGAGCAGAACTACCCCATAGGACTGCCTTGGCTTCACTGGAGCAGACGGTCAGAGCTTCGTCTTCCACGTTGCATGCCTTCCACGTGCAATGGCTGGGTTTGCACTACCACACTTTTGGTTAGCAACCCAATGTGTTTTAGGAACCAAGTCAAGTGCTTCTCATGCATCATTTTAGGTAATCTTGTCAAAATCTGTATGATATGCAGCCATGACTTGTTAAAAATCAATAAATCATCTTATTGGGGGCTCATACAGCTCTGGTAACAATCCATACATCGATTTGTACATTTGTTGTCTTCATCATTCTCAAAACATTTCCTTTCTACTTGAGCCCTTGGTATCAGTTCCTCATTTTTCCCCTCTCCTTCCTCCCTCATGAACCCTTGATAATTTATAAATTATTATTATTTTGTCATATCTTACACTGTCTGGCATCTCCTTTCACCTACTTTTCTGTTGTCTGTCCTCCAGGGAGGAGGGTATATGTAGATTCTTGTAATCAGTTCCCACTTTCTACTCCACCTTCCCTCTACCCTCCCTGTATCCCCACTCTCACACTGGTCCTGAAGGGATCATCTGTCCTGGAGTCCCTGTGTTTCCAGTTCCTATCTGTACCAGTGCACTTCCTCTGGTCTATCTGGATTTGTCAGGTAGAATTGGGATCATAATGGGGGTGAGAGGGGGAGGAAGCATTGAAGAACTAGAGGAAAGTTATATGTTTCACTGTCACTACACTGCACCCTCCCTGGCTTGTCTCCTCCCCTCAACCTTTCTGTAAGGGGATGTCGAGTGTCGACAGATGAGCTTTGGGTCCCCACTCCGCACTCCCCCTCATTCATAATGAAATGATTTTTTGTTCTTTCATGCCTGGTACCTGATCCCTTCGACACCTCGTGATCACATGGGCTGGTGTGCTTCTTCCATGTGGGCTTTGTTGCTTCTGAGCTAGATGGCTGCTTGATTAACTTCAAGCCTTTAAGACCCCAGATGCTATATCTTTTAATATCCGGGCACCATCAGCTTTCTTCACCACATTTGTTCATGTAGCCATTTGTCTTCAGCGATCATATCATGGAGGTAAACACACAATGATATAGTTTTTTTTGTTCTTTGATGCCTGATACCTGATTCCTTCTTATAGACATTACTTTTATGAGCAAAAATTAAAGCTTAGTACAGTTTCCAGGAACAGGCAATTAGCAAATTTTTAGGTTAGACTATAAGTTCAGGGCCCTTTAAAGCTTGAGAATAATTCCAACCCTTATTCTGCCTTCCCTCTGCTGTAGGGTTTTGTGATCACATGGAACAAGACCAGGCATGTGAGTACTTAGCACAATATGCAGCACATAGTAGGTGATCAATAAATGCTCTTATTATAGACACACATTAGTAGGCTGCAACTGTCTAATGAAACACATTCCATTCTTATGGTTTGCCTTAGCTATGTTTCGAAAAGTCATCTTAGATATTAAAGGGAAGTCTACAGAACCATTGCTCCAGGGATAATACAGGGTTACGTTCACAACACTCACGCCAATGTATCAACACATAACCGGGTGTTACATGGGTTTCAGTTTAAAGACAGTTTATTTAAGCTATGTTGTTCATTCATTAACATTGAACTACTGGCCATTAGTACTTTCGCCCATGCCTGCATGGTGCTGATCTAACATGTATTTTGTCCACAAGGCACATCACAGTCTTCCTTCCTGTACATAGGAATACTAAATGGAACTTCAGCAGTAGATGCATGGACCATTTTCAATGGCGAACTCACCAACAAAAGTGGGAGGACATTGACGGGACCCTAAAAAGGGAATTTGTTTAGGGTGAGAAGCACATGTAGGGCAACTCCTTTTTTAAAAAAAAAAAATTTTGCTGCTCATTTTAACAAAACGAGAACATTTGCAAATACTGAGCCCGTGAATAATGTGGAGGGAAGTGCAGTTGGAATGCTCTTTAGAAGCGAGGATTTGAGATTTTGTCTCGCATACATTGGACTTGGTAGCGGGAGAGGTCAGCCCCTGGAAAAGGACATCAGGCTTGGTACAGTCAAAGAGAAGCCAAAAAGAGAAAGCCCCTCAGTGAGATGGATTGATAACAGTGGCTGCAACGTGGGCTCACACAGAACTACACCTGTGAGGCTGGTCAAGGCGAGGCAGTGTTTCCTTCTGTGGGACATAAGGTCAGTGTGAGTCAGAACAGACTCAACAGCACCTAACAACAACAACCCTCCATTACTCATGTGAAAGCTGGACAGACAGGGAAGCCCAGAGAAGACCTGATGCATGTGGATTACGGCACTGACAAGGAATACTGGAAGTACCAGTGACTACCAAAGAACCAAGGAATCCATCTCCTAAGAATTACAGCTAGATCCTGCTTAGCAGCGAGGGTGGTGAGAGTTCATCTCACATTCTTTGGACAGGTTGTCAGGGGAGACCCGTTTCTGGGAAGGACATCATGTTTGGTGAAACAGAGGAAGATGTCAGAAAGGTGGTTGCAGTAACAGTGGCATGGCAACATTTGTGAGCATCGTGCAGAACTGGGCGGTGTTTTGTTGTTCACACGGGGTCACGCGAGTTGGAGCTGGCTCCGTGGCTGCTCAGTGCAAGATCCACAGTTTGATACCACCAGCTGCTCCCCGGGAGGAAAGTGGGGCTTTCCACTCCTGTAAAGTTGCAGTCTTGGGAAATCCCGGGTCAGTTTCTACCCTGCGCTAGAGGCTCGCTATGAGTCAGCATCAACAGGATGGCAATGCGGCTTATGTTCTTGTTTTTTTAACCACAAGTAACAGCAGCTCTATATTTGTTCGATTTTATGTGTCCGTATTCTAATTATTTGAACTTGGACTAAATCTATATTCCTCTTGGGTAAAAGTCTTCCTTCAAAGAGCTTCATTTTACTCTTTTCTGTTTCAGAAATTATTTGAGCTCTTGATCCCACATCCATTCACAGGCCCACAACAAGCGAAATGTTTCATACATGCTACCATCAGCGTCGGAATTTCCATGTAGATGGAAGGACCTGGGACCCATAATGACATAGATGCCCATTAAACCCATCCCGCAGATAAATGAACACGTACAACGGACTATCAATGGAAGTCTGTTTGTCTTAGAAACCTTTCCAGGGGTTCAGATCATAATTTATCATTATTAGATTCTGTAGATTGGACAGTTTTTGTTTTCACTACCATTTTCCTGCCATTGCACAATTGACCTTTTATCAAGCCTGGAACATGACCATGGCTGGGTGGGCATGAGGGTGCTGGTCTTCCTTGTTTTGCCCAACATGAATCCAGGGAAATCTTCCTCACAGGTGGTCCTGCGGAGGCTCAGAGGGTGACCCACATTCATCAGTGAAGGAACTCACTTATCTCTGGGGACTTTGTGTCTTTTAGGAGTCACACCTGTCACGGGGAAGACTGAGAACACCTTTCAAAGAAAAGCTAATTTACTTAAAGAAAAGTGTGTGTGCCCCTTCAACAATCTTTTTGTGTACTATTCCACGGACAGGATGATGGAACAGACAATTTGAAGCCAAGGCACTTTTCGAAGACACCTGTCTGCAGATAACTGATCATGAAATACAAGTGTCTCCGACGCCCAGGAAGAGGGATGGTAGATGTGCTGTGGTGATCGGCTGGGGCAGGGAAGGCTGCTTTCACACCTGGGCTAGGCATATTCTTCCCACTGAAGGGAGAGGAAAAGGGGAGGTCCAGCTCAGAGAAGCAGAAGCGTCTTCATCCTGGACTCTCCTTGCCTTGTTTGATGTGCTCATTGGATCACGTGCCGGGAAACATGGGAAAGAGGATGCTCACCCCATCCAATGGGTTCAAAGAAATGTGGGAGGAGAGTTTTGTTGTGGGTGGGATCTTGCTTTAAAAATTCTAAATATTGATACGAATCTGCTTACTGTAGGATTGGAATGAAGATGCAATAGATTAAACTTAAAATGCAGCTTCTACTGTTATTTTCATAACCATCAACAGTTGCCTGCATTGATGAGCAGCTACACAGACTCAACTCTAAGGACAAGTGACACATATTGAATGTGTACTGGGTGCCGGGTGCTGGGTAATCCCCCAAGTCATTTACATACCCCTTTCTCCTCATTCCTGAGAATAACCTGAGGTGGAAGAGTATTCTACTTGCACTTTACAGATAGGGAAACTGAGTCGGGAAGAGGGTCTAATTCCTACTCAATATTACCCACTTAGCACAGAGAGGAGTTTGCGCATGAGACCAGCTCTCTCACACTTGAAAACTCATGCTTTGAAATGACCACCCAGTCTTCCTCCAGTGGGTATGAGGCTCTTGCGTGTACACCCCAAACCCCAGATTCTCACGTATGTTCACAAGTTCCTCCCTGGGCGGCTGCCAAGGAGACCAGGACACAGCTTTGGTGAGATGTAATCACTGTGCATGATGGTAATCACCAGGGCAGCTATCAAGGAGCCTGAATTGAAAAGTAAACAAGGAGAAACAAAGCCTGCAGCCTTGGTAATATTAGGAAGCTGTGTCTACTGTTGGTCTGTTTACTGGACAATTTGGAATCCTGGAACAGAGATGGGGGGGGGGGCTGGTGGCGTGGGTTCAGGAGTATGGACTCCTCATTGGGATGGCTCCCAGCACGTCCGTCCGTGTCAAAGGCACTGTAAGAGGGGGTGCGTGTGGCAGTCTGGGCTCTGTCCAAGCTACTTTTCTGAAACAGCTATCGAATGTAGAAATTAAGATGAGATTTTCAGTAGAGACTTGGGATCTCGCTCACATTTGCCTTTGATGGACGGGCCATGGGCCGTTCTGAGCGGGTCTACAATGTGTTTTGTGCCTCAGTTCATCACTTCTGCTGTAATGAGAGCAGAAGAGAGACGTGGAGAGCCACTCTGGGTCCTGCAATCATTCTCAAATATCTCTTTAAATATGAAAATGTCTAAACCCTCTGTGGCCATTAGTTATTGATTGAGTTCCCCCTCTGTGTTAGTCCTGGTTGAGTACAGAAACAAATCCAGAGACACTCATGTGTGTGTAAGAGAGAGCTTTGTATCAAAGAGGAATTGTATATTAAGAAAACATTCCTGCCCAGTCCAGATCAATGTCATAAGTCCACTATTAACCTATATGTCTGATACCAGTGTACAAATTCTTCTTTAAACTCACACAGCACATGCAATGATGCAGAATGCAGGCCAGTGGGTAGAAGGTCTTGTGAATCCAGTGGTGATGGAAACATCTCAACACTGGTGTGGGTCTCTGTGTGCCTCCTCCCACTCGCTGAGTGGCTCAACAGCAGGAAAGGGAAAGAAGAAAGATTGGGTCTGGCCTCCAGTGAGCTATTTATCTCAGTTGCACCTCCAGATGAGGTCATCAAGCTGTGACCTGATTGACAGGCTGGGTTTCACCCTTCGCTCAAGTTGACAAGAGATGATGTAACTGCCACACCCTCCAAACTTTTCTCCCTATCATGACTGCTCTGGGAACCCACATAGTAGTTTTTTAAAGCATCAGGCACTGAATTTCACCCTATCAGATTCCATCATCTTCCTCAGGCTCTTTGAAATCCCTTTGCCATGGGTCCTGAGTTTTGTCCATATTGTCATACTGAAGGATGCTCAACTTGCAGCCACTTCTGCCCTCAAATCAAAGCTGAACGTGAAGAATCCTCCTGAAGCACCTGGATCCTTTCGGAAGCCCACCAACTTATCATCTAAAGAGGGCCACAGTGGCCTTCTCCTTAACAGCACGCTGATTTTACTTAAAAAGAAAGCAAAGTTTACAGGGTTCTTCTATTTTTTTAAAATAAAGAGAACTATGAAGGAGAAGATGAAACCCCATGACAAATATTCATACCCCAAAATATCCACTTCATCGATGTATTCTTAGGTTATGGGGATTCCCTCCCCCCTTTATTAAAACAATGTAAAGGGCACTATTCTCCCGGCACTGCCTGGTAACCACTGGACTCCTGACCTCGAGGGCGGTGGTCCAGACCCATCAGCTGCTCCGCAGGAGTGGGCGGAGGCTACCTGCTCCCCTAAAGGTGGACAGCCTAGGACCCTCTCTGTGGGGTGCATGTGAGCTGGAATTGACTCAATGGTGCGGAGCTTGGCTTTATTTACATACCACTAAACAGGTTTTGTAATCATCAAGAAAGTAGGTAGACAGAGAGGGTGTCCTTAATAAAATACAAACGAAGTACCATGAAAGAGAGATCTCAATTTCTACACTAAGAACTAATGCATTTCATCTTGATCCCAGGCCAAATCGTGCTCTTCCTGGTCTCAGAAACAGAGTGCTCGATATACTCAAGCGTGTACACATGGCGAAGGGTGGTCCAGCGTATTCACCTTTATCCACTCCTCTTTAATCATGTTGATCAATATTTTCCAAACTAAATCAAGCGCATCCCCAAGGGAGAAAGACTGGACTTTCTACTTCCGTAACCAGTTACAGTCTTGGAAACCCACAGGTCAGCATCGACTCAATGGCAGTGAGTTTTTGTTGTTTGTTTGTTTGATACCTTGATTGAGAGCCCTAGTGGCAGTGGTGGGTAAGACCTGGCTGATACCCCAAGGTTCCAACCCATCACTCATGCCGCAGGAAGAGGATGAGGCTGCTGCCTGCTCCGGTAAATATCACAGCCTAGGAGCTCCATACAGGGTTGCCATGAATTGGAGTCAACTTGATGGCAAATGGGTTTTATCCTAGGACTGAGAGAGCCCTGCCGGTGATGTGCATTAAACATCGACTGCTAACTGCAATGTCAGCGGTTTAAAGCCACGAGATGCTCTTCAGGAGAAAGATGGGCTGCCTGCTCCCGTCAAGATTTACAGAACCTTCGGGAGCAGTTCTCTGCTGGCCTACAGGATGGCTATGAGTCAGAATCTGTCTTGGAAGAAGTATAGCTTGATGCTCCACCAGAAGCGAGGATGGCGAGACTTTGTCTCAAAAGTATGGGGCGTGTTACGAGGAAGGACCGGGTGTCTGGGGAACGACACGACACTTTGTAAAGCAGAAGGTCAGAGAAAAGGAAGAAGCCTTTTAACTAGATGAATTGACCCCGCGGTTGAAACACTGGGCTCAGACAGCGATGACGGAAGAATGGCGCAGGACTGGGCACAGAGGGGCATTAGACACTGGAACTGACTTTAGGGCATCTGACAACCAGAAGCTCTGGTGGTCAAGTGGCTTAAGAGTGGTGCTGCTAAGTGCAAGGTCAGCAGTTAGGCCCACTAGCCAGTCCTTGGGAGACAGATGAGACTGGCCATCCCATAAAGACGTATGGCATCAGAAGTCCTAGGGAGAAGCTTGCTCACTCCGTCCTATAGAATCACTGAGTCAGGACTGATGCGATGGCAAACATTTTTGTTTTTATTTGTTTGTTTGTTTGTTTTAAATAACTTATACTCCGTAAGTAAAGGGACAACGTTTGTTCTAGGTCCACCATATACCCAGCACAGGGCCAAGCACAAGTTCGTAGGCCTGCTTTGAACAACTAAATAATTTGTCTCCGATTCTCATCTGAACTTCAAATACAAAATAGACGCCAATCAAATTGCACTTGTGTTAGACTCGGCGACTAAGAAAACAAGGATGGTTCCTCTTGGTAAGAGATGCAAGAGAAAGAAGAGCTTCCTATCTGACGCAGCACTGCTGTGTTTTAAATGATTCTACCCGTTTAGAGAAACAAATAATTAACAAACCTTTGGTGAATTTCAATACACTTCACCTCTGGAAGATTGGAACTGGCCTGGGACCCCTTAGGAACACATGAAGCTTTCTCAGTGGCCTTTTGGCAATTCTAAAATGTCTTCATGTTGGGTTGATGGCAATTAACACCATCCCAATAGTGCACCTGAGTGCTTGAGTATCCCACCGGGGGATGGGAGGAAGCAGCCCTATAAAAACGGAAGGCAGAATGAGATGACATCAGGACATATTGAGCACACCACAGAGGTGCATGGGATACTGTAGTACACAGCGCCGATGCAGGCCCAGGGCTCCACAGGTAGCGAGGACTATGCTTATTTTAAATTTATTTACCAATCCATTTTGATTTTCTCCCACTTTAAAAACAAAATAGGCCTTAGAAGTTATGCCTACCAGATGGAGCTATCGTGTGCCTCAAATGAACAGATGAAATTACTGAATACTTTGACACCCCAAAAGCAAATACCCCCAAAATGATAACAACAATTTTAGTGTAATTATTTGGCCCATTTCGGCCACCTAATAGTTCTTTCCTTTACCTCTATTTTGTGACTGCCCATGATAAAAGTTAAAACATGGGCATGGTAGAGAGTTTGGGGGAAAACAGAAAAGAGTCATTGATAAAATGTCATCACGTTGAACGGTCCATCAGAGATGCTGTTGTTATTCGGTTCTATCAAATTGATCTCATTTCATAGTGGCCCCTGTGTGGCAGAGTGGAAGTGCCCCATGAGGTTTGCAAGGCTGTCATTTTTTATGAAAGCCAGTGGCAATGTTTCTCTATCAGGACCCAATGTCTGGGTTTAAACCATCAACATAAACCCCTAGAAACACAGCACTTCAGCACTGTGCCCTGAGGGCTCCTTCCATTCAGAGGCAAGCATGACAATCAGATGTATTCGTATTTCAGTAATGGTTGTGTCCACAGTTTCCCTTCAAAAGGTGGGGCCCAATTCTTCTTCCTTGGAATGAGCCTTACTTCCTTCTAATAAAGTGAAAGTTTCAGAAGGGATGGTTGAGATGTGTGAGGCTCAGTCATAAGCCAAGCATCGCTGCCTGCGCCTTCTGCCTTTGGCCTGCTCATTCTGGGAAAGCAGATGCCACCTGGTGAGGATGCTCAAGCAGCTCATGGAGAGGCCTCTAGATGGCATCCTCTAAGGACAATCGGAACCAACTTGCCAACGCCGAGAGTAACCTGCCACTATTCTCCTGTAAACACCTTGACCACCATCTCCTGGGAGGAATCTCTCAATGAGGCCAGGCACAGGTCTTGACCTTCCGAAACAATGGGGTAAGAGAAGCTTATGATTGTAAGCCACTGGTTTGGAAGTAATTTATTACATAGCGCTCAACATTTAACTCACTGCCACCTAGTCAATTCTAATTCATAAAGACGCCATAAATCAGAGTGGAACTGTGTCCGTGGGTTTCTGAGATGATAACGATTGAAGAGGGCAGGAAGCCTCATTTCTCTTCTGCAAAGTAACTGGTGGGTTCGAACTGTTGACCTTGCAGTTAGTAGTCCAATGGGTAACTCGCTAGGGCTTCCATAACTAATCAGCTATAGACTTCCAGAACGCACACATTTGTATTGGATGAAGCCCAGTGAGGATGCTGCGTACAAGTGAAGAAGGTGAGACTTTGTCTCATAAGCTTTGAATATGTGATTAAGAGAGCCCGTCTCTGGAGAAGGATACCCTGCTTGGAAAAGTAGATGCCAAGTGGGAAAGAGGGAGACACTCAAGGGAGACCAACTGACACAAAGGGCTATAACAAAAGGCTCAACTACAGCAAGTCTTGCGAAGACGATGCGGAGCCCGTGGTGCTTTGCTCTGCTGTAGTCACTGTGAGACCGAGTTAGAACCGATTTGGAAGCACCTAACAACAACAATGAGGACAAAGAGTTGATGGTAACTATTCTAGTTGTGGATCACCTCTAGAATTTCTATGAAGGTTTATTTCCCCTCCAATTATCCTTATGCTTCTTTCAAAATACCCCATCTTCATTATAAATTCTATACGTTGCTCTATCAAACGTTCTTCAAACAATCTGCTTTGGGTAATTAATCCTATTATGTGTAGTGATTGGAAGACAAATCCTTTCCCTTTCCATGTGCTGACTCTCAAGGTGGTCCATTTCCTGTGGGATTTGTTGTTTCTGACCTTGAACTCACGGGGGGCTGTTTTCTGGTTGGAGTCCATTGTGATGGGCTCATGGGTGGACTTACTTTGATCCTCTGCTGGGACCGAGTCTGTTTCATAAGTCCACCCAGGTCAATGTGAATGTCCAAGTCTTTGGTCTACAGCCAATAGAGAGGGTGATCATGAACCCCACCTCCACACGCAACAGAAGTTTTGGATTGAAAATGCTCATGGCTGTTGCTGCTCACCCAGAACTCGGGGCAAATAATAAACTCCCGTGCAGCGACTCTGCATTGGGGGAGATTTCTATGGTCACTAATTGGGGGTCACTGACTTTATGCAGGGAGTGAGTGTCTATATCTCTCACCCTCCAACATACTCAAGACCCCATGGTCCATCCCCACCCAGATATTGCAAGCTCGTAGGTTTCGGGTCTTTTCGCTATCTGTTGGAGTTCAGTGACAGCGCCGGTTCACCGCTAGCTATCTTTTGATAAACACTGGAGACATCCCTTAGGACCACCCCTTTCCTGCTTCAAGCTTAGCTGGGTATGTCACATATGCCGTTTCCCCAGCATCCCTACGTGTCATCGTGGACCGGGCAAATTGCACTCATCACCAAAATCTGCCCGGTGAGCCTGAATTCCTCCAGAATCGTCTCTGCATGTAGCACTTTTATGTAACTATAGTCGTGCTGGCTGCACAAATGTGTATTTTAACTTTTTTAATACTCCATATTATAGTAGAAGATTTCTCTAGATTCTTAACACTGTTTGCAAATAGGCCCCCCGCAGCTATAATGAGCCACGCCAGCTGGATGGATCCTGGTTGACTTACCCTCTGCCCTTTGTCAGACAGGGAATTTATTGAGGTGCTCCTGCTGAACACATTACTTTAGAGCGGTGGATCTCAACCTTCCTCATACCACCACCCTTTCATACAGTTCCTCATGTTGTGGTGACCCCCCATCCATAAAGTTATTTTCATTGCTACTTCATAACTGTAATTTTGCTACTGTTATGAATCGGGTGACCCCTGTGAAAAGATTATTCTGTCCCCAAAGGGGTCGTGACCCACAGGGTGAGAGCCACTGTTTAAGAACAAGGAGGTAAGGGGGTGAGTGAATTCTCTAAGGTCACAAGGTCCATCAGAGGAGTCACAGGGACCCCTTCACGGTGACGTGACTGCACAGTCAAGGCTCCTAATAGCCTTTCTGTGTCTCAGGTTACATTCTGTTCTGTAATAAGGGGAAAGGACGTTCAGTCACTACTACCTGCTCCACCAACCCACATGGGCTCATGCATCTTACGGGTAGTGTTGGCCATCAATGAGGTTTTGCAAGACGATGCACATTGGATGCTTTCCCGAGGAAAATGTCAGGCAGACACCAGACCTGAGAGTCTCAGGTAGGCAGGCTTCAGGATATTTCTGAAGACCCAAGACCACCGTAAGCACATACAATTTTATTCTGTGCTCTCTGCACACATGCCTCTCAAACACAGCTTTACTTTCTCCACCTCTATTCTGTGCTACAAGGCCCCCGTGGGTCTGAATGAACTGAATGGCAATGGGTTGGGCTTGGGGCGGTGGTTCCCAGAGCCCTGAGCCATGCCATCCCTTCCCGCTTTACCAGTCATACATCTCAAGCAATCATGCTCCTGGGGACAAGTTCGTCTAATTCTATTGATTCAGTATGTTTTATTCACTCCACATACAAAACCTTCCCAAACAGATTTGCCTAATGGCAGAACCGCTCTACCAGGTGTGTTTTCCCACAGACACTGATTAAATCGAGTATTTGTCCCCTCGTGGTCTTTACCAACCACCATGCTGTACACTTCCTTTCTTGTGAGCACATCAAACTGTGTCCTATCCTCCTTCGTGTCAGCCAGCATGCTCTGGGGGACAAGCGGTCGCATCTTTTAGCAAGAATAACGGCCCATGGTTCCATTCCTATTATAATAATGTGCCCATTGTCCAAGGTTGTTAGTGGCCACCGCTTGTTGGCTTCCTGTCTTCTTTTGTTAAAATGGACATCCTTTACTAGTCTGGAACGCCTCATAACCTCCCAAATTCCCCTCAGAAGCCCCACTCCGGGGCCACCGCACGATGTGCAGCGGGTCTCCTGAGAGCGCAGTGCTCATGCGTGCCGCATTTTCACTGAGAGCAGCTGCTCACTTACTGTGGAGAAGAAAGGAGTCAGGGTTAGAAGGGACCACGCTGCTCAGCCTTTAATGTTTTTGCAAAATTATCTTGTTGACAAGTGCAGCATTATAAATTTGAATCCATTAGCTAAAAGGATCCATAAATATTTGAATAATGGCCTTTTTAGAGTTTTACCAGTCTATCAAATTTGTCACATGTCCACTTTTTACATTTTTCCTACTGCTGAAAAGAAAAAAACAAACCCTGGAACTAAATCTTCAGGATGATTTCTAGACGTGGGTGCTTTATCCGTTGCTTTCAAAACGGAAATGCATTGGCAAGTCTAAGAGATTAGCAAAACCAAAATGGTATCTGGAAATCCTGGCAGAGGACACAGCGCCTTCTAAAACACGTTCCCCGCTTCCAAGCCTGTGCCCTCCCCAGCCAGAGCTGCCATTTCCCAGCTTCCTGTCCAGGTCTGGCCAGATGATGAGTGCTGGCCTGGGAAATGTGAAGGGAACCAACGCGAGTCATGGGCAGAAGGATTTTAAGGAATCAACGTGCCTTCTCCAAGGTCTCCTTTTTGTGTGGTTGTTGTACGCTGTCCACCTTGAACTTGGCCCCCGACTCATGACAACAATGAAACAAACAAACGCAGTCAACTTGTGCTACTTGGGGTTTATGAGACACAGATGCAAAGAGTGATGCAAAGAGTTTCATTGGCTGATTTTCAGAAGTGGATGGGCAGGGATTTCTTCCTCATTGGCCTAGTTTGAAGTTACACTGTAGCATATTCAGCAGCATAGCAACCTGTAAGCCCTACTGAGAGCAGTGTCATAGCTGGGGACTGGAACTAAAGACTTTGAGGTGGTAACAGATGGAACCAGAAGTATCCTGGAAACCCCCAACCGCTTCTCAGAGGCCACACTAACCAAGGTCACCAATAGTGATCAGCTGCAGACCTAGAAGTGTCCTTTACATGTTACATCATGGACATGTTGCTCTTGGCTTCATCAGCTAACCTCTGGTCGTTATTCTTAGGTGTCATGAAGTCAGTTCAGACTCACAGAGACCCTGTGTTAAACAGGGTTAAACACTACTAGGTCATGTTCATGCCCCCAATTGTATTTAACTCCATTACTGAAGTCACTGTTTCCATCTCTCTCATTGTGGGTCTTCCTCTTTTTATTAACCCTCCACTGCATTGAGCATGCTACGTTTTTTTCCCCATCTACTTTGTCCCTCTACTTCACCAAACATGGTGTCCTTCTCCAGGGACTGATCTGACCTGATAACAGGTCCAAAGTATGTGAGATATAGTTTCACCATCATTGCCTCTAAGACGCATTCTGGTTGGACTTCTTCCAAGACAGTTCTGTTTGCTTTACTGGCAGTCCTTGATGCTTTCCATATTTTTGGCCAACACCATCATTTAAATGCATCACCTCGACTCTTCTCCATTCTTTCTCATTCAGTGAACAGCTTCAACATGCATACGAGGTCAATGAAAATACCTAAGCTTGGGACAGATGCACCTCAGCTTTAAAAGTGATATCCTTGCTCTTTAACCCTTTAACAAAGTCATGTGCCACTGATTTACTCGGGGCAATGTGTCATTTGATCTCTTGACTGCTGCTTCCATGAGCATTGACTGTGGATCCAAGCAAAATGAAATCCTTGACAACTTCGATTCCTTCTCAGTTGATGATGATGTTGGCCATTGGTTGAGTTGTGAGGACGTGGATTTTCATGTCATTGAATTGCAAACCACATTGATGTCTACAGTTCTGATTTTCATCAGCAAGGGTTGCAAGTCCTCCTCAATTCCAGCAAAGTCGCATTCTCTGCATGTGGCAGGTTCTTCACATACCTTCCTCCAATCCCGATACCACAGTCTTCCCCATGCAGCCCAGCTTCTCAGACCAATTGCTTAGCATGCTGCTGCTCGGTGCCCTCCAGTCGGGATGGATTCAGAGGGACCCTTCATGCAGCAGAATTCGCCACTGCCTAGTCGTGTCACCCTCACAATTGTTTGGTGTGAGCCCCTTGTTGCAGCCACTGTGTCAGTGCATCTTGTCAAGGTCTTCTCTTTCTTGTTCACCCCCCACTTTACCAAGTAGGATGCCATTTTCCAGGGACTTTTCTCTCCTGATAACATGTCCAAGGTGTGTGAGGTGAACGTTTACAGCCTTGGGGACACCCTAAAGCAGGTCTCCTGTGTTCTAGTGGGTTGTTAGACATTTGAATGAATGTCATGGGAGTGGATTGTGGGGTCCCGTGGGGTCAATCCCAACTCAGCACCACCAGGTGACAGAGCAGGACTCACCTGTGGATTCCTTAAGCTGCACTCTTTCTAGAAGCAGACCACTAGGTCCTTTTCCTGGTGAGTTTAGAACCACCAACCTTTCAGATAGGAGAGTGAGTAAGAATGGCAAGAGGATACAACCCAGAAGCGCACCTTTCCCGATCTTAAACATGCGGTATGTTCTTGTGTTTGCCGATCGGTCCATCTACAGGTTCCACATGAGCACAATAGTGTGTTCAGGAATTCCTATTCTTCTCAAGGATATCCACAGTTCGTTGTGATCCGTACAGTCGAATGACTTTGCATAGTCAATCTAACAGAAGCAAACATCTTTCTGGTCATCTCTGCTTTTGTACAAGATCCATCCGATGTCAGCAATGACAGTCATCATCCGGTTCTTCAGAATCTGGCTTGGATGCCTGGCGATACCTTCTTGATTTGCTGTTGAGCCACCGTTGGATTATCTTTAGCATAATCTTACTTGCACGCAGCATTAATGATGCTGCTCAATGATTTCCACATGTTATTGAGTAACTTTTCTGTGCAACAGGCATACATACGTATTTCTTCCAGTTGGTTGGCTAGATAGCTGCCTTCAAATTTCTTGGCATGGGTAAGTGAGAGTTTCCATGGCTTCATCACCTTTTTAAAAAATTTCAATGGCTATTTCTTCAATTCCTGAAGCCTTGTTTTCTGCCAATGACTTCATTGTAGCTTAGAGTTTATCTTTCAGTACCATGTATTATTACAAAATGCCCCGAACTCACTACCGCCTAGTCATGCCAACTCAAAGCAACCCCACAGGACAGGGTAGAACCGATCCCTGTGGGTTTCTGAGATCGTAGCTCTTTACACGAGAAGAAACTCCAAGCTTTCTCCCTTGGAGTGCCTGCTGGCTTCAAACTGCTGACCTGGCGGATGGAAACCCAAGGTGTAATCTTTCCACCACCAGGGCTCCTTCCACACTCTATTAGAAGACCAGCATTTTAAATAGTCATCAACAGTGAGGTTTTCTTTTTAAACTTTGGAAGGCTGGAGTCTTTTCTGGATTTTCTCCCCTAGAGATATCTTTAAATCCTGCAGCCGTGACCACTACATTTCAAAAGAGGTGGATCACCACTTAGCACTGGGTGCTTATGTTGGATGATGTATCTGTCAACCACCGTTTCCGTGACACCCAGGTGACTGATACAAGCACTGCGCAGACATGTCCTTAGCAGGCTGCTTGAGCACTAGCTTAAAAGAGCCCGGGTGGGGTACTAATGAAGGGCTCAGCTGCGAACCAGAAGGCTGTTAGCTTGTCCCATCAGAAGCTCCACAGCAGAGGCCCCTAGTGATCTGTTCCTGTGGAGATTATAGGCTAGGAAACCCTGTGGAGAAATTCCAAGTTGTCACGTGTGGTCATGAAGAGCCACAAATGGACTTGATGGAACCCAAAAAGAACAATCAACCACCAACAATCACCTACAGCAGTGGTTCTCAGCCCTCCTAATGCCGCAAACCTTTAATACACTTCCTCATCTTGTGGGACCCCTCCAACCATACATTTTTTTTGTTGCTACTTTATAACTGGAGCTTTGCTACTGTTATGATTTGAGTGACTGTTATGATTTTGGGTGCTACTCTTATGATTTGTGAAAGGGTCATTTGACCACCAAAGGGGTTGCAACCCACAGGTTGAGAACTGCTGACCTACAGCAACCACCAAAAGCCAACATCCACCACCATGGCATATAGCTACCTATAACCACCAACAATGACCATCCACCACCACCACCAACATCAACAACAGCCAAACACCACCACCAACCAGCACCACCAACAATGACCATCTACCACCACCACCAACATCAACAACAGCCAACCACCACCACCAACAGACACCACCAACAATGACCATCTACCACCACCACCAACATCAACAACAGCCAACCACCACCACCAACAGACACCACCAACAATGACCATCTACCACCACCACCAACATCAACAACAGCCAACCACCACCACCAGCCACCACCACAAACAATGACCATCTACCACCACCACCAACATCAACAACAGCCAAACACCACCAACAGATACCACCACCAACTACTACTGGCAACTAATTTGACTTCCAGGGTTTAGTTTTCACCAAACTCGCTGCCCTCAAGTTAATCCCACCTCACAGCAACTCTATAGGACACAGTAGAACTGCTCCGTGTGCGTTCCTGAGGCTGTGCATCCTTTACAGGAACAGAAATCTTCAGCTGTGTCCTGCAGAATGGCTGGTGGGCTCAAACTCTTGACCTTGTGATAAGCAGTTCAAGTCATAGCACAGTGCCTTCCAACAACTCCAAGTAACAGCCCTAGCAGTTTCCAACTGGGTTCAGCCTCCACCTGTCACGTCAGGTAGTTTTCTGGCATGTTATTATGAGCATTTCATCCACAGTCCCAGATTTTTGTAAGCCTCTCAGTAGATTAAACAGCTCGCAACCGAATTCATCCCCTGGGGCCCTCTGAACCATCACCCCAACAAATAAACCCAACCCACTGCGATTAAGTTGATTCTTTCTCACAGTGACCGGATGGAGTGGAGCTTCTCCTTAGGGTTTCTGAGGCCATCGATATCTATTGTAGCAGACAACCACATTTTTATCCCAAGGAGTGACTGAGGGGTTTGAACCAGTGACATTATACAGCCGTTAGCGGCCCAGCGCCTAATCCACTTGCCAGCAGGGATCCTTGAACCATCACCAGAAACGGTTCTTTACTGTCGTCTTCCCCACCCGAGGGATTAAATTAATGGTTAACACTCATTGAGCTCTTAGCCTGTGCCAAGCACTACGCTAGATGTTCTAAAAACAGCATTTCCGATAATCCTGTAACAACCCTGTAGGATTTTATATAATTATATCCAGGAAACTGGGACTATGAGAGGCTACATAACTTGCCCGAAGTTCCACAGCTGGTGAGTGGAGGAACACAGATTTCAACACAGTTCTGGTTTGCTGCAAAGGCACGGTAGACACGGTAGTGACTGTTGTGTGTATTACAGGCTGCGTCTTGGATGCCCTGACCTCTACCAGTAGATGCCAGTAACATGCCTCCTCCCCAGGCAAGACCACAAAAGTAGCCTCATCTCCAGGCAAAACCCTGAGAGGCAGCACTGCCTCCAACGGACAGTGTAGTGGCTGAGTTTCTAAGTTAAAAATCACCAGTCCCAGCTGCTCTGAGGAAGATAGGAAAGGCTGGCTACGCTCTGGGAGACTTACAGTTTCAGAAGCCCACAGCGGCCCTTCTACTCTGTTTTACAGGGCTGTTCTGAGTCAGAATCAACTTGAAGGCAGTGACTTTGACTTTGGCCTTGACTTGAGAGCCACTATTTTCACCTAATGTTAGAAATGGATGTTAGTCCCCCAAGAAACTCACAGAGACCTTTATTTCACATAAAGGCAAGTATGTCTCCGTCTTCGGAATGGCTCCCAGGGGGCTCAAAGCCAAATTTAAGCCAAGTGGTTGCCAGGGGCTATTGCATCAAGTTCAACATACAGTGATCCTGTGCTTTCTAAGCTGTAATCTTTAGAGGAAAAGATCCATCGGCCTTGCATCCAAAGAGCCTCTGGATGGGTTTGAACTTGCAATGAGCAGGTGAGCACTTAATCTTTGTGCCACTTGGTTCAACAACTGCCCCTGGAATAGACAACTAAACTCAACTGCCAT
This sequence comes from Tenrec ecaudatus, assembly GCF_050624435.1. Lineage (NCBI taxonomy): Eukaryota > Metazoa > Chordata > Mammalia > Afrosoricida > Tenrecidae > Tenrec > Tenrec ecaudatus. Next base: position 10,442,072 of record NC_134541.1, read on the forward strand.
CAACTTGATGCTGACTCCAAGACTCAGAGAGGGTCTATAGGACAGAGTGGAACCAACCCTTTGAGTTCCTAAGACGATGAATTTTGACAGAATCGGAACACCTCATCTTTCTCCCACAGAGTGTGTGGTGGGTTTGAACCACTAACCTTGTGATTAGCAGCCCAATACACAGCCCACTGTGTCCACAGGACTGCTCTTCAGCAAAGGGTCATCAAATCCCATGCAACTTCCAGTTCTTGTATTCCAATTTGTGACCCACTCTTGCTATCTGGTTCCGTTCTTATTCTTCTACTTAAAAAAAATAACTACAGTATGCTTTCCTCTAGTTATATCAAATATTCCATGGGAGCTATAAGTGCAAAGACAGTTGTACACTGATCTTAGAATGGACTGGATTCGGTGTTTGAACAACATGGAATCTTTCTGTGAATGGTAAACATTCCTATTTCTCCCAAAATATTTTCACAGATTCTCTTGGATATTAAAAAAAATAGGTGAAAGATAAAAAGAAACAATTTAGACCCCTAGAATCTTATGTGAAAATGAATTTAAACCTCATGGAAAACTCAATAGCCTGAAGTCAAGACCCAGGAAACTCTGAAATTCCCACCCCCCTACTCCAAGTTATCTCACTACTGATCTGACCGCCCTATTAAAATACTTTGGTTTCCCTAAGATGATAAGGAGGCAATCCGACGATCCAATGGGGACCCGCAAAGACACTTGTCTAAAGTTTGGCTTCCGTAATCGATCCACCTGGCCCGCTTCAGCCAGACAAGAGCCCCCGACCTCTAAAGTTCCACCACATTTCCACAAATGAATTTTCCAGTCTGTCAATAACAGGGGAGGTAAAAAATGAGTCCAGAACCAAGGGTGACCACAGAGGCTCATTTGGAAATTTAGGATCACTGCCTGTGCCTTGACAGATTTACAAGATGAAGCTAAACCTTTACTGTAAATACCATCCCCGGGACGGATTCTCACCCTCTCACTCCCCCAACAAACAGAAATCTATATTGTGCCTTGAGTGGAGCCCCAGAGAAATTATCAATATTCACACATCTGGCACAAATCTGTTGGAAGAAGGAAAGGGAAGGGGGTGGGGGAGGCCCCAGTACCATCTGTATTTCTCCCTTCCCTCGCTTTACAGCACATCTCTGGTCCCCTCGCTGTCATTTTGTCATACCATCCTCATAAACAGAACGTTAGAGCCCTTCTTGGCTGGTTGGAAGACGCAGCTCATGAAGAAGGAGATGATGTCATTGCCAGGAAGAAAGAAGAAAAAAACCCAAAAAAACAAAAACCATCCACCCGCCTGCCCAGTCCCCCACCCCACCCCTTCCCTGGAGTGGGTAAGAGCCAAATTTCATCAAGTTTGGCACCGTTGTCGAAATTAACATGACTGAAATGTATGCCAGATTTCAAAACAATTTCTAACAGTTTCTGTGAGACCGGGTAAGCAACTGAAAATTGACATGTTGTGTTGTGCCCGAGTCAGCCAACTGCTGTCACTGCATAATTAGATTTTCCTGCATGAGAGGAAAGAGTTTTCTTTTTAACAAAATTATGAAAGAAGGCAGGAGCTAATCGAAACTATCAGTGGGCCTATGATTGGGGAAGAAAGAGGTGGCCTTCCGATCCATTTTGACTTTGGACACGACAAAGGAATGCCCAGGGTGTGTGCGTCACACACCACACCCGGGAAAATGCTCTTTGCAAAGGGAAGAGAGTTCACCGCCCAGGCCAGATGGAACTGGGCCCACTTGGCTGCCCAAGGAATGGCATATAGACCCAGAACCAGGAACAGATTTGGAGCTAATGAGCGTGTGGGGACTTCCTTCTGATTGGGGAAATAGATGTGGCAGAGTCCCCCCTTCTTCAATTACGGTAATAGTCTTGGTCCAGGACCAGGTCATCCAGCTAAAGACTACATTTCCCAGGCTCCTTTGTTCCCAAGGGTACCCATGTAACTTAAAACAAGAATGCTAACAAGTGTGCGTGCGTGCGTGCACGCACACACACCTGCATATGCTGCCATTGAGTCTGCTCTGATTCTTGGTGACTCAAGAGTGGAACAGACTGGGAGTAAAGCTCACCGTTTTGACCCCCAGTGGCTCTAAGCTCCCTGAAAGGTTCAAAGGCTGAGTTTTGGGTGGTAGATACATGGCTTTTATTTCCAAGCACCCAGGAGTGGACTTGAACTGCCCACCTTCCAGTTAGCAGTCAAGCATTTGAATGGTTCATACCCCAAGGGACTCTCAACCACGATAACTCTGCTCTGTACAAAGAATGATCAGAATGGGTGTTGCTGGATTCTGGGTGGGTTGTGTACCAGGAAAGGAGTGACAGCTGAGCCTGGCTGTCTTTGGGCACAAGGATAAAACCTATTCCACTTGGATGAGTTTCATGGCCTAAAGGTGGCCAAGCCATAAAATAGGAAAAAGGCAAATTCCTGTCCCTTCTGAGCTGTCATAGTGACCTGGAATGGTCCTCCTTCCAGGCTGTTTCAGAGACAGGGGCTGTGGATGCTGAAGACCCTAGAGTTGAAGGTTTTGTTTTTCAAAAATATGTTCATTAGGGTAAACTAGACACACCATAAGATTTGCCATCTTAACCATTTCTAAGTGTTCAATCGGTGCCGTGAGTTACAGACAGAGAGCTGGACAACCAACGGTGCTATTTCTCTTATCAGCAGCCTAGACGTTGTCCTGGTGAATATTAGATATGACCTTGAATGTTTACCAGAGCATACTCTTACAGGCAAGAGAGTGCCTGCACCCCACCACACTGCCTTGCAAGGTAGATGCCATCCCTGAAGTACCTTCTCTCTCTGAACAGCAAAGCATGATGCATGATACCTGTTGGGCTAGTCCTTCATTCATATTGAGGCGTCTACATTTAATGGTTACCATTGTACAAATGAGGCAACCGTGTTTTTGAGAGGTGAAGAAACTTTCCCCAAATCAGATGACTTAGAACTTCGATTGGTTTCCAGTCTCTACACATTTACAGTCAGGGAAGCCTGTTGTAGGGTTGACAAGTCAGAGCCTACTCTGTGGCAGTGGATTTGGTGTGTGTGTGTGTGTGTGTGTGTGTGTGTGTGTGTGTGTGTGTTTAGAGTCTCATTGCTCCTAAATTAGACTGCTTTGTGAGTAAAAGTTTTTCCATATTTGTAGATAGATAGATAGAGAGAGAGAGAGAGAGAGAGAGAGAGATAGGTAGGTAGAATACTGCCACTCAAGGCAGTTATTGTGGCCAAGGATACATACTCTGAATACAAACTCACTTGATGATTCATGCAGTCTTAGCGGCCTGAGGAGCCCTGGTGGCATAGGGGCTATGCATTGAGCTGTTAATCTCAAGGTTCAAAACCCCTCAAAACCCAACTCACTGCCATCTAGTCCATACTGACTCACAGGGACCCCCTGAGGGTTTCCCAGACTTCAACTGTACAGGGAGCAGGAAGCACAGTCGTTCCCCCATGGCACTGCTGGCAGTTTTGAACTGCCGACCATGCGGACTGCAGCCCAGCTCAGAACCACTACACCACCAGGGCTCCTAGTGCCAGGTCAGAAGTCCAAAACCACCAGCTGCCACTCATTGGAAGAAAGGGGAGGTTATTTCTCTAAAGAGCTGGAGCCTCAGAAACCCACCAAGGTCACCCGAGTCAGAAAGGACTCCATGGCGTGAGTTAGGGGTATAGGGAGCCGCACAGTTTCCATGGTAGGTTTGGTCCTGCTCCGTCTTGGAGCAAGAGCAGCATCCCCAGAGCAGATTCTTGCCATCCTCCAGCTCAGTTCTCCAAATTGGCCTTCCTCCCAGTCTCCTTGCTGCATCTGAACGTGTCCCATTCCACACCATTCCAGCAGTGCGGAGAGGAGTGCCAGGCCCTCGGGTCTGATTGGCTGATGATTCCGCCTGTTAATGAATACTCATACTCTAGAGAGTCCGGGCTTCTGATTGGCCAGGCATAGGCTGTTCTTTTGACTCCCAGCCAGTACACGGGCTCTTCGAATGGAGAAAAGGTGAGTCTTGAGGACAGCCAGAGGGTGTTCTCCAACCCGTAGGAAATGGATATTGTCCAGGTGCCAGTGGAAGAGCCCTGGGGGTGTAGCGGGTTACATGTTGGGCTGCTAACCACCAGTCAGCAGTTTGAAACCACTATGTGCTCCTGAAGAGTAAGTTGAGACTTTTCACTCCTGTCAGGATTTAGAGTCTCAGAAATCCACAGGACAGTTCAAATATGTCCCGTTGAGTCAAGGTGAATTCATGTGTTAGGTACCAATGACAAATCCTCACTGCAAAGCTCCGTGTCTCCTGAGAGATGTCCCACTGTGGGATTCTCAACTTGATTGGGGTAGCCCTGGTGCTGTAGCAGTTGGCCATTGGACTGTGATCTGCATATTTGGCAATTCAGACACTTGCTTTAAGCACGCTCCCCCTGCCTAGGGCCCCTCCAGCTTTGTCCTGAATTATATTTATTGCTCTCCAGTAATTCTCAGATTTCTCCTAATCTGATACATATACACCCAAATACCAAGCACTGCCAGGATGCCCACACCTCACTCATTCGTCTGCCTCCAATAAAAACACACTCTCTGCCACGGAGTCTCTGCTGACTCACAGTGACCTCCATTCTTCTGCCGAGTGCTGTTCTAATGCCACTGAGACGATCCCAGCGTACTCATCCAACGGCAGCTTGTCCAAGTGCAACCCCTTGTCCATGCGCACCACCCTAGGGCTCCCAGTGGTTGTGGCTTTGGGGAAAGATCAGCAGACCCTTTGACTGAGACACCTCGGGGTGAACTGACACCATCCACCTTTCGGCTAGAAGCTGGGGGCTTTGGTCAGTAGGTTGTGCCCACCCAGAGCTCCTGAGGTCCTCCCATCTTTAGGAGGAGGTGCGCTCCTCAGGGACCATTTTGTTGGGATCAGGACATCAGGCTGTATGGACAGTCAAGGTACTGAACCGGTGTGAACCTCGCTGTTCTCACCAGATAATGGACCACAATCATATCTGACTCACAGGACTGGGGTGAGGGTGAAGCCATGGATGTACAGAACACTTTAGACATCGGGTCTAAAGCCGCAACATGCACCACTCTAGCTGAGAAATGATTGAGGTCCCCTTGCCCTACCACTGAGTCCTCCTTCCCATGGAGAGCAGAGAGCTGTCCTTTCTCAGAATAGGGCCTCGCTGGACTGCGCTTCTCAGAACTCCTGCAGTGCTTACGATGGATGTGGTTTTTCTTGGCCCTGATGTCTCTCCCCCATCTGTGCAGTTGACCCTCTGGGGTCAGAAGTCATCCCTGTTCCCACATTTGGATTCAATCCTCTCCTTGAACGGCTGAACCATGAATCTGAAGTCAGAAAACATTGTGTTGCAAGTCCCGGCTTTATCACTGACTAGAGCAGTTGGGGGAGTGTTGGACTGCCAACCACAAGGTCAGTGGTTCAAACCCACCAGCTGCTCCAATGGAGGCATGATGATGCTGTCTGCTTCTGTACAGATTACAGTCTCGGAAACTTTATAGAGGATCATTATTTGTCAGAATGGACTGCATGCTAGTGGGAGATCACAAACACGTTCTTTTATCGGAACCTTGGCTTCCTTCTCTGTAAAACGGGGCAGGGTAGGGAGGGACTTGAATGTGTGGGACACTGCACGTCATAGTGTCTGTGTTTTATTCAAGTTGATACAGGAGACAGTGGAGCAGCTGGAGCACTGGGGTTCAGTGACCTGGCTTATATTTGACCAGTGACACTTGATAGTGCAGAATAGCTCTCACTGTGCTGTGTGGCCAGGTGGGTAGCAGAGGGCTCAGTTGGACGCTCACTTGCCAATCTCTAAGTCACTGCTGACCGTGGCAATGGGGATAGAGAACGGGGATGCGCTGAGACATGCTTTAAGATAAGAGCTTACAGGGCTCTGAGCTGGACGGCTTATGGGATGGAGGTTAATTAGGACAGAAAAGACAGAGTTGGGAATATCAGAAACTACCACTTGCTGGTGGCACGGGAAATCGACAGGTCAGTCGGCTTAGATATGAAATGGAATGCCTCAATTTACTCTGTCTTTAAGCAATGTGAATCAGAATCGCCTTTTTAGTATAATTCTTTTCAAATTGTGGTCAGTTGGAGGACAATTTGCTTTACCAAGTTGCAAAGGAAGGAAAACCCTCATTCACTGTCATCGAGTCACGAGCCCACAGGACAGGACGATGGACCTCCCTTACAGACACGTGCTGCTTTGTGAGGTCTCATGCATCTTACTGTTGGTACCCTGCGCCCAATATAGTGCGGTAGTCAGTGTGTGATTAGCTGGTATGATAATTCTCACACGTTCCCTCTAGACCTTCAATGCTACCTACAGATACGGATTAATAATGATACTGAGAATGAACAGAAATCAGAGAACACTGGAATACCATTTCCTCTTAAATGAGGCATTCGAATTATGTCAGAACTGACATAAGATGAAGTTGTCAGAATGGACCCCCGTGGTACTTCGGGAACCCCCAGGGTGTCATGATCCATGGGCTTTTCATGGGCTAATCTCGGGGGATAGCCCATCAGGTCTTTCTTCCTAGTCTGTCTTAGTCTGGAAGCTCTGCAGAAACCTCTTCCCCTTGGGTGATCCTGTAGTGGTCGAGCTTCCAGCATCCGGGTAACAACAGGCAAGCTGCCGAAGTGTGACACACTGATAGATGGGAGGTGGCCACCCTGCTTAAATCAACCCCGCTCCTTTGGGAGTCAGTCCCGCCTTGTCTAGGCAAATGACCTAGATCCCCCATCTTGTCTAATAAATGACATCCTGAGACTTAATGCCCTGTTGTCTGCATTTGTTTTCCTGTGTAAAGCTCCCTAAACCATAAATCATCATTCTGTCTTGCCCATCACAGATGGGCTCATTACTTCACACATCATAATTATAACCAACGAACAAACCTCAGAGAAGAAAGAAGAAATATCTCCACAATGGAATGGCACTCCCCCGCCTCCTTCTCTTTCCTTCTCAGCAACAGTATAATAACTTTGTGGGACCAAAACTTCTCAGATAGGTAGGTGCTTTCTATGCTTCTAATGCAGTTCGGTTACATTTTGCAAAAATCCTAAACAGGTCCGATTCACCGATGGAAGAGAAAGAGCTCTTTTGCCTTTAAGACTCTGGAGCTTGGGTTTTTTTTTTTTAAGTGCACAGATAACTTTAATGCCTAAATTGAAAAATGAGATGAACATCCGTGGGGAAAAGGGAGCTTATTGCTGCCTCCCTGAAGTTCATCAAATGTTGTCACATATTTCTCTAACATTTTTGACTTGGTTAAGTGCAAATTTAGGTGAACACGCTCTTTTTCCCAGGCTTCGTGGCAACAGAAATATAATCTGTAGCTCTGGATGAACAAGTGCGGTGCTACACTCTGAGGGAGCTGAGAAGGGTGGCACTGCCCGGATGCAGGGGACTGGACAGAATGGTCCCTGGTTTGCATTAGCCAGTGACTTTGATGTCGCTCAATTTTAAACACTCACTTCAAACTCCTGGTGAAGGTTGGTCTGTGGACTACTAAATACACACACAACACACACACCAGAAATAAAATGGGAATTTCAATTTCCAGAATTTGAATCATACAAAGCCGTGTGCATGTCTTCCCAGCATCACCATGGTGAAAACATTAATGAACAATTAACACAAAGGGAGCGCTAATAACACTTTAAAAATATTTGAAAAAAATTTTACAACCATTTTATTAGGAGCTAATCCAGATATCATACCATTCCATAGTTCAATCACATCAAGCAGCATTGTACAATTGATACCACAATCGGTTTCCAAACCTTCTCTTCCTTTGTGAACTCCTTGACATCAGCTCCCCTTTACCCCCTGATCCCTTGCCTCTCCCACCAGGAGAGCCCCCCCAGGAATCCTTACCCTAATTGTTGTCTCAACAGGCCCATCTAGCCTGGGTTTCCCTAATAAAGCTGTCGTCTCTTCAGCTGACACACTGCATCCGCTGGAAAATCAGTGAATTAGCATCTACTTCATTAAGGAAGTCCTGTCAGCCATGTGAGTCCAAACTCTTTTGCCATGGGTGTGTTTGGGAGCAGCAAATTCTAATTAATCAATAGTGAACCAGATTCCCTCACTGGACTCAGTTTTTGTTTTATTTATTTTTTAATTTCATGGTTATCTTTGGTGCCGTTCCTTCTGGTTGGTGGTTCTCAGAGGAAAGTGTGTTGCGATTCCTAGGCATTGGTGCTATCCAAATTACCCAGGATGTGTGTGCAGTGCAGATAAACCTGCCCTGTTGCTCTTACGGGACACGGCTCCTTCTGACAGGCCCCTGGCCGCAACGTATGACTGGTTCACTCGGCCCAGTGAGACGCAGACCCAGCTGTCTTCCCCTGCAAAGAAGTCGCAGCCCTCTCGGGCAGTTCTACTTTGTCACAGAAGGTCACTGTGGACTCGATGGCTCCACCCTGACCACTATCAACAACACTCTGATCTTAAAGTGTCTCCCCGAACCTTTGCCTCCTTCCTATCAGCTGCGTGGCCCTGACTGAGCAGCTCATCTTACTAAGGTCTGTGAATTCTCACCTGTGAGATGGTGCGGCTGGGTTGCAGTCAGAAGGCACTGACTAGATGCTTGGCATGTGTTCCGAGCAGCGGTTGGTAAATGTTGTGTGGTTAAAAGCTGCCAAGGTTATTATGATTACTGTTACTTCTTAATTTAGTAAACATTTACCTGTTTTTCAAGATTAAGCTTTATAACCCACCCCCTGAGAAGTCATCCTCGATTTCTAGAGGCAAGCTTAGTCATTTCTTCTTCTCTACATCCATACGTCTTTGGTACCTATGTAGCTGTTGCTATAATTATGTTTTTTATTAAAATATGTTATTGGGGGCTCTCAGAACTCTTATAACAATTCACACATCAATTGTATCAAGCACATTTGTATATATTCTGCCATCATTATTTTCCAGACATTTACTTTCTATTGAGCCCTTGGTATCAGCTCCTCTTTTTGCCTTCACCTTCCCACCCTCTTGACCCTTGATAGATTATAAATCATTATTATTTTCATATCTTACATTGACTGCTGTCTCCCTCCCCCCACAGTTTCTATTGTTTGTCCCCCTCGAGAGGTGTGTGTGTGTGGTTATGTGTCAATCATTGCTATCAGTTTCCCCTTCCTCCCTAGATCTGCCCACCTCCCTCCTACCCTTCTGGTATTGCTAGTCCCTTTCCTGTTTCTGGAGTCTGTGTGTTGTGAGCGCTCATCTCTTTATCTGTACCTGTGCACATGCTCCTGTGTAGCCCGAAGTGAAAGGCTGTGCTGGGGTCATGATTGTGGGGGCTGAGGAAGCCCAAGGAACCAGAGGAATATTGTGTGTTTCATTGATCCTGTATCTCACCCTTCCTTGTGACCCTTTTGTGAGGGGATGTCCCATTGTCTACAAATGGGTTTGGGCTCTCTGATCCTACCCCCCTCGTTCACAATATGGTTTTTTTTGTTTGTTTGGGGGTCTTCTGATGCCTGCTACCCCGTCCCAAGGACACCTCATGATCTCACAAACTGGTGTGCTTCTCCCATGTGGGCTTGTTGCTTCTCTGCTAGAAGGCTGCTTGTTTAACTTCAAGCCTTTAAGAACCTAGAAACTATATCTTGTGATGGTGCCTGGCTATCAAATTATGTGCTTTTGTATCTATCTATGTCCTGTTATTCCCCGCCTGTCCCTCTAGTGCCAGCAGTCGCCAAGCAGGAATGATGTCTTCCATGTGACTATCCTAAGTTCCAGTAGATGTGTGAACAATTGAGGTAATGACGGTCTCCTGGAGAATCCACCAGAAAAGGGTTTAGGCAAGGAAATGCATAAAAACAATGTGTTTTTCTTAGTCTCAAAAAAATGTCAAGTTGGTTTGAATAAAAATATCACCATTTCTTCATGAATAAATCAATGAGTAGATGGTGGTCACCAATGTCTGTGACACCAGGAAAAAGGACACAATTAGACACTCTGTGCCTTCTGATAGGAGTAACCATGCCACCTCCTGATGGAGGGATCCGTATCACATGTTGGTGGAGGTACCCACACCACCTCGTAATGGGTGTATCCATGCCACCTCCTGATGGAAGGATCTGTGTCACTCCTGGAACAGGCTTGCTCCCTCAAAAATAGCACACTCAAATGAGGCAAAGTCTCTCATCTAGTTACCAATGCACAGTAAATGGGGGGCCCGAGGGCCATGACGCTATGATGGTGCTGTTATCAATATGCAGACTGTGAAAACCTCTACAGGACCCACTGCAAGATCAATAACCAGATCCACTGCAGGAGGATGTGGGAAAGGGAGAAGAAAGCTGTAGGTTAAGAGAGATGTAGAGACATCAGGAATCCTGGTGGCATCTGGCTAAGCCTTAGGCTGACAACCTCAAGCTGACAGTTCAAACCCCAGCCGCTCCCGCAGAGAAAGATGGGGTTATCTGCTCATACAGGGATTCATCGACTCAGAAACAGGGTTGCCATGAATCAGAATGGACTGAATGACAGTGGGTTTTGTTTGTATTTTTTAAAATCATTTTGTTGGGGGTTCACACAACTCATCACAATCCATGCATACATCAATTGTATAAAGCACATTTGTACATTCGTTACCCTCATCATTCTCAAAACATTTGCTCTCCATGTAAACCCCAGATGCGATATGTGTGCTATTGTGGTGAAATGAGTGCCTTTGTATGGGGCCTTTGTATGGGGCCTTTGTATGGGGCCATTGCCTTGATCTTTGCACAGTCTGCGATGAGTCCTGAGGAATTACTTTTACCATAATTTTATAGCCCAAAGGTTTGAGACTTTTGTCCTGGGTCAATTGTTAACAACTTGGTTTGATATTTTTTGTTTGTCCCTGGGCTACAGTTTGCCTTGCAATTGGTATGTGCCTTGCAGGGATTTATTAATAAGCAATGCAAATGAGGTGAGTTGTAGCCTACCAGGTAAATGAAGTGTCTGTACCTACCAAAGGGGGATTGGTCAGTTCATGGCCCTAGTGGGAGGGCCAGACCTTGGAATTGACAAGAACTTTGTGTTTTTAAGCACAGAAGTTTTTAAGAGTCAGAATAGAAAGAGAAGATGAAAGAAAAGAAAGAGGAAGCAAGGAGCCTCCTCAGAGCACTAGAACAGGGTCTAAGGCTAGTAAAAAGTCCTCGCAACTGGACCAATAGGTCACATCATGGTAAAAGGAGAAAATATTAAAATTGTCAAGGATTTCATCTTGCTTGGATTCACAATCAATGCTCATGGAAGCAGTAGTCATGAGATCAAATGATGCGTGGCATTTGGGTAAGACCCCTTTTCAAGCGTTGGAAAGTAGGGATGTTAGTTTGAGGACTGCGTTGTACCTGGTCCGAGCTTTAGTATTTTCAACCACCTCGTGTGCATGTGCAAGTTGAACATGGGATAAAGAAGAATTGATGCATCTGAATTATGATGCAGCAAAGGGGACTGAATGCACGATGGGCTGCGAAAAAGGACAAATTGATCTGTTTGGGAAGAATTAAGGCCAGCGTCCTCCCTAGAGGCAAAGATGGCGAGACTTGTCTTACCTGCTTTGGACCTATTGTTGGGAGAAAGAAATCATATTTGGTAAAGTTGGGGGGCTGGGGCAGGGAAAGCGAGGATGGCTCTTGACAAGAAGGGCTAACACAGGGGCTTTGCAATGCCCCCCCCCCTATACCCACCATTGTGAGGATGACATAGCACCGGGCGGTGTTTGTACACAGGGGAGCTATGGGGCTGAACTGACTTGACGGCACCTAACCACGCGTGTTCATTTCTTCGGTGTACAGGAGCGCAGGTGGTGCTGTAGACTGAGCATCGGATGGCCAGCTGCAAATCTGGCAGTTCAAAACCACGAGCCACTCTGCAGGAGAGAGATGAGGCGATCTGCAATGGAAAAATGTACACCCTGGAACTCTGGGGAGCAGTTTTTTTCTCTGTCCTATCGGGTTGCTGTGAGTCGGAATTGACTTGATGGCAGTTGGGCTATGAGCCAGGATCAACCTCATGATGGCAGCTTTGGTTTTCCTAGATCTGGCTTGGCGATCACAAGTTGGGCTATGACCAGCTAGGTCCACAGTTCCACAGCACCAGTTGCTCTCCGGGAGAAAGACTTTTCTACTCCCATAAAGAGTTACGGTCTCCGACACACACGGGAGCAGCTTGACCGGCCCTAAAGGGTAGCTGCGATCAACAGCAGTGGGTTTGAAAGTTTTGAGATGTAGTAATGTTATAGTCTATTGAATTTTTACCTTTCATAGGTGCATGCTGAAATATTTATGGTTGAAGGGATAATATATGGAAATATAGATACTCATTGACATATTTAAGGATGAAATGGTATCATGTCTGAGTTTTTCTTCAAAATTATCTAGCCATTTAAATAAACCAGATAGGGGATGGGTTGGAATCTTTTGAGGCTAGCTTCTCCATTCCTGCAGGTCTGGGAGATTCTTCTTCTTTTGAGTACACTGGTATCTCAGTTGTCAAATGGCTCTAAGCTCAAACTTCCCACTACTCAAACAGCAAAGTTAGAAAGAAAAAAAAATCTGCGTGTTGTTTGTAACTTTGCTCAATGGTCGAAATCTGATCTGAAGAAACCTGTACAGGCTGAGAGTGAGTCACACATCACGCCTCACTTGGGACACAAAGGGGCGGCGCTTCAGTCTAAACGCCGCTCCTGCTCAGACAACATACAGCGCGTGTGTCAGTGTGTTAAAGTCATTCCTGATGGCGCAGTTTTTGCACTTTATTTTTGGAAAAGATAATAATTTTTTTTATTTTACAGTATTGGGTTTTGATATCTCATGTACCATGTGGATTGTGCTTTGATGTTTTAGGGGATATTTCCCACAACCCAGGGCTATTAACTTTGTGTTCCAGTCCTGGCAAAATGAATTCATAAGTGGGCCTCTGAACCAATTGTTTAGTTGCCCATTATTATCTTATGGGAAAAATAGGCTCAGTTCTCAAACTTTTCATTGTTTGAACATGATTTTGGAATGAATCGAGTTTGAGGACCAAGTTATCACTGCCTTCACAAGTTTTAATTATAAAAATAAACTTAACCACCAATAAGTCATTTCCCGCAGCCTTTACATTTCCACTGTATCCTCTAGATTGCAAACTCTGGCTAGGTTTTTGCAAACCATGAGACAAGATGTATTTCTTTTTACCAAGTTATGGGTCCAGTCAACATTTCCTAAGTCGAATGTTCTTGTTTGCGACTCTTTTGATGACGCCACAGACTTCCGACATCACACTGAGCAGTCAGAATTACTGAATTTACTCAGTATTAAATATAATACCTATCGTGTCACAACTGATAGCTCCTATTTAATGGCAGGGTACCTGCTTGGAGCTCTGGATGTGCATTTGCATGAGTTATGTCCCTGAATGCTTGCAGTTCTTTATGCACCAAGACCATACCTGACAGGATGGCAGGTAAATACAAGGAAACTGCAGCTGGGTGGGAGGCAGCTCCTTTATCTGTGATCTCATGGTACAGGGCAGAGCTGAGGACCAGAACAGGTCTGAGTGATTTCCAAGAGCAAGCTCGCTTCCCCTTCCATCTGGGACCTGCCCTTACTGGTCAGGTAGGATGGGTGACTCCAGGGATGTACATGTACAAGACAGGAGGTTGGAGGAAGTTGGTGTGCAACTACTAGTTGACGAATCTTGAGAAAGCCCTGGCGGCACCAGGGTTAAGTGTTCTACACTTACCCGAAGGTTGGAGGTTCAAACCCATCAGCAGCTCCCTAGGAGAAAAGACCCTGGACCTTTTCGCTATTCCCAGCCTTAGGAACCCTCTGGGGCAGTTCGACTCTGTTCCATGGGACTGGTATATGTCATCGTTGACTGGGGAGCATGCAGCACAGGGGTTCACAACCCAAACACATTTCTTTGTCTCTTTGCTGTTGAGAATCTAGCCAGCGAAACCCGCCTGCTCTCCAGTTTCCACGTGGATAGCCCAGTTGCCACGATTCCCTTTTCTAGTTGTGAGACGGTTCTCTCCTCCCTTTTTAAGGCGTCTTTCCTTCGTTTGCACAGACTCGCCGTTCCTTAAGGTCCCTGTCTACATCTTTGGAGTTGTAGCTCTCAGTTGAATTCCACATAGATGATTCTTAAAAGAGTCGGACGCTCAAGGTGAATGCGCTTTGGTCGTTAAGATAAACGATGGTTCACTTCCCAAGAAGACTTGAGCAGATAGCTGTGGTTCAAGGTTTAAAAGAATATGTCAAGGTGGGAGTTTCGACAGTCCTTCCAGCCACCGTGACTCCATGAAAACCGACGACCCCAAAGTCCTTCTGACGAAGCCAACACAAAAGAATGAGAGTGTGTTCAAGGACCACTTCTTGAAATCATCCCCTCTTCTTGAACCATGCCAACAAGGCAGAGAAGATATCGCACAAACCTGTGGGTTTGATATAAAGTCTGCACTGATCACGTACACAAGCAGCCAATATTTGATGAGTTGAACAGGACCGGTTGCACATTTCTCTGCCTATTTTACTTTGCTCTATAACACTTGTCAATGCCAGAAGTCACACGGACGTATTATGTATGTGGTCACATACTTGGAGGGGACCCTTGGTGGCATCGTGGTTACGTGTTGGGCTGATAATCATAAGATCAGCAGTTTGAACCACCAGCCTCTTTGGGAGAAAGATGGGATTTTCGACTCCTATAAAGAGTTAGAGTCTTGGAAACTCAAAGGGACAATTCTTCCCTTCCCAAAGGGTCACTAAGAGTCAGAATTGACTCAATGTCAGTGAATTGGCTTGGTTTCTATCCCCAGAAAGAGTTACAGGGGAAATTCTACCCTGTCCTATAGATATAGCATTATGGGTTTTCAAAGCTTGAAGTTAAACAAGCGGCCATCTAGCAGAAAAGCAATGAGCCCACATGGAAGAAGCACACCAGCCTGTGCGATCATGAGGTGTTCACAGAATCAGGTAACAGGTGCCAGAAAACCCCAAACAAATAAACAAACAAAACACATATTGTTGAGAAGGAGGGGGCCCCAGAGCAGAAGGTATGGCACCATGGGGTGACATGTGACAAAAAGAAGCAAACTTGACAGGAGGAAACTCAAAGGAAATAGAGGAAAGAGCTGGGAGGAAAAGGGCATTTATAGAGGTTTAAATAGAGACATGTACATATGTAAATATATTTATATATTAGGATGGGGAGATAGATCTATGTGCATATATTTATAGGTTTAGTATTAAGGTAATAGAAGGACATTGGGCCTCCACTCAAGTATTCCCTCAATGCAAGAATACTTTCTTCTGTTAAATTTTCGTTTTATGATACTCACCTTCCCAACATAACTGCTGAAGGCAAAGAGATCGGGTCTGGGGTCTTAAAGGCTTGAAGGTAAACAAGTGGCCATCTAGCTCAGAAGCAACAAAGCCCACATGGAAGAAGCACACCAGCAGGTGTGATCACAGGTGTAGAAAGGATCAGGTATCAAGCATCATCAGCACAAAAAAATCTTACCATAGTGAATGGGGGTGTGTGTACAGAGTGTAAACCCAAAGCCCATTTGTAGGCCACTGGACTTCCCCTTACAGAAGGCTCTCAGGGAGGAGATGAGCCAGTCAGGGTGAGTTTTAGCAACAATGAAAAATACAACTTTCCTAGTTCCTAAATGCTCACCCCCCACCCCCGACTATCATGATCACAATTCTACCTTGAAAGTCTGGATAGACCAGGGGATGTAAACTGACTGGTACAGATAGGAACTAGAAACACAGGGAATCCAGGGTGATGATCCCATCAGGACCAGTGGTGAGAGTGGCGATACTGGGAAGGTAGAGGGAGGGTGGTTTGGAAAGAGGGAACCGATAACAAGGATCTACATGTGACCTCCTCCCTGGGGGACGAAAAACAGAAAAGTGGGTGAAAGGAGATGTTGGACAGTGTAAGATATGACAAAATAATAATTTATAAATTATCAAGGGTTCATGAGGGAGCGGGGAGGGGGGAGGAAGGGGAAAAAATGAGGACCTGAGGCCAGGGGCTTAAGCGGAGAGCAAATGTTTTGAGAATGATGTGGGCAATGAATGTACAAATGTGCTGTACACAATTGATGTATGTATGGATTGTGATAAGAGTTATATGATCCCCTAATAAAATAATTAATAAAAGACAAAAAGGAAAGAAAAGAACCACCCTTGTCAAAGCCAGCTGAGCCCCCACCTCATGGAAAGAGAGGTCAGTGAAGGCAGACCATCTTTGCACATTATTAAAACCAAAAGACCCTCGCCAAACCCTGAAGGACACGGCAAACATATCACTTTGGATTTCCATCTCCAGATAAGCACCTTATACCAAAGCCAAGATGCGGGCTGTGAGTTTCGTCCCTGCATTCACTAGTTCCCTGGTGCTCCTTAAGTGGCAGGGAGCAGGCTGCAGATGAGATCACCCATGCCATTTTTTAGAGATGCAAGATCACCTCAGCTTTGGCACAATGACGTCTCTGGGTGGGACGTTTAACTGTGTGGGTGCGTGCTCTATTCGCATGCACCCTTCCTCCTGGTGAAGGCAGTTGGTGGACAGGGATCTGCACCACTGGAGGGACTGGGAGGCGGGGGGGCTTTCCCCTAGCGCCTTCTGGTCGCTGATCTGAACACCAGCATCCACACCGCACCCCATCTTATCACAATGGCTCCTGTGTAAAGCAGCAAGAAGTTGTCAGCTACAGATGGTGATGCTGACTTCTCAATAGGAAGGGGGAAAAAAGGACCTAAATTAGATTTCTATAAAAAGAATATTGCATATTTATTTCCACAATAACACCCAGGAAAAACGTTAGTCAAGAAGCAAGCAATTGGGTGAATAAATAAGCTTGTCTTTGTTCTCATCAATTAAGTTATTACATCAGTTGGAAAACCAGTGAATTATAATACAGATGTTTAATGAAACACTGCTGAGCCTATAAGTCAAACTCCTATTTTGTGGTGTGATTTTGGCTGCATAGTTTTTGTGTGTGTTAAACCGTATTTATTAGCTGATACCCATTATTATTTTGAGCAAGGTATAATTCAGTTGTCAGGCTGCAGCTCCAGCAAGGAGATTTAATCAGTAGGAGCTGCTATGCTACTGAGTATAAAACAATGTGGGTTTCATGAAGCAATCACGGCAGTGTGGAAAAAATGGGATTAATTAGTATTGTACAAGAACAGGCAGAATGCTCATTAAAACCTTGTGAGGTGGCTCTTGATAAACTGCCACTTGATAGGACCGCATTAATGTGACAAGGCAAAGACTTCATTTCCAAATCCTTTCTGATGGTATCTCGCTTTTTAAGTTACCTGAAATGACCCTCCTCGGCGTTTGGAATACAAAGATCAAAACGACTGCCAGGGATGTCCTCGCCACCTGGGCCCAGGAAGGCAGCCTCGGCTGGGCAAGCTTCAAAGACGCCTTTTCCTGAACTCACAGACACACATGAATCGATAGCTGCAAATGAGGCAGCGCCAGGGGTGGTGGATTTGCATTCGCACTCCGCAGGTCGGGCAGAAACTAATTTGACAATTGGCAACCCACCTTAATGAAGGCCACTTACATAGCCTCTGCTGTCTGTTTCCCCAGCGCTGGGGAGGGTTGGCAAGGGGTACCATGAGCCTAGCCTAGGGAAGCTAGCAGGGGCTCCAGAGTGCTGTGGGGGCTGCCCCGGTTTGGGCAGATCCAGGCAGGGACCTCTCTCTGCAGGCTGGTCCAGGATGTGTGATGTGTGCTTTTGTGTGTGTGTGTGTGAGTGTTTTTTGTTGTTGTGTTTTATTTTGGTGGGGGGGGGGTTGTTTTCTGTTTTTGCTTTGTTTCCATTGACAGGCCCTGAGCCTGATTTAAAAAAAAAAAAAAAATTAAGCCCTGAGAGAGCAGCCTGCTTTGGGAAAGGAGTATTTATTTATTTATTTATTTATTTATTTATTTATTTATTTATTTATTTATTTTAGAGCGGCTTTGGACTCATTTAGATTCAAAATCTGCATTTGGGCACCAGATTCTATTCTCTTTCAAATGAGTGGCCGGCTGTGTGCAGTGCGGCTTCAGGACCCAGTTGGTGTGGGGGAACCCTGGCTTTCAGAGCTTGAGGGGCTACATTCTGAATAGGTCACTTCCCTCACTGCCCTCAAGCTGATTCTGACTCATAGGGCCCCGGTAGGACGGAGTAAAACTGGCCTTTTGGGTGTGCACAACTGCAAATCTTTGGGATTTACAGAAAGACTCATCTTTCTCTCCCAGCGAGGTGGCTGGTTTCGAACTCTGTGTGGTTTGAAGCTCAATGCATAACCCACGAGGCCACCAGGACCACGTGAACAGTTGGTTCACCCGCCCCATCATTTCTTCCAAGGGTCTCTAAATGGGCATCATCCTGGCCCTTCCAGCTCCCCACTTTCCCAGGGACTTCTGCTAAACGCAGCACAAAAGTCAGCTCATCCTGGAACACGTCTTTATTTATCCCTGTGCTGGTCAGCTGGAAGATGATGGGAGGAAACCTCTAAGACCCTGGGTGATGGTTTGGTTTGGTTTGGTTGCTTTCTTCCTCCCCCTCTCCTGTCCCAACTACATTAAAGGAGAGTAACAAGAAGAACTCAGCTTGTTAAATCTTACCAGCATATTAAATTAATGCTTTCTACCATGAAGCTCAAGGACTCCGCTCACAAGTATAGGTTGTTTGCAATTGAACTTGGGTAATTCCACTGCAATCTGCCATTTGGAAGGGCTGGGGGGAAGTCAGGCTACCTAGGCTGCGATGCAAGGATCAAGCACATGGCTTTATCAAGTGATGTGTTGCGATGTTAGACATTTAAACCCCAGCATCTCACTGCTGTGGTCACAGTCCCGTGATGCAATGCAAGATGACAACCATCGAATTCACAGAAAATGGAATTCGTCCCTCGAAATTTCACACAGAATAAAGGTGCAGAGACAGGCAAAATGAAGGGAGAGAGAGGAAG
Source organism: Tenrec ecaudatus (assembly GCF_050624435.1). Lineage (NCBI taxonomy): Eukaryota > Metazoa > Chordata > Mammalia > Afrosoricida > Tenrecidae > Tenrec > Tenrec ecaudatus. Next base: position 10,461,098 of record NC_134541.1, read on the forward strand.
AGACCGTCTACTATTTTTTCCTTCTCATTCTCCTTTCTGTATTGTAAGGCGATGGCCCCCGTCTGGCAGCCCTGGGGGGCGCAAAAACTTCAGTCCCTTTGCACTCAGATCCTCAGCAGCTTGCTTTGCCCTGGGCAAGGCAGGCCGGGCAAGGCGTTCCTATTGTGCTTTTTATTTTAGCTTGTGATTTACAGCGAGGTCGTAAACTGTAAGTGGAGATGCAAGCGCTCCCACTTAGGCATGGCGAAGTCATCAGAAATCGTCTGCTCCTCGTATTGGGTGAGAAGGATCCCTGGCGGCACAGTGGTTAGGAGTTGCGCTGCTAACTGCAAAGTCACCAGTTCGAAACCACCAGCTGCTCCATGGGAGAAAGAGGAGACTTTCTACTTCCTCAAAGCATTGATGTCTGAAAACCCCCGAGAAGCAGTGCTACCCTGTTCTATAGCGCCCCCGTGAGTCAGAATCCATGTAATGGCAGTGAGGTCAGTGTGTTTGTATATTTGTTTTCACTGGGTGAGGAACACATTCATAGATCCCGAAACTCCTTCTGGTAGGAGCCACCTACTTGCTTACCACCCCACAGCGCAGAAGAGGCTCGGTGGGTCACTGAAGTCACTGCATTACTGGACTCACCACCATTGAGCGGATTCTGACTCACAGCGCCTCTCCAGGACAGGGTTGAACTGCGCCTGTGGGTTTTGGAGAATGTAAATCTTCGAAAGACTAGAAAGCCTCATCCTTCTCCTCCTGAGCAGCTGGTGGATTCGAGCTTCTGACCTTGCATTTAACAGCCCAATGCATAATGTGCTACATCACCAAGCCTCCTGTCAATTAAGCCACTAGGTTCCACTAAGGGCTCAGAGAGCACTTTCCATTGTCAAGGCTCCGCTGCACCTTCCTCATGCCCAGCCTACTTCCTCTCTAAATTTCTACATTATTAACATAAAATGGAAAGTGGCTCTCACCAGAAAGCAAGTGAGCCACGTGTCCCTGCTGCTGCAGGTCTCTTGAAATTCAGTGCAAACCAGACACCCTCTGCCAGGGCGACAACATCAGGTTGCCCGACTCAGACAATAGAACACGGGAGGCCCAGACTGGCTTTCAGATGGACAACAGATAAGGCAGTATTTGGGACAGACTTACACTAAGACAGCAGTGTCCAACTAACCCATTGAGGGTGCTACAGCGAACTTCATGAGAAACAGCTCAATGAGGGTTGAGGAAGTTGCCATTGAAGTTTCTCAGTAGAGCATTGCTCATTGCTTCTGGCTTCACCGAGCTTCCAAATGGCCTATTGCTGGTCTCACTTCTTCCTCTCCTGGATAAGCAGGTATTCAATGGGGATTCCACTATACTCACCTATTTTTTTTAAGTTAAATTTGTATAGAGAGAATGGAAAGGGGTCTTACCACCTTCACCATCACCAGACAGCTCCAAACCCTGCATGTTGTTCACACTGACCTGCGTGAGAAAGTGGGATGCACTTACCTGCCTCTAAACTTGTCCTGAATTCATTATAGCTGTTGGTTGTCATTGAGTCAGCTCAGAAAGATGGCATCCCTGCCTGCACAGAGCACAGGGGTTCAAGGCCATGCCCTTTGGGAAGCTGATCACCTGGCCTGCCTTCCAAGGGGACTCTGGGGGGTGGGGGTGGGGGGCTCAACTTCAAACCTTTGGGCTGATTGTCATTGAACATAATACTTGACTCTTTACATCACAAAGACCCTTTTGAATTATTTCCACCTGCAGAGAGATGGCCTCCCCATTTTCCACAATGCCTGACCATAAACAAGCCTTGGCTAGATAGGAAATTAATGGGGCTACTACGTATTGAGCTTCCATATGACAGGGCATGGCTGGCTATGCATCCTCATTGGATGAATGAGAAAAAGGTATCCTCTCGGGCTGCTTGATGGGCTGAACCCCACTTACCACATTGGCAGGCTGCTAGCTGCAGTCCCAACCTCCTGACCTTGACTTCTCAAAAACCATCAGGCCTAGGGATCTGGCAATGGCTCTCAAAGGGCATATCAGGAACCACAATGGGATGGTTTCACACTGGCTACTCTAGAGTCAGATGACTTGGACCACTACTCACCTGCATGGACCTTAAGTTCTGGGCATCTTCGCTTTCATATTTCTAAAACCCCAGTGACAATAGCAGCTATCTCTGAGGATTGTTTGGGACGTTAAATTGGTTACTTTACAGCATGGTGTCAAGGGATGGAATAGAAGGAAGACATGCAAGCTGCAAAGAAGATATTGGCAAACCCCAAAGCACCAGAGACTGACAGTGTGTCTCAACAAATGGGCGCAACGCTGGAAGCTACTTAGCCAACCGACTGAGGGAGGTTCCTATTTGTGCCCATTCCAAAGCGAGATGATCTGACAGAAATCTGGCAATGGTACAACAATATCACCATCCCACAAGAGTAAAATTATGCCGAAGAACGTTAAAAGATGGCGGCAGCAGGACATCAATTGAAATTCAAGCTGGATCCAGACGAGGATGTGCAAGGAGGGGTAGCCTTGCTCCTGTCAGATGGACCTTGGCTGAAATCAGAGAAAGCCATTTACCTCTGTATCACTGAATATGCAAACGCATTCGACTATGCAGATCAGAACAAATGATCCGATAAACATTGCAAAGAATTTCAAAACACGTCCTTGTGCTCATGCAGAACCTATACATAGACTGTCAGGCAGTCACTGAGACAGAATAAGGAGATGCTATGTGATTTAAAAGCATGAAAGTTGTACATTAGGGTTATAGCTTTTCACCATACTTATTCAATCTGTGTATTGAAGCAAATAATCTGAGAAGCTGAGCTCTATGTACAAGGACCCGGCATCAGGAATGGAGAGTCATAAACAACATGCTGTACACAGATGTACAACCTGGCCATCTGACCTTGCAGCACTTACTGAAGAAAACCCAGGGCTACACCTTCCCATATGGGTGACGCTTCAGCATCACGAAAACAAAGCTCCTCCCAAGTAGACCAAAAAGCAACATTGTGACAAATACAGGAAAGACTGAAGTGATCAAGGGCTTAATTTTATTTGCATCGACAATTTATATCCATCAAAGTAGCGGTGAAGAAATCAAGTGACTCTATCATGCCTTGGGTCAATCGGCCTCAAAGAGACTTCTTTCAAGGATTACAAAGCAAAGAAGTCACAAAGCGGGCCTGACTCAAGCAACGGCGTTTCAATGATCCAATATTCTCTGCTCCCATAAAGATTGATACGTCCTGGCAATTCTATAGACGGTGACTATGGGTAGGGCCCAACTTGATGGTTATAGGTTTAGTTTCTAATTTGATATAAGCTTCCAGAAACACTGCACAGGGAACCAGGAAGACCGGAGAAGGATCGGTAAGTTTGATCTACAGTGTTGGCAAAGAATATTGAATAGACCATGGGCTTCCAGAAGAACAAACAATTCTGTCTCGGAAGATGTACAACCAGAATTCTCCTTAGAAGTGAGGATGACACAACTTCACCTCATCTACGTTACCCATGTAACCAGGAGGATGCAGTCCCTTGTCCATCATGCTTGGTAAAGCAGAGGATGAGGCAACAAAGAGAAAGGCCCTCAACCTGCGTTGGATCGACACAAGGGCTACAAGAATGGGTGCAGAGATCGTGAGGATGCCACCGGCCAGGCAGTGGTTTGTTCTGAGATTGTGAGGATGCCACCGGCCAGGCAGTGGTTTGTTCTGGTTTATGCAGAGGTCTTGGAGTTGGAACCACACAGACAGCTTCTAGGCACTGACAGCATCTAACGACAACAACACAGCACTGACTACAGTATCAAACACCCTTCAGAAAGGCTAAGCTGGGCAAGGTTTTAATTTACAACCTGGTACAGAAAACGAAGAAGGAAGTCCCAGCCCACCTCCCAAACTGAAGCCTACGCAATGGCATTCAAGGTCAAGAAGGCAGTGTTCCAAGATGTGCAGCCCCAAACAAAACCAAACAAATGCTCACACCTCCCCCACTGTCTCCTATGGTAGCCCCGAAGGCAGCGCAGAATCCTAAGGGAAACCAGCTGGACCACCACGTTGTTGCCATCAAGTTCCCCGGACCACTAAGTCCCCCAGGCGAGGAGATGGAAGATTATAAAGCCTCATCCTCATTCTGAAGAGTGGCTGGAGGTTTGGAACTGCTGACCTTGCCACTAAAAGCCCACTCTGCCACCTCAGGGCTCCTGGGAATAAAGGAATAGCCAGAAGCGACAAGGAATGCACCAAGGCCGCACAAGGTGGATTTCATAAACATGCTCAACAAAGGGATCCGCCTGCTGAACAAAACCAGGATGTGATTTCTCACGGATGGACTCCATGGATGGAATTCAGAGTGCCCGCCCTCTCTGGGGCACCAGAACATGAGAGCCATGTCTAAGGGTGGCAGTGCCCTGCCAGGGTTGATGATGTCCGGCGAGGGCCCAGAGAGTACGCGTGTGTAAGGCTTTGAGGTTCACACAGGATCTCTGCTGCATAGTCTCCTTTGCTGTTGTTTCCTTATAACTCCTTGACATTCTAAACCCATTATTGTCTTAGTTCTCTCTCTTAAGAAAACACTTGGCAGGCTGGAGTTAGCCCCTGGGTCATAGGTTATCCATCTCTGCTTGATATTGATCAGGGTACTTGTTGTAAGGGGGTGTATGTTTGTCAAAACCCATTGAACCACTAAGTAAAGATTTGTAAATTTTACTGCATCAAAGTACTTTATAATTAAAAAAAACAAACAAAACCCCAAAGAACTCAAGCCTGCTGCTACCAAGTCAATTCTGATGCCGAGTGGACATACATGATAGAGCAGAACAGCCCCATAAGGTCTCCTAGGCTGTAATCTTAACGGGAGCAGACTGCCAAGCCTTATGACGCCAGTGGAGGGGTTTGAACTTCCAACCTTTAGGTTTGGAACCAAATGCTGTCACCCAGGCCCCTTGCAAGACACATAAACCAAACCACAACTCTATTGCTATTGAGTTGATTCCAACTCATATAGTACTTTATAGGACAGTCTAAGTGTTTCCAAGGCTGTAATATTTACAGAAGTAGACTGCTTTATCCAGCAAATGGGATCCACTCACGAATCCGTTAGTAACAGAGCAATTATCCGCTGTGTTGTCAGGGTTCCTTTAAAAACAACAGCCCGTTAAATGAGTAAATATTCAAACAAATATGAGTGAATTATAGTTTAACTTCACCTATATGATATACTTATTTATGTTTTATTTCAACAAGGAGAATATAATCCATCCACATGGTGAAAATAATTCAGCGATGAATTTTAAGATCCCATAATAATTCCCTCAGCTCCCTACCACCTACACTCACTCTCATTTCTTTCCAGTAAAGAGAATGTGCTTTCTTAGGATAGAACTGGGAACCTGGGAGAACTCCAACCCAGATAATATATTCCCAGAACACCACCTCTCTAAAACCAGGTGCTTTGCCGTTGATTTGGAATCACGGCATCCCCACCTGTACAGAAATGTGGTTTGAACTGCTACCTCTTGGTTTATTATCAAGCACTGAACTATTTGCACCACCAGGGAGGCTCCCCAGGTATTCTTAAACCCTGCTAAGAGAAACGCCAGCATGCATAACAGACCGAATTGTCCATCTCACAGGGGTCTCAGTGAGGACCAGCCCTCATTCCATCAGGTCGTGCGATGCACAATTAGGGGGTGCACGTTCCATCCCAGTTAGCGCTCCGACCACGATCAATGCTGACAGGATATGGCTTTTGGAAGAGGCAGAATGCTTCTTACTTAAGATCTTACCAGATAACAACATGAAGCATGTCAGAGGACAAGACATGACATGAAGAATGTTTCTCTGCACGCATATTTACTTATGGACATATCGGCACCATTTTTCACTCAAGCTGAAGAATACTCTCTGTGGAACCAGCCATTCAAAGCCACTGAACAAAGCAATGCTAGAAAGACTCGTGCTAGGAAAACTCGATGTGGAAAGAAGCAGTTCTTACCTGTTTTCACAAGAGGAAGCGTGTTGTGGGGGCAGCAGGGAAGACGAGTGTCAATGCAGTTTGAAACATGAAACATAACCGGACCCTGTGCCTGGCTACCACAAAGCCACTGATTGGAATGCTCCTTTAAATTTCCACTACAACTATTGTGGCCCATTATGGATACACTCTGCTTGCTAGGTTTGGCAGCTAAAAATAAGTTATTCTTCACTCTCTTCGTGCTTTGTCTTTCTTGCTCTCTATCTCTCTGTCTTTCTCTCTCAAATGAGATAATTGAAGTGAGGAAGAAAGACACTGCTTAGTTGGATTTCATTGAATACTTTTAATCATACATGAGCTGTCAGTTTGTCATACTACTATGTCTTTGCATGTTGCTGTAGTGCTGTAAGCATGTCACCGTGCTTCCGAGTAGCAGCATGGTCACCCAGGGTGGACAGGTCTCAGTGGAACTTCCAGACTAAGACAGACTAGGAAGGAAAATCAGGAAACCTACTTCTGGAAACATGGCCAGTGAAAGCCTGTGGACAGCCATGGAACTCTGTCTGATATAGTCCAGGAGAGGAGCCCGGCGGTTGGAAGTCATCAAATTAAGACCGGAGAAGAGCGACCTCCTCAAAGTGGAATCCACGCTGGAAGTATGGCTGGACTAAAGCTGTCGTGAGCTTACTTGCTCTTGGGGCACAACCCAAAATGAGAGGCAGCAGCTTCAAATGCCAATTCGTAATTAGAAAACAGAAATTACGCAGTATGAATCTCGGAAAATTGGAACAGTGAGGATGGAATGGAACTCACAAAGATCAATGTCCTAGGCATCATTGAGCTGAAATGGACCGGAATTGGCCATCTTGGAGCAGCCAATCATATTGGATACTATGCTGTGCCAGTAAGAACAAACTAGGACAAAACAAAACAAAAAGAACAAACCGTAGAGGAATGGAGCCCAATCACTGTCAAAAAAAGAATATTTCAAGATCTATCCTGAAGTATAACACTGGGCAGTGTAGACTAATATCTATCTTTCTACAAGGGAGACCAGGTAATATAATTAATAGTCAAGCTTACACATCAAACACGAATGTCAAAAATAAAGAAATCCAAGATTTTTTAACCAACATCTGCAGTCTGAAATTGATCAAACATTCAATATAGATGTATTGACAATGATTGGTGATTAGAACCAAAATTGGAAACACAAAAAAGAAGGATTGGTAATTGAAAAAATAGGCTTTGGTGATAGAAATAACACCGGGTATATCAAATGTTAGAATTTTATAGGTTCAACCACTTACTCTTTGGAAATACCATTTTTCAATAATATAAATGTAAACTATGTATCTTCAGATGCGGGAGTCAAATTTACTACATTTGTGAAAAGAGAGTATGAAGAAGCTCGATATCAACACCCAGGACAAAGAGGAAAGCTGTGAAACAGACCATCAATTGCTCTTATTGAAGGTCAAGTTGATGTTGAAGAAAATGAAAACAAGTCCATGAGAGCCAACGCATGACCTTGAGTCTACCCATTAGAACTTAGAGACCATCTCAAAAGTAGATTTGAGCCCCTGAACTCTGAGGCCCGAAGACTAGAGAACTTGTGGGATGACATCAGAGATCTTATACTCAACAAAAGCCAAAAGTCATTAACGAGTCAGACAAGAAATCAAAGACCACCATGGATGTTAGAAGAGACCCCAGAGCTTGCTCTCGGTGTAGCTTGCATAAATACAGCGAGGGTAAGAAATGATGACTCAACCAGCTGAGAAGACATTTCAAAGGGAGACTCCGGAAGATAAATAAAGCATTTTAATGGCATGTGCAAAGACTTTCAGATAGGAAACCAAAACTCCCTGGAGAAGGAGACCCGCTCGGTAAAGTAGAGGGTCGGTGACAACGAGGAAGACCCTCAATGAGATGGATTGGCTCGGGGGCTAAACAATGGGCTCGCATTAGCTTCAATGGTGCAGGACTGGGCAGTGCTTTTGTTCGGCCGTTCTATTCGTCAAAACCAAGTCAATGACACCTAGCACAATTAAAATCCCCAAGGGGTCCTGGTGGTATAGTAGTTGAGCAGTTCTCTGTGAACCGAAAGGTTGTCAGCTCAAATCCAGCCACCACCTGTATGAGAGAAGACATGGTCCTCTACTTCTGCAAAGACTGTAACCATGGAAATTTGCAGCCCAGCAGTAGTCAGTCCTAGAGAATGAAGAATCACAGCAGGGAGGTGCATGCACCTTCGAACAATCCACCACAGAAAATCAAAGGAGTCCATTTGCCCCAAGATGAGCCTCATCATGAAAGGAAGACCGTGGACCAAGTAAATCGAAACACGAGGAAGGAAGGGGGAAGCGAGATGCTACATCGTGAGGATTCCCGTCAATGAAACAAAGCCTGTCTGACCTGTGGAATGAAAAGCCAGTTTCCTCTGAAAGCCGTCACCCAAGTCACAGCAGCGTTAATACAAAGAGAACCAGACAAGCCTCGATGGAGTGTGTGTCGAGACACAAAAGCCTCACATTTTCATAAGTTTTTCAAATAAAAGTTTCCACGATTTTACAGCAATAAAAAATAAATCATCGTTGCTGCAAACACAAAGACTCTGTGGGTTTTTTGGTCTTGTCACATGGGTTTGTTATGAACCAAATCTGACTCCAGGACATGGAGAAAAAACAACATTACATCCAGAAGATGAGTCGTTGGCCTAACGCCCCCCTCAAAACTAACGCAGAGGAGTAAGTAGAAGACGTTTTCACTGGACTCCAAAGTTCATGCTATTAAGTTGTCTCTTTGCTGTGTCCCAAAATACAACAGAAAATAGAAATAATGATGGACAAAATAGTAGGATCTAAGATTCCAGGAAACACATCCAAGGACTAATATGGAAAAGAAAGATGCATCAAGTAACACTTTAGCTACATTTTGAAGTTGGAGTTGTATCTGAGACTGCAAAGATGAGTGAGAATGGAATTTCCTGAGCAGATCCCAATGTATCTGGACTAGATTCCGGAAGCTGCCAATAAAATGAACACAAAACAAAGGAAAACAGGAAAACCTCACGAGAGCTTCGTTGCCGTTAAAAAGCTTCAGTCACTGGCTGTCAAGCAGCATCTTTTCACAGATACCCCAATCTGTTAAAATTGTTCAGAACGTGATGGATATTTCAAAAACCCACTCATCCCCAAGGTGGGAACAGTGGTAGGTCATAGAACTGGGGGCAATTCCTCATCCCAGTTCCGTAGCACGCGCTACACATCTGCCTGACTAATGGAGTCAACTAATAGGTCTCAAAAAAAAAGGGGGGGGAGAGAATAAGGCACAAAGTATGACGACAAAACCACAGAAACCTTTACAGACCCAAAACATCGAAGTGTGAAGCCGGGGTTTCTCCACATCTTCTTCGTCTGTGTCCGCACAGGTGCGAAGGTTTCCAACTCTCCAGAAGTCTGCTCTCTGGATTTGCATCCAAGCCAAGCAGCAGTTTGGGGCCTGATTGTGCTCCTTTGAAAGGTTCTTTGAGTTTGGAGAACAAAACGAACTCTGAAGGGGCACTGTCATGACTGTGTGGTGGATGAGGTCAAGTTGTCCAAGGAATATCTGCGGCCATTGCCACCCTCAAAGGACCAGTCGCATTATTGTGATGGGGGTGGGGGTGGAGGCCGGGGGATTCCTTAGGGCACCTGTCCTGGCCTTTGTCTCATGATGAATTTTCATAAAACTTTTAAGACCCTGTGACCTTCCACAAAATCGACCAGGATGACTCAGATGGAATATCCTGGTCCCCCCAAACAAAAACAAACCAACAGATCACCTTCACCTTCTGAATGGACCTCTCTACCTTGAACTCAATTGGCCCAGTAGATCCATCCCCTGGGAAGCGGTTGCTTTGGTTACCCCCTGCAGAGGGCCCTGCCAAGAGGCGGAGTCAGATATATTACTGAGGGGACTTGTCTGCGGCCATCCACGGCTAGCAAACAGGTTTACACTTGTTTTGCTTGGAAGACACGCGTGTATGTGGGGTGTGAACCTCAGTAGCCATGCTTTTCCCCTCTCCTTCCCACAAGTTGATGTCGACGCTACACATAGGGGGGAGGACGGGGAAAGGTGGGCTGCAGGGGTGAAGAGAGGCAAAATCATTCCAAAGAAGCATCCGGTCAAAATGTGAAGGCTGGAAGACTCGCACCTGTTTCATTTCGCTCTTCCGTTCTGGGTAACTCAGACAGAGCCACCTTCTGAAGTGATGGAAAGAGATGTGCTTGGCAGAGCTAGCCGGGTGCCAGGAAACCAGGCTCCCCTTAGGGGGTTCCACTATAGGAAGGAGGCTCGGCCTGCCAGCGAGGGTGTCTCCACAGCCTTCCTGGGTGAGACAGAGTCTGGAGCACAGGAGGAGGGGCTGTTGGCAGTGGCTCCGGTGGCCTCTGTTACTATGGCAACCTTCCCCTTTGTTTCTCTGGATTCAGAACTGCCTCTTCTTTGAAACTGGCATTCAGGTGAGGCAGCTGCATGATGGCATGAGGAAAATGAGGAGGTGGAAAAACAAAACTGCGTGAACGTGCACACACACACATGCACACGCACGCACACACAGCAGACTAATTCCAAGGAGCCATGGCAGGGATGAGTTTGCAGACCCCTGGCCACTTTCTCTTAGAGTCACTTGGCGTCCCATGATCTGATCAGTGCGGGAACTTTCCCTGTCTTGGGCTGTCATTTCACTGGTGCTCTTGCATTGTGCTCCGCTCTGCCTCATCTCACCGAGAGGTCTCCGTTTAAAGGTTACGGATCCAACCTGGCTTTCCCCGATTCCCTTCTTGTCCACCCAGCCCCCAATCTTGTCCACCCAGCCCCCTACTGCGTTCCTTCATAACCCAAAGCACAATTGACAACTGGGCCACCACCATCTGGTGTTCATTGGGTTTTGTTTGGTCTCCCCATCCGGATGACAAGCTCCGTGAAGGCAGAGACCCCGCCATTCTTGCACAGAGTGACATTGAGCGAATGGTGCCAGTCAATGGCAACCCAAGAGTATTTGTTGAAACACTAAAGAAGATGATTCAGGGAGCTGATACACAAGTTCCTATTTCGTGGCTTATTGCTGCCCTTGTGAGTCACCTTTGCATCACCTCCAACTCATAGTGAGCCATGAATGACAGGAAGGAGCACTGCCCGGTCCGGGCCAGCCTCATAAGGACCATGCTTGAGCCCGTGGTTGTAGCCAGGGGTCCATCCCGCTCACTGATGATCTGGCTCTTTCGCCAGAATGGGTTTCTCCTGATAACGTGCCCCAAATACTAGAGACAAAGTCTTGCCGTCCTCGCTTCTAAGGAACAACCAGGCTGTATGTCATCCAAGACAGACGTGTTTTTCTGGCTGTCCATGGGACTTCAAATATTAATTGCCCACACTATAACCCAAGGGTATCAATTCTTCTCTGGTCTTAACTTAGCCACTGGCAGCATATGAGGAAATTGACAATGCCATGGCTTATGTCAGGCACACCTGAAGTCTTCAAAGTGATTGCTCTGTTCTTTAAAGAGTTGGTTGTTGTTTCATTTCCTGACTGCTGCTTCCGTGAGTGTTGCTCGCAGATCCAAGTAACATGAGCTCCTGATCCTCTGTCTTTTCACCACTCTCCCTTTTCTGTGGGTTCCCTTGTGGGGTTTTGGTTTTCTTTACATTGAGTCGTAACCCATCCTGGAGGCTGTAGTCTTTGATCTTCATCTATAAGTCCCATTAGCTGTCAACAAGCACGGTTGTACCATCTGCATGTCACCGGTGGTTAATGAAACATCCTTCGACCCTGAGGCTCCATGCTTCTTCATATAGTCCAGTTTCTCGGAGGACTAGTTGCTCAATGTACAGATTGAATTAATGCTGTGAAAAGACACAAGCCTGGCACACGTCTTTCTCACTTTTTAATGACACACTATCCCTTTGTCCTGTTCAAATGGCTGCCTCTTGGTCTATGTGAAGGTTTGCAATGAGCACAATGAAAGGTTATAGAATTCCCATTCTTCCCCAAATTACCCACAGCTTGTTCTGATCCACACCGCTGACCGCCTTCGCACGGGCAATAAGACGCAAGTAAACAGCTTCCCGGTGTTCTGCCTTAAGCCAAGATCCATCAGATGTCAGCAGTGATACCCTTTGGGTCATAATCTCATCTGATTTCAGCTTGATAGTAATTTCTAGCCGTTTGAGAGTAATGTAGTACAGCCACTATTTAAAAAATTATCTTCAGCAAAGTATTGCTTGAATGTAATATTAATGCTATCGTTTGATAATACCTGCATTCTACTTGGGCAACTTTCTTTGGAATGGGCACAAATTTTTTTTTTCAGTTGGTTGGCCAGGTATCTGTCTTCCAATTTTCTCTCGAGGGAATGCTTCCAGGACTGCATCAGTTTCTTGTAATACTTCAGTCACTATTCTGTCAATGCCTAGAGCTCTGTTTCCACTAATATTTTCATTGCCGCTTCGACTTCTTCTATACAATTGGTTCTCGCTCATCTGCAACCTCTGAAATGGTCAGATGTGGACTGATTCTTTGCGGCGCAGCGACCGCATAGCCCTTGCATGTGGACTGATTCTTTGCGGCGCAGCGACCGCATAGCCCTTGCATGTGGACTGATTCTTTGCGGCGCAGCGACCGCAGAGCCCTTGCATGTGGACTGATTCTTTGCGGCGCAGCGACCGCAGAGCCCTTGCATGTGGACTGATTCTTTGCGGCGCAGCGACCGCAGAGCCCTTGCATGTGGACTGATTCTTTGCGGCGCAGCGACCGCAGAGCCCTTGCATCGTCTTTTGGTGTTTCCTGCACCGTTCAACACGGAGGCTGCATTTTTGGTCTCGGGTTCTTTCCGTCTAAGATATCCTCGATGGACTCCACGTTCTGTCTTTTTAACCCAGAGGTTTGCATATTTCACGATGAGGTCTTTATTTTGTCTTGTCTAGCCCACTTTTGAAAATTTCTGTTCAATTCTTTAATGTCATTATTTCCTCATTCACTGAGTTCAGTAACTTAGAACCTCTAGATATTTTTAATTAAAAGCAAACAATAATTAAAATAAAAGGTTATAATATGGGCCTCCCATCTGACATGCCCAATTCATGGCAGTGTTTGCCCACATCTTAAGGCAGCTTAGTCCTATATGTTCAATCAAATGTGTAGGGGATGTTGTTATTTTAAATGATGTAATGTTGACATTCAAGGAATAGGGGGGAAATTGAGCAGCTTACCTGTCCTAGATAGTTCCCATTAGAACTAAGGTGTTGGGGAAGAATACTGAAGAGACCATGCCCTGCCAAAGAAAAACAAACCAATCGATTTTGAAAGAAATCCAACCAGAATGATCCTTAGAAGAAGGGATGGCGAGACTTTGACATGCTTACTTTGGCCCACGGAAAAGACCAATTCCTAGAGAAGGCCACGATGCTTAGTAAAACAAAATGAGAGACATCCTAGATGAGATGGGTTGAAACAAGAGTCCCGACAGCAGCCTTACACATACCAGCCATCATGTCAGTGGTGCAGGACCAAGGGCTATCCCGCTCTGTTGGACACAGGGTAGCAGGGTCGCCGTGATTTGAAGCCAGGTGAGGGGAAGGGTTAGGGGACAACTTACGGCAACAACAATAATCTTGAGGCCACGAGAAAACGGGATGGGGTCAGAACCTTTATGTTCTCGAAGTAAAGAGTATGAGTCGAGGGAAGAAGTTTCTACCCTCTTGAGACAAGAAGGGAGGAGGTGGCACAGATGAGACTGAGCACAGATGTTTTGTCAAGAACACTGTCTCTTTTCCCACATCTGTCCCCCAGTTCTTCAGGACTGCATGGGCACATCTGCTCTCTTGACCCAGCTGCATTAAGGGTGAAGGGAGATGCTGATGGTATAAAAAACAATAATACTTTATAATTTATTAAGGGTTCATGAGGGTGAGGGTGTGGGAAGAAGAGGAGCTGGTACCAAGGGCTCAAGTAGAAGGAGCATGCTTTGAACAGGATGATGGCAACCTACGTACAAATGTGCTTGACACGATGGATGGATGGATGGATGGATCATTAGAAGAGATGCAAGAGCCCCCCAATAAAATGATTTTAAAAATAACAAGAAAATAAAACTAGGCAGTAAAATCTATTGCTTGGGGACCATTCCCCACTCTCCATGGTGGAATATCCTTCCAAACTTCTAATGGACATGCATGAGACATGAGCGGAGTTTTACAGGAACGTCAACTTCGGTGGGCTTACTCTTTCCAATGTGCAGAAGCATTTTGTCCAGGAAACACGCTTAATATTCTCATAGAAAGGAGGTGGTAGGTTGGCAAATGTGGCAGTCTGCTTCCATAAAGGTTTACATCCTTGGAAACCCTGTGGGGACAGCTTTACTCTGTCCAGTCAGACATCTAAAAGCAACTTGATGGCAGGGGGTATTCCTATACATATGCAAAAAAAAACACCCAAAGCATAATAAATTTTTAAAAATCAAAAATGAACGAAAACCAGTAGGAACAGATCGGCTCCTTCCACAGTAACAATACACCAGAGGCACAGTCATGGGATGAACCCCAGGGAAAAGCATTCTTTTCATTGTCTGTGACCTGTCAATAGCTCCCCAACTGTCTGCAGTCAATATGCAAAATGGCTGGGACACGGACCAACAATAGCAAACCTTATTACTGCGCAAGTGCTGATCGGTGAGCTCCGTGCTTGCCTCGGGCCTCTTGATTAGAGCTCAGCTCTGCAGAGCTTCCTCCGACAAAGCGGGTCTCGGAGTTCAGAGGAAGCTGCCTTCCCTGATCGCCGAGCTTTCCCTAAGCTCTGTCACTTGTCACGAACGTAGTCTGCTGGGTGGTAAACTGAGTCCAAGATAAAGGAACGACTTGATCAAATGACGTGCGATTTCTGATCCAAGGGAAGCGACTACAGTGCACGATGCATGCAGTTTAGGGATCTGGCAGACTCACTACGAACAGGGTCTCCAGGTTGGTTTGGAACCTGCCTCACACACAGAGACGACACACGTGCTATAAACAGCTGGATTTACAAGGAGACTCTTAGCCAGTGAGCTTTGCTAAACGATCTTTGCACACGAATTCTGCTGGATGCCTAAGCCCTCATACCCTCCACCTTTACACACACACACACACACACACACACACACACACACGAAGCCCAATGGGAAAAAGCCCACACTAAGAACTTTGAATGAACTGAAAACAAAACTGCTCCATCATCTTGGCTGTGGTGGGCATCACAACAGAATGAGGGGCTGACTGGCTGGCCATATGAACAAAGTCAAACTCACTGCCATGGTGTTGATTCCAAGTCCCAGTGCCCCTGCACAAACAATGAATGGAATGGAACCTTGTGCTGAGCGAGAGTATCCACTGGGAACTCTAAGCTTAGACTGTGAAGTACCATCCCCCCCACACCTGACGCCACCTGGCACCACGGGCTACACGACTCCTCATAGTTGTATGGAATCCATCAAACATGGAAGGATTTAAATCATGCTCAAATGACATCTAAACTACGGTGGTAAGAAAATCACAGGGCAACATTCACAAGCATTCGACGTAGTTCCATGTTGCCATATTGCTTTACAAATTAAACAAAGGTCTTTAAGGGGGGAAATTAGTCCACTCTCCGAATTTTCTATAGAAAATGTGGATTTATTTTGTGATTCGGCAGAATAGAACACAGTAAGCTCCGTGACTACCACTTCAGGGAGATGTCTCCATTCATTTATTCAGCCTATGTTTATTCACCACCTAATAGAGACATCATGCTTGGTAGAGGGGCAGCGAAAAGAGGAGGACCATCCACAAGCTGGAGTGACACAGTGGCTGCAGCAATGGGCTCAAACGTACCAGCGACTGTGAGGAGGGGGCAGGGCTGGGCAGGGAGTCATTCAGTTGTGCATGTTCACTACGGGGGAGAGCTGATTGCACAGCATCAAACACACACACACACACACACTATGCTCTCACCCGTGTGCTTGGGGCGCAGCAGTGAATTGATTCAGTCACACGCCTGGCCTGGCGAATCTCAAATTCTAATGGAGAGAAACAGGCAAAATCTCCTAAGGACAACAACCTGAGAAAATAAACCACCTGAACAAAGGTTTCAGGCAGTGAGAGGTTGTCTCAGCACAAGACGGGGCAAACCAGGACTCACAGCCTCTTTCTATCACCAAAGCTTTATTGGAAGGCCTCTGTCCACATGTATTTGTATAGTGTTGAGGGCTTCTTCTGTGCTACACAAGAGCCAAGGTGAGTCGTTGACGATGTGGGGATCCTGTGGCCTGCGGAGTCTAGAACAGTTGCCATCTAGCTTTCTACAAGCAAGTATTTGCTGAGCTGTTGGAAAACATAAAGAAGGGGCCAGCTAGTGGGACCATGGTGTGGGAGGCCTCATTCAGGCAGAGAGATTCAAACCGAGGCTGAGCGCTAAGAACGCGGCACCCTTGGAAACCAAGGAAGAGTATGGCTACTTGGGAGACTAACATTAACTTTAAAATTATTTTTTCCTAAAGCATCACCTTCCAGGTGTTGGAGAGTTTCCTTGCCTGTCTTATTTAAGCAAGACTCGGAGGGGAGAGTTAACCAACGCGAGTCTTAAGTACGGTTAAAAACAAGCCTCTTCTGGTCCTCGCTGCAACCTCATTCAAAAGAGGGGGCTGCCTTCCCCGGGTCCACGGAGCAACCCTGCAAAGAAGGCGGGCACTGGCCCACCCCTGGATGGCCACCTGGATCGTGGTCAATGGCTGTATGTCGCCAAGCCTTGCTGCTCTTTCCAAAACCAGAATCACTGCCATGCAGTCAATCCTGACTCCTAGTGATCCCTACAGCACTGGTAGAGGTTTATATCCAAGCTGAACCCACGCACCCCTCTAGGGAGGACCCCTTTCCCCACCTTCAGGCCTTTGTGCGAACAGAACATATCTGCTTCGGATGCTGCTGGGAATTCTTATGCCCACAAAAGGTAACCCAACAGCAACTGGGGAGAAGAAACAAGATCAGCAAGTCCCCGTGAGGGAGCGTGTCCCTTGTTTATTTCTGCCCATGCCATTAAGTGGCCCTTGTTACTGAGGGAGCGTTCAGGGGCAAAAGGTACACTGTTCTTCTCTATAACGTTGGATGTCTCCACCTGAACCACTTCTCAGAGAAGGTTTCATAAAAAAGAACAACCCACTTCCCCTTGAACGCGCCGTCTCACAACAACCTAGGCCCCGTAACTCTCCTTTTCAATGCTGTCTCTGAAGCGATCTCAGGTGGAAATCCGCACTGAGCAAGCGTGTCCTTGCCTCTATTAAAAAACCTCATGCTCCAATTTCAGATATGTTCCTGGCATTGCGGTGGTCTTGGATGGATAAATTAAATCTGCTTTTCTACTGATTGCCTGGCCTGGCCCTCTTTGTAACTTCACTTTGTATTCCTTTCTGTTCAATACTTTTTAAAGTACTGAGAGTTTAAAGAGGTACAATAAATCCCAGATCAGTTTTTAATGTCCACGGTAAGCCTGCTTGTAATATGTCAGTAAGCTGAACCTAAAAGCCAATGGGGAATAGGCCATTTCTGCCTTAGTAATTGCCTTCACAGAAAGATTTATAATGTCATTATCTGAATCTACACGAAATAACTCAGGGAGCCGAAGTACCCTAAAAAAATATTACAATTCTCTTAAAATCTAGTCATTCATAAATGCTAAATCATAAAACTCCCCCCCCCCGAAAGATGTTTTATGTTAAGAGTAAAAACCCAGTAAAAGTATAAATGCCCGTTTCTTAATCAGATCCCTCCTTCTTTATGTGTCTGTTTGGACTTTGCATGTGACTGGCAGGGAGTCACACAGAAAGAGCGAGCAAGCCTTGGGCTCCCAGAATCCCCCGCCACTGGGAGAAGTCATGGCGTCTGAGAAGGCATTCCTTGCCCCCTTTTATCTCTGTGTGATACCGAGGGAGGAGGAGGGAGAGAGGGCTGGTTAGCATGGCAATAAAATTAATTTTAGCAATGAAAGTCAGCTTTCTCCTAATTTCTCCCTGGGGGGAAAAAAAGCGAAACTTCCTGCCGAATGAACGACAGAGCTGGTTAAGTTATTTCTGCAGGTTTCTCTTCCCCCCTCTGCATTTCCAAATCAAAACAAGATCAGTCATTCCTTTCAAATGGCAGGAAACAGCCTCCTCCTCCCCCCTCCCGCCCCCCACCGGCCTGGGGTTTCATAAAGTCCAGGCATTGCGCTTCTACACCCCCCTCCACCCCATCGCCCCCGCCCTAGGCACCCCACCCTCCAAAGTCTGGAAATAGAACGCAACGTACACTAATTTCTGCAAACGCTCCCTGCAATGTTCCAAATCTATCACAATGAAGGAGGGACACTCATGAGATGGTTTTCCTAATTGAAAAAATCAGATTTTCTCACTTTTAAATATAGTCATTTGCCACCCGCTCCCGCCATGAATCGGGCCCTTGCTGAGACAGTACCCACCCCCGTTTGACTTGACGGTGAGGTCCACAGTTGCCACCTCCATGAATTAAGCTTTTTGGGCGGAGGGACACCAAGGGTTACTTAAAGCCATTCGTGAGCAAAAGTGATTCGTGTGTGTTTCCCTCGCCCGGGTCTGGATTGCCACTCAAGCGTTTCTCATTGTTCTCCAGGCTGATGTCTTCCTAAATGTTAACTTTCTCCTGTCTCAGGTCCCCTTGATGTCTACAACGGAGCAAGTCTTCCTGCCGCTGGTGTGGCCCCCTGCCCCGAGGTAAGCTCCAGTTCCGGGTGACTCTGGAGCAGTAAGAAGAGGCATTTCCCTGGCATTTGCCACTTGCATGAGAGCTGATATATTTAAGTTCAGTTAGACAATAACCTTCTCTCACCCAGGAGGCCCTATGGGTGAATTTTGAGAAGGAGATTGCTAGGTCTTCCGTCCTTACCTTTTGTTTTCAGTCAGGAGGTTCTGATGAAACCTCCCTAACATTAGTGACATAGGGTCTGAAATACCAGTAGCCCTGGGCCTAGGATCCAAGGAGCACACAAGCCACCACCCTGATAAGGTAAATTGACAGATGGGTGATGGGAAGACACAGGTTATCTGTCCATTCATTTTCTCAACTGGAAACCCAGGTAGAGAGACCAAGCATCTTCCTTTTCTCCCTTTCTGCATTCGCATCCAGATGTACACACACACACACACACACACACACACACACACGCCTACCTTCTCCAAACCAGCCAACTATAAATATTTTCTTTTCTCGTTGCCACCCAAATCACCTTGGTGATTTCATGCCTGGATTCTTACAATTTCTGCCTCGTTCCCCATCTTCCACACCCATGGCAGGCACAAGTCACACAAAAGCCAAGTGGATCTTGAGGGAGAAAAAAAATCCAAATTTATTCTCAACCCCCTCCAATCACGTTATGATGCTCTGGGGCAACTCTAAACCCTGTCTCCCGGCTTTCTTTGTATTTCGGTCCTTGGAAACCGTGTGGCTTCATGATGCTTTTCTTGCTACTCTCAATCAAGTTCAATATGATAAATCCACGTTCTTGGGTCTTGAAGTCTCCATGCTCATTTGTTATTCCTCCTCCCTGCACCCACCAATGCTCCCCCTACCTCCTCCCTTAGCTCACTGCAGGATACAGGGGAGTCTTGCCCAGGCCCACCGTCTATGGGGGATTCCCTGGTTACACACTGCTATCAGCAGCCTGTAGAGCCTCTCACACAGCACGTGCCGCAATTGAATCCCTTGTTAAGTGCTGTCTGAAGGCTCCCCATGGGCAGAACTATCTCTGTGCCACCTATCACTGCGTCCCCTCTCACTCCCAACCCACCCACTGCCATGGAGTGGAGTCAACTATCCACAGCGAGTCGTAAGCAGAGTGACACAAAGTAGGACCTCAATAAACATCTCGTGCACACAGTAATGCTATGCTACTTCCCTAGTTCATCTTTCCATGCCAATCGCTCCTCCACCCTTCCACGTGACCAACACGTATTTGTAGAAGCCTATGCATGGAATCCACCGTACAATGTACTGGAATGAGCTCAGAATAATCGAGGCAGATGGAGGTCCAAGTAACATACTTACATAATAATAAAAAGTATGGGGAAAATATACCCAGATTCTATTACGGTATTTCAAAAATGTTGTTAGGTTGCTTTATCTAGAGAAGCAAACCCACTCACAATTGGATGTGCATGTGTATATATAGAGAGATTTATATCAAGAAATGGCTTATCCAATTGCAGAAGAGATTAGTTCAGTGTGCTTACAAGTTTGTACATTAGATGTTAGCTAGAGACTTTGCTTGACTCACGTAGTGCAAGATGGACAACCAGGAATCAGGAAAACGAAGCAGGAGAGCCACAGGCTGGTAGATGCAGAGCTGAAAGAATGTGAGGTCAACAGCCTCCTGGGATCAGCAGGCAACACTCTGGGAGACTGGCGAACCAGAAGCAGGATCCAGATCCCGTAGAAATCGACGGGGCAAGATAGAGCTCATTTCTGCTCATAGCTTCAAGGAAGTGTCACCAGACTGTGACCTGATTGATAGGTTGGGCCACCCCTAGCTTCATCCAGGCACATCTAGTTCACGTATAATCTAGGCACCATAGACCACCCCAGACATCCGCACACAACTGTTTAACCATGCAGAATCTCCAAATAAAGACAAGAATGAAACCGTGCTTAGGCCTACCCGGACACAACTGACCCACATA
Organism: Tenrec ecaudatus; assembly: GCF_050624435.1. Lineage (NCBI taxonomy): Eukaryota > Metazoa > Chordata > Mammalia > Afrosoricida > Tenrecidae > Tenrec > Tenrec ecaudatus. Next base: position 10,481,821 of record NC_134541.1, read on the forward strand.
CAAGGCAAAATGGAACTACCCCCATTTTATCCCGTTTATATTGTTAAGTGAACAAGACAAGAATATTGGATGCGTGTATACAAATGGGAATTACTTTTAATTACAGCCCTCCCTTCTGCAGCTGGCTACGTGGGCGTAGCTGGTGTTTACGACTACCTCCTTCCACTCCCCATTCCGTGTTCTCTTTGCCCTCTGTTGGGTAACCATCACAAAGGTGGAAGGTGGGGAGAGTCCTGAGTACCAAGGAGGAACTGACCACTGAGAGGTCAGGACACGAGAGTTCTGAACCAGCAGCCTCCTGGTCAGGGCAGGGCTCCTTGTCTAGAAACAGAGTTGGCATACTGGAGAAAGGATGGAGAGTGGGGCAGCGTTGGGACTGCAGGGCAAAGATAGATGGCATGAGGCAAGGCGGAGGCCACCACAAGCCATGTACCCTGCAATGCATGGCCTGGGTTATTATTTACAGGAAACCATTTGATGGTCTTCAACGTGGGAGTGACACGATCCGATTTCTGTTCTAGAGAAGAAAATCTGCCTGACTTTTGGAGAATGGATTAAAGAGAGCTATGAGGACAAGCCCAGGCCAGTTAGGAGGCCATCTAAATTAGGATTCTGTGTTTCTAAGAGGCATATAAGCTATCATGAGTCCCCATTGTCTGTGGACTAATATTGAAATCCCACGAGGTGGCATTTCCTGCTTCAGCCGCCATCCAGCTCCACTGCTCCACTGTGCTCCAAGAGCTCTCCGTGGCTGGCGCTCCACCTCTGGATCTGCTCAAGCGCTCAACCCTACGGTTAGCAGCCACACCCGCCAACCGCAGCTCCACCTGACATGGACGTTCCCCTGAATCCTGACTCCTTCCGTGATTAGGCACCCTTCTTAAATCCTTTCATGAGATGCTATGCTATAATTGGACTCTACAGGACCCCCTGAACTTACCTGAAAGGTTCTCTCTCCTTCCAGCCTTCATCATATAGAATCCTCCCATTTTGCCTAACTCCACTGAGAGTGTGTTTTACTCTTCAGCCCATCGGTTCCATGGGGACTTACAGACAGTCTAGGCCCTAGCCAACATACCCGCATCATAAACAATGGACAGGATCTAATTTACGAATCCGATCGACTGCTTGCTGCCTCTTGGATGAAAGTCTGGCATTATTGTTTACTTCTTGTTTAATTATTTCATTTTCTGCTCACATGCGCCTTTGCGGGTGCGTTTGTGTGTGTGTGTGCATCCCAATTGCCAAATCCCAGTGCAAAACCCCTGCAGGCAAAGGCTTGCCTTATGTTCCGCAGATCCCCCATGGTGCCTGGCATCACGCCATCCCCACAGCAGGGCACTTGGTAAATGTTGATCTGGTGCGGAGGCAGTGTTCAATACACTTTGCTGAACCAAGAGCAACATCGCTTTGCCTAATGACTGGGTAAGTCAAGGGCTGGAAAGTGGAGATTTTGTCTAAAGAAAAAAAAAATTCTTCAAGCCAGTTTCTTTCCAACAGAATCAGATAGGGTATGGGGAAGAAGCTTGACGCACAGTAGGCTGGGAGCTCTGACATTCTAATCCGGATGGAGATCGGGGATTCAGAACCCTGAGCGGCTTCTGAGGGAGCAGTTCAGGGAAGCTGGCTCAAGGGCAAGGCTGCAGGCCTGGTGTGGCCCTGACTGGATTGTCTGCTCACTTGAGGTTCGGCAGGTGGATAAGAGGATTGAGATCAGAGGACGTTAAGCCCCAGCGAAGAGAGAAAGACATCAGTGTGGCCTATTGCATGCATGTGCCACTGTCTCGCCTGTCGGCAACGTGAAGTAGGTTGGAAGGAACTGGCATTTCTTGCGAGGCATCTTCATTTTTCTTTCTTTTTTTTTATTGGCAGGAAATTCTGTTGACAGGTTAAGACATCCAACACGGAATATGAAAAGGGCAAAAGGACATGGCAGGATCACAGCAGAGACTGCTGCTCTCCAAGAGCCGTTCCGGTGGTAGAATGCCCTCTTCCAGGCTCGATTCTTGGCCAAGGTCCCTCGTGAACAGCGATGAACACCCCTGTCAGAGGAGGGGCGTGCATCACTATGATGTTGAACGGGCTTCGGCAAAGACTCCAGAGTGAGACAGACTAGAAAGAAAGAGCTGATGAGCAACATCTGAAAACCAGCCAATAGGAGACGCTGGATGGCACAGGACTTGGCAGGGTTTCCTGCCGTCATGAGTTGGAGACAGCACTGGTTACCGCGATGGTAGTTCCCTGTACTCATCAGGTCTTACTGAACGTTCACGAGAAGGACCAAGGAAACCCTCCTGAAGAAAGATGGCAGACCCAGGCAGCTGCATACAGAATAGGTAGCTGTTGGCTCTTTGGAAAAATCACTTCTCATCTAAGAGCTGCCCTAAGAGAAAGGAAGAGGCCATCTGGGAAGGACGGACAGAGAGGCAGTTCACATATTGCTTCCCTGGGATTAAAGAGAACCGAGCCCCCATGGTGGCATGGTAGGTTATGAGATGGGTGGGTAACTGCCAGGTCCGCAGTTCAAACCCACCAGTTGCTCCTCAGAAAGAAGACCATTCTGTTTCTGTAAAGATGCCCTGCCTTGGAAATCTGCAGGGTAAACTCTACCCTGCCTCAAGTCCACTATGAGTCAGACTCAGCTCAATGGCCAGGAGTTTTGAGATTTAGAGCAACCTGGTGACACCTTCCAAGTTGAGAGTGCCATGGATCTCTGTCAATGGTGCCCTCTCTAGAGAGGGTTTTTGCAAGCTTGGCACTACTGATATTTGGGACCAGAAACTGTTCCGCTGTGGTGCTGTCTTACGCATTATGGGATGGTTTAGTAGCACCTCTGGTCTCCACCCACTAGGTACTAGTAGCAAGCCTCCCTTCCTCCTTTATAACCCCCCAAAATCTCCAGATGTTTCTAAACGTCCCCTTTGGGAAGAGGGGCTGAGGGAAGCGACTCATCCACAAGAAACAAAAACTTCAGACTGAGGACTACTGGGCTGGAACCAGATAAACCTGGTATTTACGTTTCAGATATGGCATTTCTTCAGCCACAAAATAATGATGAGTCCCAGGCAGCTGGGTGAGTCTGGAGGCCTCTTTGAGGGGTGAGCCGCGTGAGCCATGAGCACAGTGCTGGCACACAGTCAGGGCGCCACAAGCTCTAGTCGTCACTAGTACTGCCCTTGTTAGTCTTACCTACTGCCAGCTAACTCCGTACTCAGAAAATTCCTTTTAAGACAAAGCCAGGTTTTCCATGCGATTACAAAAAATCATTCTTGCTAATGAGGAATAAGTCTTCTGTCACCATTTAGATTTTTACAGGTGAGCACAAGGCCCTGAATTTTCTGAACTCCACATTGTAAATACTCGCAATTAACTGTAAACAAAACAGTAGCTATAGACAGTATGGTAACAAATGAGTATGGCTGTGTGCCAATAAAGCTTTATTTATAAAAAGAGGCAACAGGCTCCATTTGGCCTGCTGGCCAGAGTTGACCAAACCCTAAAGGTAGGTGATGCCCCAGTGAATAGCTACTTTCAGTGCCACACCCTCAACAATAACAGGGAGTGTCTTTCTGGGTCTCGTGTTGCGGCCCTGTCCAGTTGGTCCTAGCTCATGTCACTATTCGATGATAGGGTCGAACTGCTTCCTCCGGGCTCCAAGGCTGGCATCTTGACAGGCACAGGTCACCTGGCCTTTTCTGAGAGACTGACAGATTTGAACTGCCGACCTTTTAGTTAGCAACCCAGGCTCGAGCGACTGCCCCATCAGGACTCCGTTCAAACACTCAATGAAATGAGAAATATGGAGAGAGGTCTTTCCATCTTCATGTGGCTCCACAGCATGATGAAGGAAGTTGCTCTTTTGAACAGAGTGATTCCAATGTGTTTGTAGACTAAAGAAGCCTGGTTTGGAGCAGCCTATTTAATTTTTTTCCACAAAAAAAAAAAGCAGTCGTATTAAGCAACTCCATCACTCAATGCTGAGAGGAAGCTCCTTCAAGTCTCCAGTGCCGTGGTAATTACTGGCAAAGAACCCCTGATGAGAAATCCTTGAGAAATGGAAAACGGACCCCAAAACTAATAATAAAAAAAAACTCCAGTCGATTGTTGTTAGCGGTCTCTAATAGACTGTGGGGAAGGGCCGGGAGGATTTCAGGGCTCCGGCACACACAACACTCAGAAAGCAGGCCCAAGGGGAGATCGTTGAGGGGGGCCTTCGTGGGCTTGGAGCTGTGGTGGGTGCAGGGGGCGGGTTCTGATTTCTCCAGGGCTACGGGTTTGGAAAACAGGGACCAAGTGAACAGAGAGGGGTTAACTGACAGCCGGGGAATGAAGGAAGGTGGACAATGCCCCGCTGCAGGGACCCTCCCTCCATGCGCACTGAGACCACGTGACATTGAATCCTGGGGAGTGGGCCAGCAAGCCCGCAAGAAAGGTGAAGGCAGGGAGGGAAGGAGGGAGGGAGAGAATGGGAAGAGGCAGGATGGGGACAGGGTGGGAGAAAGAGAAGGAAGAGGAGGAGGAGGAGGAGGAGGGAGACAGGGAACAGAAAGGGAATGGGAGAAAGAGGAGGGAGAGGCACTGGGCGGCCCATACAATCAGAATGCCAGCCACACAGACATCGCCCTTGGTTAGTACAGAGGAAGGCTCTGGAAAACAGTCATGGCTCTATTTTGGGGCATCAAAGAGACCCCACATTTCAAATATATTTTGAGTAGAACATTTACGAAGTCTTCGACAGGGACAGACAAGACCGAGACATATCAGTCGGAGGAAATCAGTACATCACCGTTGCAGGTGGGACAACGGAAGCGTGACCCCGGCCTTGAGTGGGACACCCCCATTATGTTAGACAGAAGTGCTTACAAGATTGGCGCAGCCCCCTGGACCAAGGAAGTCAAGATGTGCTCATGATCCTGTAACCCTGGCACCCCAGTTTCCATTAAGGGCACACCCAGCAATTTCCCGAGGGCTGTGGAACTTTTCCCTGGACCAGTTATGGTGAGCAATCACCAGCTACTCTCTGAGTGCTCTGCTTGAGAGCAAAGCCTTCACTCTTTGATCATTTGGAATTCAACGGAGGCTGAATGTATGCAGAGAGGCCTCAATGGATTGAGGGTCGCCATGCAAAGGAAAGCCTTTTGCAAACTTGGTGCTTGTTAATTTAAACCCTAGTACGGTTCATAGTAATTCAGTGCCAGGCAAAACTGACCCTTATGTAGGAGGCTTTCAAAGCAGCTCTCGGTGAGGTAGAGGGCGTGGGGCGCAGGGAGTCATGACCAGGTGCGCTGCAACAGAGAGGAAGCCTCTGGGGGAACATGGACTAAGCTGACCATCAGAGGAAAAGGTGACTCCAGTTCTTCTCCTCAAAGTCTCTCTGGGGGACCTTCTGAGCCAGCCTCTGTGCTGACTAGAGATGAAGGAGCCCAAAGTCCACAGGAACGTGCCTGGTGGAAGCTCCTCGTCCTCCCCAAATACCAGTGTGCTTCTCTGCAGGACCTAGCCTCCCAGGCAGCCCGATCGGGGACGCGGGGGTGCGTAAAGGCCGCTGGGATTAGCCTGTGGAAGGAGCTCAGAGAGCGAGGGCTGCCCGCAGGCCAGACACGGGTTTAAGATGACCCGGGGTTTGATGCGATCTACGTGAAGGACTCAGAAGAGAGTCTGAAAGCAGACAAGTGGTTGCCAGCGGCTGGAGGGAGAGGAGATGGAGAGCAACTATGAGTCAGTAGAAGGGACCTATGGCGGTGGGGGGAGATACAGAGACAGAGGTGGTGAGTGTACAACCCTGTGACTATACTACAAGCTGCCTCCTGAACAGCCCGGATTTCGTTTAATGTGAATCTTGTCTCATTTCCAACCCAATAAACAAAACCTCCTCTCTCTAGGACTCTCCCTATTTGCCATGGTGTCCCCGAGGACCAGGAGCGTTGGTGCGAGACGGACTCCGTCCACGAGTGACTGAGTCACCCCCCAGGAAAAGTTCCAGCAGGGGACTCCTCGAAGGCACACCGACAGTGGTGGGAACAAGGACACTTTTTGCTCATAAGCAACCATGTTTTCCAGGTGTGTTTGTTCCCTCCGCCTTGCCCAGCCTGGTCCTGACACGTTTAACAATCCTGCTGTGGTTGTTATCAGCTGGAGCTTGGTCAGATGCAGGTGGTAGAAAATGCGACTCAAGTCAGCCACCGTGAAGCCCCAGATCCAAAGCCTAGTGTGTCCAGAGTTTAAGCAAACCTTTCTCTTTGTGTTTCGGCTCTGCTTGGTGCTGGCTTCCTTTGCAAGGAGTAATTGGGAGCTTTAGAGACCGTCAGCTCCTCCCACACAGTCACTGCATAACAGCCACCCCTTTCTGTTCTTTCTGTGGAAAACTCCAAAGGGGCAAAGAGCCTGCCAGGGTCCCATAACTGGGCCTGTTTGACCGGCCCTTGAACTCATCCCCATGACTCCAAGACAGCAATGCCAGGACCTGGTGAGGCCCCTGGAGCTGAGGGGCAGCTTGGTCCAAGGCTATGTGTGGCCTGATGCCAGGAGAGGCAGCGTTCTACGGAGGAGAAGGCCAGCCTGTCGCTGGAAGACAGCAGGGAAGGGGTGCTGGGGAAGGAAGCACTGCCCAAGTAACCTCAGGTCTGGGGCAAGCCCCACTGTTATATTCAGCTGCAGCCTGGCAATGCCATCCTCTGACTCTGCTGGGGACATTTACCCTCCTCATTTGAAGATGAAAGAATTGTGACGATTGGCTAATGTTCCTTTATTTTTTTAATAATCATTTTATTTTATGTTTGGTAAAAATGTCCATAGCAAACCCTACTGCCATTGCAGGTTTTAACAGAAAGTTCATGACATGGGGCGTGTTCCCCAGGTTGTGCCAAGGTTCTCCTTCCTGGTCTAACTGTTGGACTGTCACCCAGCCTTCTTATCTATGGTTTAAAATCACTGTTGTCTTAAGTAGATGAATAAGAACACAATGCCCAAGGGAGGAGGTGAGCTCTGCTTTGGGAGCTGATCTCTGGTTTCCTGTCAAGAGGACCCCACGGGGTAGAAGCAAAGCAAGTTATGAAGAGCCACTTGAGGCCTTAGACTCAGGGACTCCTCCAGCCTCCACTAATACTGCTGGGACTCCTCCAGCCTCCACTAATACTGCTTTCTCGTCCCCAAATAAAGATAATAATTAAAATGTGGAGTGGGACTCACAAGAGCGAGATCGGCGTATGATTCAATATTCCTCTGTATCCAAACATAGCAGTTGATGGTCACAACCCAAACGCTTGTTGTTTATTAACCAAAGCAGCAAGGAGGGGTTGGGAGAACACGGTCTGAGCTGCAGCGGTTGTTTCCTGTCTTAAGCCCAGCTGTGGCAGACTTACCTGTATGCCTCAGGCACACTGCATGCGCTCTCGGCATCTCATGCGCCTCTCCGTTCAATGGGGATAGCGACGCGTACCATGCAGAGTACTTGTGAGGAGCAGAGGAAAGTGTGTAGAAAGCCTGGCACAGAGCCTGGTACAGACTGGGCACTCAAGAAGTTCTTCAGTCTATCAGCATCCTCTTTGTTCCATTTTCATGGCGTCTGGTATGTGATAAGCTCTCAACAAATAAATAAGTTAGCTGTTATTGTTGTGAGTCCTGTCAGTGTTTGTGGAATACAGAAAATGATCCATGAATGGATCGAAGAAAATGGGGGGACGTGAGCAATGGAAAGGAAAGGAGGGGGGAGGTGAAAGGGAGGAAGGGAGGGAAGAGGAATGGGGAAGAGAGAATTGTATGTAATATGTATTTCTGAAGGCCTACTATGTGCCAGCTATTGTGAACTGTAAACAGTGACTTAAAAAAAATTCAAATTTAGCCCACCCCATTCTGTGGGTCGCTATGTGCTAAGAGACAGGGAAACAGTTCTCATCGACCAGCCATTCCTCAGAGAAAGATGAGGCTTTCTGCTCCCATGAAGACTTAACTCCTAGGAAATCCTAGGGAGCAGTTCTATTCTGTCCTATGGAGGCCCTGAGATTTGGGTGTTTTGCTTTGCTTTGCTTTGGATTTTCTCCTGACATTTATTATCTAATGAGGAAGAGAGCTAAGGAGCAGTTGAACACGTGCGTTTTAGGTGTGTGCATGCTTGCCATGATATCAAGGGAACAAGAAAGGATGCAGTATCAGGTAATAAGTATCCCTAGTTTAAAAAAAATTGATCAAGAAAATCTCACGAAACAGGTGACACTAAAATCAATGGTTAAAGATTCAGTTCTAGAGATTATTAATAGTACTGACACTTTAAGTCTAAAGAAAGATTAAAGTCTGCAGTTAGAAATATTTATAAAATTCAACTCTAACAATAATTGCATTTTATTTTTACTGTTTTTGTGATTATGCTACAATGTGCAACAGCCTGGAGTTAGAAAAGCAAAAACACGTATCACCTTTAGCATATTTCAAGATGAAAACCAATGCAGGAAAAATCCGAGCCTTGAAATGATATAGTGCAGGATTCTACGGGCAAACTTAAATGGTGCAGGAAGCATCAAAACAAGGTGGAAGAAATATGCAGAGTCACCATGTCAAAAAGAACGTGTTGACATTCAGCCATGTCGAGAAGGAGCGCATGCTCAAGAACCACTGGTGCTAAAAGAAGAAGTCCAAGAAGGACTGAAGGCATTAGCCAAAAACAAGGCTCCAGAACTTGACAGAGTGCCAATTTAAATGTTTCAACGAGCTAGAAGTACTCAGTCATCAATTCCAAGAAATTTGGAAGCCAACTCCCTGGCCAATCAACTGGAAGCGATCCATATTCACACCCAATCCAAATAGGCACACCTAACAGAATATGCAAACTTTCAAACATATCATTACTATGTCATATGCAAGTAAAGTTGTGCTGAAGATCACCCATCACAGCTGCAACAGTCCATTGACAGGTTGCTGCCAGAAATTCAAACTGGATTCAGAAAAGAATAGAGTATGAGAAATATTCTAGATATCATTGGCTGAAAGCAGAGGGCACCAGAAAGATGGTACCTGAGGTTTAGGAATGATATGAAGGCATTTGGATCCCAACAAATGATAATATTGAGAAGACTGAGACTTCCAATATACTTCATGGTGCTCACGTAGAATCTGTAAGTAGACCACAAAGCAGTTGTTCAGACAGAACAAGGGAATACCACATGGTGTTATGTCAGGAAAGATGGATGTCAACTCTGCATCCTTTTGGCATTCTTTTTCAATCTCATACTGAGCACTTAATCCGGGAAACTAGATTGTATGAAGAAGAACTTGGCATTGGGATTGCAGGAAGGCTTATGAATAACTGTGATACATCTATGACACCACCTTGATCGCAGCCTTCCGTATGGATTATACCTCAATGTACAGAAAACCCCTATCCTGAAAACTGACCCAATAGTCAGCATCATGGATCCAAACAGTCAAGACTGCCATTTGCCTTGGACACACTGCCAATGGTCATGGAAGCAGTGGTCAAGAGATCCAGTGACATCTTGTATTGAGTGAATCTGCCACACAAGAGGTCATAAAAATGCTGAAGATCAAGGATGTCCCTGTGCAGACTAAGGTGCCAGACCCAAGTTGTAGTATTTTCAATCACCTGATAGGTATCCGAAAGTCGGCCAATGAGTAAGGAAGACTGCAGAAGAATGTATGCACTTATAGGGCTGCGGAAGAGTACTGAAAGAAAGCGCCATGGACCGCCGGGACAAACTAATCTCTCTTGGAGGAAGTACAGCCGGAATGCTCCTTAGAAGTGTGGATGGGGAGACTTCATCTCACATACATTGGACATGTTATCCGGAGAAACCAGTTCCTAGAGAATGTCATCGTGCTTGGTAAAATAGAAGGTCAGGGAGAAGGGGGAAGACCTTGATGGGATGGTTTGACCCGTGGTTTCAACAGTTGTCTCAAACATACAAAGGATTGTGAAGATGGTGCTGTGCATAGGGCCGCTATGAGTCAGAGCCTACTTGACAGCACCTAACAAAAGCAACGATAACAATTACCTGCAGAAAAATTAAAGTCAATCATATTCATGCAGTAAACAAACAGTTACTGACTGCCGGTATAAATAAAGTCAGCCGACTGATGGTTTTGCATCTTGAAATGAATCTGGAAAATGTGTGAACCAACCAAGATGAAATAATTCTTACAGATGTCCCCAGAAAAAGAACAAATATATATGCAAACAGTGTAGATCTCCTTATATTTATATTACAATCCCTCCAAGTGTGTTTCAACCAAATTTCTTTGCCAACCTCAAAGCCATTGCTGTCTGTCAATAAATGATAATGGAACAGTGCCTTGATTTTGCTCGCTTTCTGAATCCCTCTACTCGAATATATACTCTCACAGGACAGTGTCATTTTCTGTGTGTTACCCTACTGCTGCCCCAGGCTCTGGAACAGCATTTGACACATGCTAGGCACTCAATAAATTGCTGTTGAGTAAATGAATTAATGCATGCATAAATGTGTTTGCATTTCCCCAAATATATTTGCATTACAGACTTGTAATTTCACACTGGGTTTAGTCAATGTTTTTAACACACTGACACTTATAATCAAGACTTGGAGTCTTCTTATGCTAACAAATGCTGATTCTGTCTAAGACTCACTCTTGCTTTTCCCGTCTCTGAATATTAGCTTCTCATTCATCCTTTATGACATAGATTTTAGAATTAATAAATAGGCTCCCCAAGTGTAGTAGAGTCTATTGTCAGGCTGATCACCATCACCCTGTTACATCAGGGCCTAGATAAACATTAGAGACCTTGTGGGAAACGAACAAGTACAGCAATAATAATAATAATAATGAGGCGAGAGGAACCCGACAAAGTACAGAACTACAGTCTCTGAGTGAGTCAAGGAAGAGGGGAGGTCAGAAGCAGACAGGAAAACACCCTCCAAGAAATAATCACAGCTGAACTGGCATGTTTAAGTCATTTTGGCACCCAGGACTGCAACCCTGTCACCTGAATAAGATACTGCTGCTCTACCAGAACAAAAGAACCATTAATGACACCAACTAACCCGTGTAATTCTCATTTACACCTCTTTATTACCTTCCATCTACTCTGGGTGATGCATTACCCAGCCCATTAATTGTTAACATACACGCAAGTCAAGATCTTTGATTATGCAAGGTCATCAGTCAATGATAAGAGCCATATTGATGTATCAGGCTCCCCGTCAGAAGTTCAGCAACATCTCCATTCAAGATGATACATGAACCTGTAAAACATGCCCAAGAATATTGAATCCCAGCCTTCTGTTGCTTTGCTCTGGAGAAGCTTAGATCTTTATGCATCTATCTATCTATCCATCTATCTATCTATCTATCTATCTATCCATCCATTCAGTGAATGTCCAGCATTAATTTGTTATGCTTAGGGTCATGGCCATGCCTGTCATGTTCTCTTGTGGTCTCCTCAGGACCTAGAATGAGGTAGGAGAAGAAATTGTTAGGATGAAAAATAAATGACTCAGGGTGTGGTGAGCAGAATTATAGGATGCCTGCCATGCCCCTCATCTTCTGGGACTCCTCTGTGATTTTGCAGTTGTAATTGAGATTAGCGATCAGTTAAGGGCGGAGGAAAATAATCTGGGCAGATCTAACCTAATCCCAAAGGCCTTTGGAAGTGGAAAGTCATTCTAGCTACCAGCAGAATGGAAGTCAACCTGTTCAAGGCGCAGAGGTGACTCAAAGGAGCACTGACGAGTTGAAGATGAAGGACCCCACCTGCAAAGACGGGAAGGTGGCCTCTATGAATTCAAAGTGACCGCTGGCCAACAGCCAACAATAAAACAGGACTTCAGGCCTATCACTACAAGAAACTGGATTCTGCTAGCACTCAGAATGGATTTGGAAGGGGAGCCTTCCCCAAGAGCTTCCAGATTTGATCCCTGCCCAATTGTCACTTGGGTATTAGCTTTGTGAGACCCTAAACATAGAATTTTACCAAACCTGCCCAAACTTCTGATCTATAGGACTGTGAGACAATAAATGGGTATTGTTCTGAGCTAGTGAGTTTGTCAACATGTATTTTACACACAGCAATACAGGGGGTATTGGGGAAGATGGTAACAGCAATGAGGACAACTGTTCATCTCTCCATCAAAACACCCAGAGCAACAAAAGAGCAATGCCGAAGTAATGCACAGTGCAACAAAAGTAGGTGACAAAGTATCTGCAAAACCACTAAATTTCAAGTGGAAGCCTGGGGACTAGAGGTTGGAGACTTCAGAAGATAGGTTGCCCTTCAGAGGAGGCATGGGGATGCAAAACATCATCTACCTGATAAACTTGAGCCTAGAAGAGCTCCTTCCTTACTGGGGAGTCAGCAAGGCCAGCTTGAGGCAGCAGGCGCCATAGGGATGAGCGTGACCCAAGAAGAACAAGGAAAGGCTTGGGGTCAGCCAGGAGATCTGAAGGGACAGGAGCGATGAATCACCTGAACACTCATGGTAACTGACGTGAAATGGGCCCCCCTCTGAGGACAAACATCTGGGATGAGAATCAAAAGGGAAGTCATAGAGATAAGCAGGTCAGAAATAGACCCAGAAAACTGGATACTACATCCCTGTAGGTGTGAACAGGACATGGAAAGAGATGAAGGTCAGACAACACCTGAACCGCATCGCCTTGGAAAAGACCAGGAAAACCATTTCACATAAAATCAGCCACGGAAGCATACAGAGATGAGCTCTATTGCAGAATTATGAGAAAGGAAAGGACCAATGCGGTCAGCTTGAAGACGCCTAACAACAAAGGACCGAGATACCGCCATGTGCACAGAATATGAAAGCACACGGGAAAGTCAGGCCCACCTGACAGATCCAAACCGTCCTCTGCTATTGTCTTATCCCGGAAAACGGCATACGACCTGAGCAAACAGCATGAGCCAGGCGAGAGCAGCAGCTCAGACATCAGGGGAGTGGAGCAAGAACATTTTAGAAGATTGGAAGATCACATTTTAAAAGCTAGAAGAACATGCAAGAGTGCAATGTGTCGAAAATAGTGGACATGATACATGACATAATGCCTTCGGATCAAATGAAAGACTGGCCAAGGAACATTCTGAAAATTACGTAGGGAGAGATACGAGCAAAAATAAGGTCAAGAGAGAATGATAAAGATTGAAGAAAAACAAGGAGGATCTCACCACGGATGGAAAGCAGAAGTCTCTAGAGAAGAAAATACAGGCCAGAGAAGCAGAGGCCAAAATATATCATTTAAGAGAACCTTACTGAAATTGTATACATAATTTCATGTCATATGAATTGACTCAGATATATTTAATATATCATATACATGAACTATATGTATGTATATATCTATGATTGTTCTCTATCGCTACCTATACCTGAAATGAGCATTGGGCTGCTAACCTAAAGTTTGATGTTTTCAACCCACAAGTTGCACCTCAAGAGAAACAATGTGGCAGCCTGCTTCTGATTCTTAGCCTTGAAATCCATGGGCCACCTCTCCTTAGCTGTATAGGGGCACTATGGTGGCAGATTGGGTTATGCGTTGGCTTTCTAACCAAGGTTATCAGTTTGAAACCACCAGTAGTTCAATGGGAGAAAGCTGAGGTTTTCTGCTTCTGTAAAGATTTATAGTTTCTCTCTGTCCTCAGGGTTACTACGGGTCAGAATTGACTCGATGGTCTTGAGTTTGGTTTGGGAGTTATGAATTGAAATCAATTTGATGGCAATCGATAGACACATGGTGGGGGAAGGGAGAGAGAGAACGGAGTTTCAAACATTTCATGGGAAAATGGAACTGAAAGACAATAAAAATTTTCCCTGGCTTTATTTTAAGCCCTCCTCCCAACCCGCATGTGTGTGTGTGGATCTGCTACATCTATATAAAATGACTGGCGCTTTGGTTTTTGGTTCATAGCCCAGCACTCTAATCACTGCACCTCTGGGGCTGTGTGTGTATCTCTTTGAAATTATGTATCGAAAGGCACAGCCCCAAGGCTCTAAGACTGGCAACCTAGAGACGCAATCCCTGTGATTGTCCTACAATCGTCTACCACAATGCATTGGAGCTAGAAACAAAATGAATATAACAGGCCTTTAGGCAAGAAAAATAAAATTGCGTATAAAGCATAGACAATTATTACACTTTAAACTGTGTCATATCATTATTGTTATTTCGGCGAGAATAAAATTTGTTGGTGTGAGGTGCCATCGAGTTCCTTCGAACTCATGGTTTCCCAGTGGAGAACACCAAATCAGTGGCCAGTCCTGCTCCAATCTCTCACCGCTAATATGCTTCGGTCCATTGCTGCAGCCCCTGTGGCATCCATCTCCATGAAGGTTTCCTCTCTTTCACTTTACCAAGCATGATGTCCCTCTCCGGAGATTGGTCCCTGTATGTCCAAAGTATGGGAGACAAAGTCTTGCCATCCTCCCTTCTAAGGAACCTTCTGGCTGTACTTCTTCCAACACAGATGTGTTGGTTCTGGAAGTCCACCGTCCCAGTGATACTCTTTGACAACATGATCATGTAAGACCGCGAATTCTCCTTCAGTCTTCCGTCTCCTCTGTCGTCTGTATGTAAAGGGAATGAAAAGGTCATGCACACGTGGGCCAGACTCACCTTAGGTCTTACATCTTTGCTCTTCAACACCTTAAAGAGGGTTTTGTTTGTGTTTTGGCAGCAAATTCCCCCAACATCATACAATGGAATTCACTTCAGGACTGTTGCTTCCACAGGCTTTGATTGTGGATCAAAGCAAAGTTAAATCCTTGACCACAGTCAATGGGGTCCATTCACCATAACTGTTGCCTATTGTTTTAGTTGGGAGAGTCTCTGTTTACAGCACACTGAGTTGCAGCTCACTCTGCAGGCTGTAGTCTGTGATCCTCATCAGTGCATGCTGCAAGCCCTTTCTGCTTTCAGCAAAATTGTTGTGTTATCTGCCTGACTGTCGGCTACTGAGCCTTCATACGACCCCACTGCCACCTTCTTCCTCTCCCTGCAGTCCGTTCTCAGCTTGTTTGCTCAGAATACAAATGGCATAAATGTGCTGATAAAATCTTTTGTTTTGTTTTGTTTCACATGATATGAGTGCATTTTTTTAAATCATTTTATTGGGGGCTTGCACAATTCCCATCACAATCCATACATCCATCATGTCAAGCACATATGTATATTTGTTGCCATCATCACTCTCAAAACATTTGCCTTCTACTTGAGCCCTTAATATCGGCTGCTCATTTCCCCCCTCCCTTCCCACTCCCTCCCTCACGAACCCTTCATAATTCATAAATTATTATTTTGTCATATGTTACATTGTCTGATGTCTCCCCCTGCCCTCTTCTCTGCTGTCCATCCCCCAAGGAGGAGGCTGTATGTAGATTCTTATAATCAGTTCTCCCTTTCCACCCCACATTCTCTCCACCCTCCAGGCATCGCCACTGTCACCACTGGTCCTGAAAGAGTCACCTGTCCTGGATTCCCTGTGTTTCCAGTTCCTATCTGTATCAGTGTACATCCTCTGGTCTAGCCAGATTTGTAATGTAGAATTGGGATCATGATAGTGGTGGAGGAAGGGGGGAAGCATTTAGGAACTAGAGGAAAGTTGTATGTTTCATCATTTCTACAATGCACCCTGACTGGCTTGTCTCCTCCCCTCCACCCTTCTGTAAGGGGATGTCCAGTTGCATACAGATGATATTGGGTCCCCACTCCATACTCCCCCTCATTCACAATGATATGATTTTTTGTTCTTTGATGCCTGATACTTGATCCCTTTGACACCTTGTGATTGCACAGGCTGGTGTGCTTCTTCCATGTGGGCTTTGTTGCTTCTGAGCTAGATGGCTGCTTGTTTATTTTCACTTGAAGGTGCTGATAAAATCTTGACACACAACTTTTCTGACTTTAAACCATGACCCTTTCTTCTGTTCAAATAACTGCCTCTTGGTCTCTACACAGGTTGTAGAGAAGCATATCTAAGGGTCTGGGAATTCCCATTTTTCAAAATGTGACTCATAATTTATCATGCTCTGCACAGTCAAATGTATAGTCAGTAAATAACTCACTCGCTGACTCACTGCCATTGAGTCAATGCAGACTCACAGAGATACTATAGGGCAGGCTAGAACTGCTCTTGTGAGTTTCTAAGACTATAGCTCTATATGGGGGTAGAAAACCTCGTCTTTCTCCTGAGGAGCTGGTCCTTGGTTTTGAACTGCTGACCTTGTGGTTCGCAGCCCAACTCATAACCACTATGCCACCAGGGCTCTCATAGTCAATAAAGCACAGGTAAACTTCTTTCTAATAGTCTCTGCTTTCAGCCAAGCTCCTATGTGGCATCTGCAATGATATTCCTTGCTTCATGTCCTCTTCCAATTCGGCTGGAATTGATGGCAGTACAGTATACTGCTACAACCATTTTCAAATTATCTTCAGCAAAAATTTATTTGTTATTAATGTTGGATAATTTCCACATTCTGCTGGATACAAATATGGATCTCTTCTAGTCAGTTGGCCAGATAAATACCTTCCAAATTTTTTTAGCATAGATAAATAAATGCTTCCAGCATTGCATCTTTTTGCTGAAACATTTCTGATGGCATTCCATCAATTCCCGGAGCCTTTATTTTTAACCATTTTTTAAAAAGTTAGTACTTCTTTTTTTTTTAAACATTTTATTAGGGGCTCATACAACTCTTATCACAATCCATACATATACATACATCAATTGTATAAAGCACATCTGTACATTCTTTGCCCTAATCATTTTCTTTTTTTCTCTCTTTTCTTTTTTTTACATTTTATTAGGGGCTCATACAACTCTTACCACAATCCATACCTATACATACATCAATTGTATAAAGCACATCCGCACATTCCCTGCCCCAATCATTCTCAAAGCAATTGCTCTCCACTTAAGCCCTTTGCATCAGGTCCTCTTTTTTTTCCCCTCCCTTCTCCCTCCCCCCTCCCTCATATGCCCTTGGTAATTTATACATTGTTATTTTGTCATATCTTGTCCTATCCGGAGTCTCCCTTCCCCCCCTTCTCTGCCGTCCATCTCCCAGGGAGGAGGTCACATGTGAATCCTTGTAATCAGTTCCCCCTTCCCAACCCACTCACCCTCCACTCTCCCAGCATCGCCCCTCACCCCCTTGGTCCTGAAGGTATCATCCACCCTTCTTTTTACAGTATCATTATTTTTTTTGGATCATATATATGCTATCTCCTAAAATGGTTGAATACTGACAAACTCTTTTGGGCACAGTGACTCGGTGTACTCCTTTCATCCTTCTGGGCACTTCTTGCATCATTAAATATTTTCTCACGGAATCCTTCAATATTTCAGATCAAGGAATGTTTTCTTCAGGGCCTCAGCTTGAGAAGTGCTGAGCATGTTTTCCCACTTTGATTCTCTAATTCCTTGCACACATCTAATGCCTTACTTTTTCTTGTCAGGCTTCCTTCTGAAAATTTCTACTCAGTTCCTTTTTCTTTAATATATCATTTTATTTGGGGGCTCTTAGAGCTCTTATCATTATGCATACATCCATTGTATCAAGCACATTTGTACATATGTTGCCATCATCATTTTTTAAGACATGTTCGTTTTACTTGAGCCCTTGGTATCACCTCCTCTTTACTTCCTTCCCCCACCCTCCCATCCTCATGAACGCTTGATAAATTATAAATTATTATTATTTTCATATCTTACACTGTCTTCTGTCTCCCTTCACCCATGTTTCTGTTATTGGTTCCCCCCAACAGGGTGGGGGAGGGTTATAAGTCGATTATTGTGATCAGTTCCCCCTTTCTCCCCCTTTTCTCCCACCTTCCCTCTCTCCTCATGGTTTCACTACTCCCATTACTGTTCCTGAGGAGTTTGTGTGTCCTGGATTTCGTGTATCAAGAGCTCTTATCTGTGCCAGTGTACATGCTCTGGTGTAGCCAGATTTGTAGGGTAGAAATGGGGTCATGATAGTGGGGGACGGGGGTGCATTAAAGAACGAAAGGAATGTTGTGTGTTTGTCAGTTCTATACTGCACCCTGGCTAGCTCGCCCCTTCTTTGTGACCCTTCTGTTAGGAGATGCCCCATTGTCTACAGATGGGCTCCATTCCGACTCCCCTCATTCACATTGATATGATTGTTTTTGGTCTTCTGATGCCTGATACCTGATCCCGTCGACATATTATGATCACACAGGCTGATGTGCTTCTTCCATGTGGGCTTTGTTGCTTCCGTACTAGACGGCCATGTGTTTAACTTCAAGCCTTTACGACCCCAGATGGTAAATCTTCTAATAGCCAGGTACCCTCAACTTTCTTCACCACATTTGCCTATGCACCCATTTTGACTTCAGTGATCTTATCAGGAAGGTGAACAGGAAGGTGTCTGGTTATTAGAACCAAGTGTCCTTGCATTGAGGGAGGACTTGAGTAGAGGCCCAATGTTCATCTGCTATCTTGACATTTAACATATAAATATATGTACATAGACCTATACCCTTATAATTATATATAAATATATTTACATATACATATATGTCTGCATTCATACCTCTATAAATGTCTTTTTCCTCCTAGTTCTTTCCTCTATTTCCTTCTACTTTTCCTCCTATCCCACTCTCATGTTCAACCTTCATTCAACTCTCGGTACTTCCTCTTGGCTACATTGCACTTGATCAAACCCCACCGGGCATCCTACACACTCCTCGCCATCAATTTCAGATCTCTTGTTGTTCCCTGTCCCTGAGTTTGTTGGCTACCCCTCCCTTTCCCCTATCTCCCCTTCTTCCCTGTCCCCCTGGAACTGTCAGTCCCATTGTTTTCTTCTTGGGATTGTTTATCTTACCTATCTTATATAGATAGGAAAAAATGAAGAAGAGGAAAGGGGAAAAAATGGGGGTGGGGGGGAGGGGCTGGGGTGCTATAAATAGTCTGGGTCTGTCTGCTGACCCTTATGTATGTTTTCCGATGGAGTATGATGAGGTGCCAAGCCCTGCTCTCCAATTCTGAAGTCTATTTTTGGCATTCCGTGGGGACTTCGTTGCTTTGCTCCCCATACTTCAGTATTTCTATCATTAAATTTAACTAGTCGGCATTCAAGAGAAAATTCAAGTCTCTTCTGACATCCAACTGTTCCTCCTTTTTGATGGTCTTTTCCTTTCGTCATGCATGATACCCTTTGATGTCATCCCACAACTCTTCTGATCTTTAGTCAGTTGTGTTCAATGTGTCTGTCATTGATTGATTTGTTTTCCCGAAAACATATGTCATCTTGGCTGGGTCCTACGTCTCAGTGGCTTGGCAGTTACATGATGCTGTCAATACCCCCCATGATGCGCTCTGATGTGATCAGTCAATCAGTGATAACAGGATTAGGGTTGGCACCCTTACTTGAGTCACATCCTGATCCAAAATCAGAGGAGTTCCTTTGGGTTAGTCAGCGTGACCGTTTATGTCACAAGAGATAAAAGGAGAGAAAAGTAAGTAGTGAAAGAGGGATTTCATTCCTACTATGGGAGGACAGCGAGGAGCAGGCCACGTTCTTTGGACCTGTGGTCCCTAAACTGTGAACCTCCTAGACCCAGTAGATTGATGTCAAGATGCATACAGACCTAGAAGGACATTAGGCCCACTGATATTGGAAAGAAATAAGGACCTTGCCCAGAGCTAATGGAGATTCAAAGCTTTCCCCTAAAGCCAGTGCTTTGAATTAGGACTTCTACTCCTTAAGCTTTGAGGAAATTAATGTTGGTGATAGCCCCCCCCCCCCCCATTGTAGGAGAAAGACAGGGAGGGCTTTCTATACCCATAAAGTGCTAAAGGCCCAGAAACTCGCAGACAGTTCTGCCTTGTCCTATAGGGTCACTGTGAGTAGGCATGAACTCAATGGCAGTTAATTTGGCTTTCTTAGTCATCACCTTGTTGTATGTATGTTATTTCAGCACTAGGTAGCTAAACTATTGTCAAATCTTTGCTTAGGGCAGCCTCTAAATTCATACTTTGTTTTTCATGGATGTGATGAATTCTCTTCAGCTTCAACTTCAACTTGCACATGGGCAACTGATGATCTATTCCACAGTCAAACCCTGGCCTCATTCTGACTGATGAGATTGAGCTTCTCCACTGATCCTTTCTACAGATGTAATTGATTTGATTCCTGCGAATTCCATCTGGTAACACCTATGTGCTTCACCGACATCTAGACTGTTGATAAAAAGTATTTGCAATGAAGAAGTCCTTTGTTGGTCTTGTAAGATTCTATCATGGGAACTCCAGCATCATTTCTATCACCAAGAGCATAGTTTCCAATGTTTCCTTCTTCCAAACTTCCACCTTCCAATTGCCAGTAATTACCAAGGCATCACGTATACATAGTTGACCAATTTCAGACTGTAGAAGTTGGTAAAAAAAAAAAAGAAATATATATATTTATTCCATTTGTTCATCTTTGGTATTAGTGATTGTTGTGTAAACTTAAATAATTGTTGTACAAACTGACTTTCCTTGTGGGCATACGGATAATACCTTGTCTCTGAGAGTCTTGCACTTCAGGATAGATCTTGACATGTTCTTTTTGGCAATGAATGTGACACCACTCCTCTTTGATTTGTCTATCCCATTGAAGAAACAGACGATGTGATTATCAACTGAAAATGGCCAATACCAGTCCATTTCCATTCATTAATTCCTATGATAGAAATTTTTATGCATTCCACCAGATCTTTATGACTTCCAATTCTCCTAGATCTCTTCCTTATACATTCTACATCCTAATTGTTAATGAATGTTTGCCATGATTTCTATTCATTTTGAGTTGTAGCAAATCGACACAAGAAGGGTCCCTGAAGCTTTACTGCATCCACATCATGAAGGTCTGCACTACTTAGAGGAGGCACCACTCACCACATCCCAAGTACCACTCCTGTGTTGAGTGTCTTTGACCTAACGGATTCATGTTCAGGCAATATATCAGACAATGATCCACTACTCAATGGTTTTCATGGGCCAATTTGTGTTTGAAGCAGGCCACTAGGTCTTTCTTCTGATTCTAGCTTACTTTTGAAGCTCCACGGAAACCTTTTCATCTTGGGGACCCGGGTGGCTTTCGCAATGCTGGTGGCACAGCCCCCAACATCACCCAGTCCCACACATTGACAGATGAGTGATGATGACGAAACCAGAGTATTGTATTTCACATACTCAAGGAAAGAACATATGGGCCACGGATTTTTATCTCCAGTGAAACTGATTTCCAAAGGCAAAAGGCCAACGCTGTTACCCACATGCAAAACCACCGGGCAAAACTCCGAACCTCCATGAGCCCCACGTCCATCACTCAGGTGAGGACAGGCATCACAAGCCCTGCCGGAAGCAGGGCTCCACTGGGAGAAAGAAACAGTTTCTCTGAGATGTCAAAATAGTAGAAACTCAGTGTTCATCTGGAAGGATCCACATTAAAAAGAAACAATCAAACATGCATCAGACACCCAAATTGACAAGAAAGGCATGCACCTAAGGATTGAGTATCTAGGTTTTTACAAGTCTAAGCCTAAAGGAAAGTTTAAAAGGTGAGTATAGTATAGTACGTGATGGCGGCGATACGCTCAAATGATGTAGACATAGGACACCAACCATGAAAAATGGAAACCCATAAACCAAACTTACTGCCATCGAGTTGAGGCTGACTCATGGTGATCCTGTAGGACGGGGTAGAACTGGGTTCCAAGACTAACTTGGGAGCTGCTGGTGGTTTCAAATGGCTGACCTTGGTGTAGGCAGCCTGATGTATCACCCTCTACACCACCAGGGCTCCTCATGGCAAGAAAAGAAATGGAAGATGGTGTTAAGTAAAGAAAAGGAATTTTATGAAAGTTTCCTTATGAAAAGGAATTTTTAACAGTTTTAAGTAGTCATACCGGTGTTGATGGCATTTGTATTATTATGCTAAGGCTGTTGAGTGTGATCTGGCAAACAGTATATGGGAATGTATGAGATATTCTAATTTTATCATCCCTGATGTCCCTGAGGATTAGGGAAGAAAATATATGCACATACATATAATGTACTTATATATTATAAAAGATCCTGCTGTCTTGAATTTGAAATGGAAGGATCCATCGGAACTCATATGGTCATGTGACATTTTTTCTTTTTCCTGGCTTTGTGCACTGCAAAATGCTAAGAACACAGAACAACCCACTAGACAGTGCGTTCTTGGACTCCGACTATAGCCTTGAAATGCCATTTTAAACACTAGGAAGGGAGCCTCCTTCCAGATATGGAGCAGAAAACAGAAACATTTAGAACACATTGGCATACCAGAAAGAGAGGGACTATTCAAAGACCCCAAGGCCTTGCCAAAACCAGAGAAGAAGAGGTAGAAGGGGCTGCCCTGGGATAATGTGAGCTTCAGTCTGGAAAAGAATTGCAATGAATTGAAACCCAGCGTCTATATTAGATCATCGTAATAGCACTGATCAATGTAATATACAAACTAACTGGTCCCCCTTTGGAGGGTATAAAGAACCAATTCAAAATCCCATTGATTAAGGGTCAGGTTGTTGTCAATTAGTTGTATACCTGCAAAAAGTTTCAGTGGCAAGAGTTACGTGATAGCGATATTAACAACAATAGCAACCAAAGAGTATCCAATCCTGCTTACATATAACCAAAAACTGAATGGGCTTTGGTTCCTGGGCTTGGAGATTCAGGGTCATGGCTTCATGGCATATCCAAGTTAATTAGCCTAATCATGTGTTTAGTGCTTTTGTCTTACTTACTAAGTCATTGCCTAGTATCTCAGGTCTGAAAAACTTACAAGTGACCATGCAAGACATTGCTCTCCATTCACTTGATGCAACCGAGGAAGAAGAGTCAGAAACAGGACAAATGGAATGTAATGTGTGGCTAGTGGCCTCCATGAACAGCGGCCTCTTTGCCTTGAGACCAGAAGAAGTGAATGGTGCCCGGCGATCATTACTAAACAGTCTACCAAAGACGATAGGAGAGTCCCGATCGAAAAGGAAAACACTCAGGATTGAATTTCAAATTCTCAAGGAATCTAGCTATTTTGGAGCTATGGGGTGGTGTGAATGAGCACCTGAATTTTCCCCCTCTTATCGGTTTTCAAACCTAACCCAGCAATATCTCTTAAAGTCCTTAAAACCAAACAATCGTACCTTCATGACTAAAAATGCCTGCCTGGAGCTCCATGCTCTTTAGAGAGCAAAGTAATAAGGGCAGCTTGAAGGACAGATGGACAATTTAAGATGGGAGTGAGGGTATGTCAGTGTGAGAGGAACAACTCAGACAAGGAGGATGAGCGTGATGGTTAGGTTGTATGCCAGCTTGGCCGGGTCAGGATCCTCCCAAGATATGACCTACCATAGTGCGGTCAGCTCCACAGTGAGCTCTTCTGTGAAGCTGCCAAGCAGGTGTGGGGGGATAGACCTCCTTAGTCTTCATATGATTGAGGGAGCTTTCTTTCAGGGTGTGGCCTACTCTTCATATAGACTGTGTAGAAACTGCTAGATTTGGATCCTGCATCTGGTTTGTCAACCTCCTGTTAGTTGCCTGCTGATCCCAGAAGTTATCAGTGGACGGCAGACATTGGATCCATTCAGTTCTGCATCCATCAGTCTGTGATCTTCCTACTTCATCTTCTTTCTTCCTGTCCCTGAGCCCCTGCAGCAACAGGAGTTAGGAGAAGCCTCCAGCTTCCATCTAATCCATGAACTTGAATCTGAATGGGCTCACACATGTCTACTGGGTAACCCATTTATCTTTCTACATCTGTATACATACAAAGGTCACTGGTGTTGATTCTCTAGACAACCCAGCCTAACACAATGGGCGTGGATTCCCAGCTGGAAGAACATCACCAAGGTCACCAAATTGTACATGCAGAGATGGCTGAATTGGTGCATGATCTGCTGTGCATATGCTCCACAACAATTTAACAACAACAAAAACAATACAGTCACTGGCTTATATTCTCTCAAGACTCTACAGGTGAGGCCACCACCTTTAAATATTGTGAGCTGAGAAGGCAATAGAAGCCAGGGGTCATGAAATGAAATGCTGATTGGCTTTCTGGAAACAGAATGTTCAGAGGGAGCAGGGAAACACACACGTGTGTCTTCTTCAAACTTCTCCATTTCTCGGTTTTCCATATGAAACAACTGCCAGCAATTGGGAGCTGCATGGGGAGATGGTGGGAAATCTGAAGGGATGAAATCTCAGCATGAAAAGGGAAGACAGGAAGGGGGGAGAAACCCTACTTTTACATGAGGTCGCTGTAACCAGCCACACTCCTGTTGATGTCTGCTTTGTTCTCCCTCCAGCCCTTCCGTTGCCAGATGAAACCCCCCCTCAGACAGAAAGGAAATCACAGAGTATAAAGAATCCGAGAGAATATAATTACATGATAGGGGTGTGTGTGTGCTGTAAGCTTACACATATCTATCTCTTCCCGAAAAATGGATTGCATAAAGGAAACCTCTGATTTCATTGAAAACAATAATTATGTCAGTTATACTAAGAAAGGATTAAAATATTCAGAATTGAGAAGATGCGGCAGCTCACAGCCCAGTGTGCTGCGTATGTGTTGCTAACCGGGTGCCACTGCCATTGTCGCGTGATGCGTGTATGTTGTCGCCATGTTGTCAGTTCCAACGCAAGGGGACCCCATTAGTGCATGGGGCACAGATAAACAGCCTTTCTTCCTCTTTTCATGTATTTCTGGTCTCCATCCGAGATCCACCAAGATCACACACACACACACACAGGAGAGATGAGAGGAATTAACAATGCTATGTGAGTTTCGGTGGTCTTAAATTAGACAGCTCCGAGAATGCTAGGATTCGAGCCCTTTGATTTTCTATGACTGACAACTTGTGTGCGGCACGTTAGGCAGGCAGCCTGCACAACAATTAAATAAGAACAAAAGCCACCGAGTCCTGAGCATTATTGCCAATGTGTATAGGATGTATGGTTACTTCTCTCCCGTTCCAATTGCCCACTCCCAGCCTCAACGCCCTCGCCCTTTGTGCAAGCCCAAGCCCCGTGATCATGGGGGAATCAGAATTAGCTCTTTACAGCATGTGATATTCTAAAGCGAACAAAAGAGTTTGACATGCTGCAGTGGAAGAAAAAATATGTTTTTATTTGAAACAGAGAGATCTGGGTGGTGATTTTTGTTTTAAGGTAACCAGCACTAACTGATGCCGTGGGATATGTGTGGGGTAACTACCTTCAAGGTCAACCATTCAAAAGCACCAGCCTCTCCGTGGGAGAATGATGAAGCTCTCCGCTCCCATAGAGAGCGACAGTCTCGCAAGCCCACGGGGGCGGTTCTCTGCTCTCTGAGAGGGACGCTGTGTGTGGGAACCGACCTGGTGGCAGGGAGAGCACTGAGTGGACATCGTGGTGTTCCATCAGATACTTTTTTTAAAAAACATTTTATTAGGGACTCATACAACTCTTATCATAATCCATACATATACATACATCAATTGTATAAAGCACATCTGTACATCAGATACTTTTTTTTTCATGAAATCAAATCATATATATATATTTTTTAACAATTTATTAGGGGCTCATACAACTCTTATCACAGTCCATACATATACATACATCAATTGTATAAAGCACATCTGTACATTCTTTGCCCTAATCATTTTCTTTTTTTTTCTACATCAGATACTTTGTAATTGATTGAAATAATATGGACTGAGCGTCTGCTTAGTGCCAGACACTGAGCAGTGGGGACACAGGAAAGACAGGCCACAGTGTCCACCCTCCCAGAGAAGGGACTCTCTGTGTCTGGATCATCCATTCCAGCATGGCACAAACCACAAGGGTGGGGAGTGGTGGTGCGGAGGACGGATTGTGCTACTGTAAGAAGAAGAAGAAGACATAAATATATGAAAGAAAGTTGCTATGGAGTCCATTCTAACTCATGGACACTCCTCCAAGTGTGTCTGAATAGAAAGGGGCTCCATAGGGTGTTCCACGGCTGACTTTCTCGGCATTAGATCACCAGGCCTTTCTTCTGACGTGCCTCTGGGTGACCTTGACCTGCCACCCTCGAGGTGAGCAGGAAAAGCATGTTAACTCAAAGGATAGGACACGTGTCCTCTCTGTGCACAATACGACGCGATGCCCAGGGAAATGGTTTTCCCTCGATTCGTTTTACACTCCCTTTTACGAGTGCAGTCCTTTCACGTGGAATTGCTGTGGAACATCATTTTCTTATGTGAGTTGAATTAGTGAGAAGCGTTAAATCGATCATAGCAAGGTGCCTGTGGGTCTGCCACATTGGCTCCTCAGTGGGCAGCATTGTTTTGTTTCAGGGACCCCAAGAAGAGTCCTGTCCACGCAATTCTCCTGGGCTGGCCTACTTGGAGACGAGTCCTTCCATCTGAGACTAAAATCACAAAACCCTGTGGCAGCTCTCCCTGCTACCAGGTTCATGCCAACTGCTGGCAACCCGCTAGGTCAGGGTAGAGCTATGGGAGAGGACAAAGCCGCGTCTTTCTCCGGAGGAGCAGCTGGTGGTTTCAAACTGCTGGTTCCTGCCTGTGGCAGCCCGATGCTTAAGTGTTACAGCACCAGGGTGCCTCCTTCGGCAGATGCCACCAAGCTAGACACAGGTGCAAACACGGCTGGGAGAAAGCCCGGGGCTGTCTAAAGTATGAGTGACCACGTACTGCTAAGTCTGTCCTATCAGGTCACTGTGTGTTGGAATGGACTTGCTGGCAGTTAAGTGTGAGTTGTGATCGGATTAAAGGGCAGAGGAGAAGAAGTAGGCGGATCGGCATAAACCTTTACGGGCCCACGCCTACCCCACTCCACCCCACCCCCCGCCACCCAGTTTGGAGATATTGTGACCAGTGCAATATTAACAATGAGTGTCTGCACAGTGTAATTGATGGGTGAAGGTCAGGGTAACGAGAAGAAACCAACACGGGCCTGGTAGCTTATGGAGAGGGGCACTTACTTTGTACCTTCACCCAGACTGGACCAAAGGCTGTGAGGCGACGTCATCCCAATCTACACTGTATCTTTGAACTGAGCAGTTATGCAGTTGCCCCGGACTGAAACGCTTTGCCAAGCTAAAACCCAGACCCAAGTCCTCCAAAGTTCTGTCTTTTCGACCCAATGTTCCTTTTTACCCAATGTTCTCCGTTTCAAAAGACAGCAAGAGAAGGGGCCAAAAAGCAGGGAAAGCCTGAACGTGCTCTGCAATTCTGTCTTCCAATGCTCCTGTTAACCATTTAATGTATTTATTCCCAGACAGGTATGAGGTTCATGAAAGTTTGATAGGCAGGCCAAGAGACAGCGCAACTTAAACCCGGGCCTTTTCTTTTTCCTGTTTTTTGGTCCCACTTGGTTTGGGGGGTGGTACTTACAGACTACCCCACCCTATGGACATCCCACCCACAGAGGTCCACAGCAGTTGGCAACAAGAGGAAGAGCCTTGACAGGAGGGACTGACACCGTGGCGGCCACCAGGGACGCAGACACAAGAGCAATGGTAAGGATGGCGAAGGACAAGGCAGTGTTTCGTTCTGTTGTGTAAGGGAGCGTCACGAGTTGGAAACGACTCTGTGATCGTCTGGGAACTTTAGAGAAACATATCCACAGAAACTCATGTATAACAGAAAGTTTTATATGAAGGTTAAGTGTGTATCAAGATCAAGAAAACATCCCAACCTAGTGCTGCTAAAGCTCAGAAGTCCAACATTAACTCATGTGTCTGACACCAATCCACAAAGTCCTCCTCCATCTCACAAAACAGACGCAATGATGCCGACTGCAGGAGGATAGCCAAGTCAGTGAATGTGTAAGCATCTCAGCACTGGCAGGGGTCTCCACACGGCTGCTCCAGCACCCAGGGCTGCATTTGGGGTAGGTGCATGCGGCTTCTCCTCAGAGATGTCTTGCAGGAAGTGAACTTTGCCAGCTGAAGCAGGGAACTGGCTAAGTCAGCTGCACACTGGTCCGACCATCACAAAGAAAGAGACCCGAGAACTAGAAAGGCGAGGCTCACTGAGCCATTTATCCCTCCACCCTTCAATTAACCCCACATGTGTTTATCGGCCAGGTTGGCACAATGAACTAACTCAGACTAGAACAACACTTAACAACATGAACCTTCCATCCTATGCTATCACATCAGCTCATCTCATATCATATCATATTATGAGTCAGGCCCCGCCAGGATGGCACTTAGGGATTTTCCGATTACTTTTTTCTATTCAGACAATGATCATGACCCCCTTTTACATACCTTCCTTCTCTCCCCGCCCGCCCTCCCCCGCCCTTTGCAAGAGCAGTTTGCTACAATTCATTTCGAATGATGGGTTTGCTATGCCAAAGTATACATTGACTTTTAATGCTTTGTTCTGGTGCCGGAGGCCAATCGTCACAGGGCCAGCATGAATGAATTCATAACCTACAACAATCCCTGAAGGAAATTGTAAAACTAAATAAAATACAACAAAATAAAATCCAAACAGAAAAAAACACTTGCAAGCAGCATCCGTCTGCCACTCAACGGTTGGCAAAGCACCTCCAAATGAGACTTTGCACTGGGTTTGGTGGGCAGAGAGGCCCCTGAGCCGTGGGCTCCAGCCGGAGGGGTGACCAAGGCATAGCCTGAGCACCAGCAGGCTGGACGGGCACTGATGCATCCAGACAGGGCCCTGGGGAGGCCTCACAGAGAGAGGAGGGCAGTGACTCTGATGACAATATCTGTGTGTGTGTGTGTGTGTGCCTACAGGTATGCGCCGCACATACATGTCAGTATCTGTGTCTATCTACATGTGCTGTTCTGTGTGCCCATCTGTGTGTGGGTTGCACATGTGTGCGTCCATCTGTATGTGCCACTAGGTGTCCTCTGAATGTTTCTGTCTGTGTCTGTGTGAATGTTAATAGGTGTGTTCATATGTCATGCTGTGTGTCCACATCTGTGTGGGCTGCATCTGTGTGTCTTTGTCTATGTGTAGGTCCCTCTGTGTGTCCATGCATGTGTGGTTGGGCTGGATATGCGAGTCTCTACGTGTGTGTCTACATTTTTGTCACTCTGTGTATCAATAGATGTTTGATCTGTCTCTGTGTGTGTCTGTGTCAACATATGTTCAACTCTGTATGTCCATACATATTAGTCTGCATACGTGTGTCTGTGCGCATGTCTATATATCTCTGTGTGTGGGCTGCCTGTGTGCATCTGTAGTATGTGTCTCTGTGTTCCTGTTTCATGTCCATAGTCAATGTCTCAAATCCTCTTTCCCTTGAACCTCTACGAACTTGCCCCAAACCCAGCCAGACGATGAAGAGCTGGCAAAATGTCCGTGGTAGGGATTGCTCACACAAAATGCTAGGCCATCAGACGGAATCTTTAATGGATGCTTCAGGAGTGCCACTGTTTACGTTTGTGTCTACGACAGAGCCCCTGGTTTTCTTTCTTTCTTTTTTTTTTTTTTTTCAATTTGAATCCCCAGTTCAACCATCCCTGACGTCCATAGACAGGAACTGCTGAACCCAGGTGACTGCCTGAGTCACTGGTTCCTGGCCGAGTAGCATCAGCCTCGCACCCCCTGTGAGAAATGCACAGCATCGGGGCTGCGCCCCAGACCTCCTCAGTCCGAACCTGCCTTTTAGCAAGATTTCCCGGTGACTTATGTGTCCATTAAAGCTTGAGACGCGCTGTGGGAGACCCTTCATCCAGCCCGCCACAACAGGGAATAATAGATTTTAAAAATAGTAATAATGAAATGAGGAAACAAATAGCTGAGGGGACCCGTCAGACAGGGGCAAGGGAAGGGCAGCGAGGGCCATGCAAGTGAGAGAGAAAAGGAAGGTCACAGTCTCGTTATCGAACAATCGGCCAAGCTGGTCCTTATTGCTGAGAACACTGTAAGCCTATTCGTTTCTTTCCCTTGCGACAGTGCCAGCGTTTCTGGTTTCTTAGGGAAGGGGGTGATTCGCCAGTCACCCCTGGATTTCCACTTTCCAAATTCACGGCCATCAAGTTGATTTGGACTCATCCGAATAGCCCTAGAGGACAGGGTAGAAGGGCCCACTGTGGGTTCCTGAGACTGAGGCTGTAACTCTCTATGGGAGCAGAAAGCCTCAACTTTCTCTTGCAGAGTGGCTAGCAGCTTCGAACTGCTGGCCTTGCGTGTAGCAGCTCAACCTGTATCCCTCTATGCTGCCAGGGCTCCCTGCGGTGAGGTTTTAATCCATACCACCTTTTCAGTAAATCTATGCAGCACTGGCCTAGTTCCGTCCCCAGGCTTAATGTGATTGTCAGGGAGAACAACGGGAGCAGCAGCCTGCTCCTCCTTTCATGGCTCCATGGCCGCACGTCCAGTTTGGAGCTGTCCAGAGGTACATGGGAAGGGGCGGGACAAACACGGCTTACTCTTTTCTAATCGCCAGTTCCATTCCACGCCACCTTTCAAAGACAGAGCCACTTGTGGACTGACTGGCTACCAGAAGGCTCTGGCAGTACAGTGCGGATGCTATCGCATTTCAAGTGGCCTCTTAGCTCTGCTTCCTTAGGCACTGACATCCTTGAAGTTACATCAAGGTTGAGAGGCATCATTTTCGAAGAAACAAGTGTGTCTCAATCACAGAGTCTGCACCACAAGCGTTTCGGGGTGATCGTCACGTGGTTCCTTTTTCATGCTGTATGGCTCTTTGAGATAGAAGAAGTCGTGCCCCAGTCTGCCTAGGAGAATCTGCCTTGTCATAATGCTCCCTTCCTAAATCCAAGTGTCTAGAGGCTTAAATCTGGGTTTAAATGTGCCCATGTCTGCTAGATCATTAGGTTATTCCGCAGGAGAGTCATATGTGTACCAGTGTTTCATGCGGAGCCCTGGCAGGGTAGTGATTCTGCATTGGGCTGCTCACTGCAAAATCAAAAGAACACAAAATCAAACCCACTGCCATGGAGGCGATGCTGACTCACAGCAACCCCCTGTGTGTTTCTGAGACCATCACTGCCGATAGGGGCAGCAAGTCAAGTCTTTCTCCCGTTGGAGATGCTGGTGGTTTGAACAGCCAACCATGCGGACCTCAGCAGAATGTGTAACCACTACACCACCAGGGGTCCTGACTGCAGTTTGAAAGTACCAGAGGAAATTATGCGTGAAAGCATAATTGCAGATGTCTGGAATTATGAATGAGGCGGTTGTTACTTCATGATCCATCTACCTGATAAAATGTGAGGACTTTCACTACATTAAGCATGCTGTCAATGGGACCATGAGGGGTAAGCTTCCAAACGAGCGAGGGGGCAGACATCACCAGGCATCTCACCGTTGAGTTTATCCTTGTGGCAGACAAGTAGGACAACCCTCTCCACTTCATCCCCCAACTGTGTATGTCGGAGAGAAAGAAACAGATGCACCAGAAGTATCACATCCTCATGGCCCCAAAGAATTGGTCACATGGATCTATATTTGGGGCTCTTGGTTCGGAGACCTAAGTTTCCAATAACTAATGGACTTCGAGGGCAGGGACATAAGTCAGTACATCCCAATTCTGTCACTGATTATACCAAGACATTGCTCAGCCTTCCACCCAAGAGTCAACACCTTTAAATATACTTTTCTTCCAAAATACCGTAGCATGGCAACGTGGAAGTCTATTCAATGCTTCCTCTTCATTATAACTCAGGGAGAGGAGTTTTGCAGGTAGGTGAGACATTGATGCTCACTTTGGGGGTAGAAATCAGAGGTCTTAGAGTAAGACATGGTTCCAAGCATCTGCTCAATGTCCCTTTCAAACACCAGGCGTCCTTAGCAACCACTAAGATTAACCAAATGCTAAGATTAACCAGAGTGCTAATACTCCATTTGAATTAGCCAGAGTCGCAATGTCTTTTGAAGGCGAACATCTCAAAGTGGGAATTAACACCCTGCTGTGAAAATGTAAGAGCCTGAAAGTTTATTTAACTCAGCCACAATGCTTTTTTTTCCCCTTACAACTTTATTGAGGTACAATTTGTATAATCTAAAATTTACTCATTTCGAATGTGCGGCAATTCAATGATTTCCAATAAATGTACTAAGTGGCAAAGATATCTCCACTGTAGGCTTCAGAATAGTCCATTACCCCAAGAAGGCCTTGGCCTACCCCGAGTCTCAAACCACCAGAAGTCTATTTCCTATCACTGTAGACCTGTCTTTTCGGGCCATGTCATAGAGGTAGGGTCATAGAACACGTGGTCTTTTTGTGTTTGGATTACTTTGAGTTGGCATGATGTTGCTCAGGCTCATCCATCTTGTAGCATGTCCAAGTATTTACCAAGGTCAGTAGCCATCAAGTTCATCTGATTCACGGTGACCTCGTGCATGTCCCGTAGAATTTTCCGTGGTTGAACTTTTGGAATGAGATGGCCAAGTCTTACTTGTGAGGTGCCTCTGAGTGGGCTCGAAGCTCCAGCCTTTTCATTAGCAGCCAAATACACTAGCTGTGTTCACCGCCCAAGGACTCTGAGCAGGTTTTACCCACCCATGGCCATCAAGTTGATTCTGACTCACAGAGGCCCGCTGGTACAGAGTAGAACTACTGCCCTGGGTTCTTTCTCAGGCTGTAAATCTTAAGAGCAGACAGCCTCATCTTTTACCTCCATGGGAGCAGCTGGTGGGTTTGAAGCATTGATCCTGTGGTTAGCCAGCCAGCGCTTCCAATGGTCATCAGGGCTCTGAACAGGATCTAGGAACTGATTATTGTGCTTGTTCTTCATAAACATCTAGAATGATTTTTTTCATTGCTTTAACTAATAGTTCTTCGGATCCATGCAAAATGTTGGCGTCATGGCGTAGGTCAGATGCAGTTGAAAGTCCTGGGGCCACAGCACTGAGAACAACTGATCCCATGCCCTGTCCTCAGGGAGCCAGTGTTCTAGTGTGGAGGGAACAAAAGCAAACACACTGGGGAGGTAAGCTAGAGGGTCTGCGTTTGCATACAGGTCAATCCGACCCCATTGCATTTCGCCCACTTGGTTTTTGTCCACGGAAGCAGAGGCACGAGACTGGTGGCACACATGGCATTCACTGAAGCATGCGGATGATGTCCTCATTGTGTCGGTAAGAAAAGCCAAGCCATAGTAAAGAGGAGTATCTCATTTAGGGTCACACTATATAAGTGGGGGAGGGGGAGCTTCAGAAAGCTTGGAAGGAGATGGAATAAAAGATAGTGGAACGTTGCCATGAACTTCCAGAAGGTCTCTCGTAGCCAAACTTGCTGCCGTTGCATAAAATTGGCTAAGGCACCCCG
The DNA here is from genome assembly GCF_050624435.1 of Tenrec ecaudatus. Taxonomy (NCBI): domain Eukaryota; kingdom Metazoa; phylum Chordata; class Mammalia; order Afrosoricida; family Tenrecidae; genus Tenrec; species Tenrec ecaudatus. The sequence goes on from NC_134541.1 coordinate 10,515,113, forward strand.
AGAAGCAGAGCATCACCTTGAAGAGGAAGCTCCATCATAGGGTCATGCAAAGGCTGCTCCCCAAGGAGCTCAGGTGCAGGGTGGATGTCTGCCCCCCCCCCAAGACTGAGCACCCCCTTCAATGGTATACCCTGAGTTACTCTCTGAGGACATCGTGCTGGGTAACAGATGGAGGCTCTCAAGGAGATGGACTGACACAGTGGCTACAACAGTGGGCTCAAGCATAGGGACCATTGTAAGGGCGGTACAGAACTTGACAGTGTTTCATTCTGCTGTGCCTTGGGTCCCTATGGGTCAGAACTGACGCGATAGCACATAACAACAATAGGTTTCTCTCTTGGCTCACTCTCAGCCTGGCTCATGAAGGGTGAGATGGGACATTGACAGAAAAATGGGGCAAAGCTGTAAGCTGAACTCCTCCCCGGGGCCAGGCATCCTGGGGCCACGGTAGGGAAAGCTCTGGACTGATCATGGGAGGAGCTCCCATAAAGATGACAGCTTGGGAAATTCTATGTTGGGTCACTATGCCTTGGAATGGGCTAAATATCAGTGGATTTGGGTTGGGCTGGGTCCCCTCTGTGTAGGGTTAGGATGAGAAGAAATGTGGACAAATCTCATTTAAATCTCCACTTCTGCTATTAGAGACCTACATGGAGAAAAAGAGCATGACTGGCCCAGAGTGAAACTTGTGCTTTGGTCAAAGCAGAGCAAAGACTAGCCCCTCCCTTCAAAGCTCTTCCCACCATGTCACAGTTGCCTTTGCTGCTGCTCAGGGATCCCTGGTCCTGGGCATATTTTCATAGTACAAAGGATACGATCCTGGGGGAAGGCTATGAAACAGGGAAAGTAATATTTTAAAATTCCTTTATCAACAAATCAATGCAAATGGTCACTTATTGACAAACAGCTTGGTTGCCTAAGTAACGTGGACATAGTTAAAAGAACTTGAAAGGACATTTTCTTATACTTGATGAGAAAATCAATTTTTAAAATTATCATTAGGCAATGATTTCTTAGATGCAATTCCAAAAACACAATCCATAAAGGTGGGGGGAGAGGGCAGATGACAAATTGAATTTCAACAAAATTAAGAAAGACATTGTTAGGAGAATAAAAAGGTGAGTCGTTGACAAAGAGAAATTATTTTACCATCTGACATACTCTAAACATGTTGTCAGGAGAGGCCAGCCCCTGGAGAAGGGCATCATGCTTGGTAACGTGGAGGGGCAGCGACAAAGAGGATCTTTTGTGGGAGAGATTGGAAAACATCAACAGTTGTGAGACGGCCCAGGAGCAGAGAGTGCTTTGTTCCCTTGTACATGGGATTGCCAACTTGATGGCCCCTGACAACAAGTGAAACAAATAGTGAAATAGTCTCTTAAGAGAATGAGAAAGCAAACCATTCATGCATAGAATACATTTCCAAGTCAATATCCGATGTAGGGCTTGTATCTAGATTATATGAAGAAAACTCTAAATCAATACTAGCCAAATTTTTAAAACATGGTGAGAAGAGAAACTGAATACATCCTTCACCAAAGACATATGGATGGCAAACACACACACACACACACACACACACACACACTGGCAACCTTATTATTCACTGGGCAAATGTAAACTGACACCACAGCCAGGTTTTAGAATTAACACAATACTAATACATCAGCATTAAAATACCTAAAATCTAAAGCTGAGAACTCCATGTTAATGGTGATAGAACTGCAATTGTTCTATCCCCAGAGGGAGGGTGTATACCCGGCAGTGGGGATATAAATGGAAGGAAGTTTGACAGTTTCTTTAAAAGTTAAACAAGCACCTACCATGTGATCCAGCCATTCCATTCCTTGGTGTCCACCGAAGGACTTAGAATCATGTGTACAGGAATAAATTGTACACACATGTTCTTAGAATGCTGTGTATAATAGCCCAAATGAGTCCATGCCCATCACCAACTGAGTGAGCAAATGCATTGTGGGACAGCTATCCAATGGGAGGCTGACTAGTTGACACTGAGTCCACTGCAAACTCATGGTGACGCCCTCTGTAGAGAGTAGACTGTCCCAGGAGACTATGAAGGCTGGGACCTTCCGAAGCAGATCACCACCCCTGTCTCCCCAGGTGCCAGGGGCAGGGGAAGAGTTCCCAGCTGCCAACCTTTTGGTTAATAGTTGAGCACTTAATTTTCATGCCAGCCCCAGACTCCTAGTAGAAAACTAGGTAACAGTGAAGAGAATTTAATGATTCGCTCGTTGTGGATAAACCTCCAATCTATCAGACTCAGTGACAAACGCCAGACCCCCCCCCAAAAAAGTTTTATGATTCCATTTACATACAATTCTACAAAACGCAAATTAAGCTTTAGTGATGAGCAGCAGGTCAGTGGTTGCCTGGGCAATGGGGATGGAGGAGCAGTGGGGAGGGGCAAGAACAAGATTTCAAAGGAAGAGAAACCCTCCGGGGGTGATGGATATGTTCATTATCTTGGTTGTGGTGATGGTTTTGTAAGGCACACATATGTCAAAACTTACCTAATTGTGCACTTTACGATGTACAGTTAATTGGATATCAATTATACCTCATTAGAAAAATAAAGTACCGAAGAACAATAGCGAAAAAGAGAGCGAGGGAGATTTCGCATCCATGTGATGTCTTTGCTGATGCTTCAACACACCACAGCACGCTATCAATCTGCTGCTATGGGGCCTTGAACACTCATCCTTCAAGATTCTCAGAGCTTGCTTCTGGTATCGTTGATGTCCTTTGCCATGGAAAACCAGGTGTGTAAAAGTCTATCCTTGTGTCCACATGTCAGTCCATCTCACTGACAGGTCCCCTCAGTTTCAGTGGTCCTGTGCTTCACCAAGCATGGCGTCATTTCCTAGCAGCTGGTCTTGGTGGTGCAGTGGGTCAAGCATTGGGCTGCTGAGCTGCTGCTTGGGAGAAAGCGGTGGCAATCTGCTCCCAGAAGGGCGGAGCCTTAGAAACCCCGTAAAGGAGTTCTAACTTGTTCTACACTGTTCTGACTATGAGGTGGAGTATGTTTGATGCCTGTGAGTTAGTGAGAATTGTCAGATGACGGGTCCAAGCCAAGCCTGTCGAAGTCTTGTCCACTTCACTTCTAAGAAGTATTCTGGTTGTTGCATTTCTTCTGACTGACTTGAGCTGAAGAAGATTGACAATGTTCAGCAGATTGCTTCTGGCAATCCACGGCCAATTGCATGGTCTATTCCATGTTCTGTACCAGCACCTCAGTTCAAATGCATCCATCTTTGTCTTTCTTTGTCAGCATCTTACTTCTGCACCCAGGGAAGGTGACGCGAATAGGTTTTCCTATGTCCTTAGTTTATCATCTGCTTTTTCAATATGAACTCCCACAGGACAGGGGGGGGGGTGGTTGACTGGCTTGTTCACCGCTGTCTATCCAGCAGCTAGAAGATGCTTAGGGCCTCGTGGAAGCTTACTAACCTTAGCTGAATGCACGGGCCCATTGAACTTTCTACTCTTTGCATCTTTCAAGAGTGTGTCCAGTGGCTGTGCACGGGATACACAGTAGTAGATGCATCTTTGAGACAGGGCTTCCTAATATTCTCTTCTTTGTGAGTCCCCAGGTCACAGAACTGTCTAAAGACCAAAGCTCCTTATGAGATCATGGGGCTCATGCCACATTAGAAGCACCGCATGGCTGTCAATAATAAGACTGAGGGTTAGTCCCAGGCTACTTTCCTGAGTCTGAGATAAATGCATTCTGAGCTAGTCACTTTGAATTGCCTGTGCCTCCTAACCCACCCAAGGGGAGGGCATTGTTTATATCTCCACAGGGAAAGAGGGACCAGATTTCAACCTGGCGCTCCAAGATGTGAATGCAATATACCAGCATGGAGTCGAGAACCAGTGGAGAGGTCTCAGGGGCTGGTCCCAATTCCAACTACGTGGACACCTGCCCCTCCCCACTGAATAATTGACTTCCGAGGACAGCACTGAAGCTGCAGCTCAGGGAGAGGGACATGTCTGATCAGAGCACAAGGGAGCACATGAAGGGAGAGAGAGAGAGTGGAGCACATACTGGCCCATCAAGCCTTGAGGATGATATTCCCACTCAGAGCAGCCAATCCACAGAGAAGACCATATGGCCAGTCCCTCTATGAGACAAGACATCCCTCACTGACCCATAGCCCTTCAGGGGACAACACTGGAGACACAGTGTGGGAATTGTGCCCGATCTGATCCCACCACACTGAGGCAAAACACTAAGAGCATGCAACAGAACAGCAGAGCAACGAAGTCCCCAGGGAATGCCAAAAATAGATTTTGGGGCCAGGTATTGGTGCCCCTATCAGACTTGACCAGAAAACACTCCTAAGGGCCAACAAACAGTCCTTGAACTAACTATGAGCTTTTCTTTGTTGTTGTTTCTTTGTCATTGACTTTTTGTTGATGTTGTTTTGTTTTCTTTTGTTGCTTTGTTGTGTTCTGTCTTGTTTTTGTGCATGTTATTATCTCCATAGGTCTGTTGAAATAAGAGGCTGGTGTGGGGGGAGGTCAACTCCTCCCTGGAGGCAGACTGCTGTCTCCCCACACCACAGGGGCGGGCCTGCTCCCTGCTGCTGGAGACAATGGATTACTTTCCCTGAAGCTTGCAACCATTAGCTTGGTTCCTGTCGGTGGGGTTTACACCCTACTGATAATGGTTCCTGTGGAGATCCAGAGAACAGGTCAAAGTTAAGCTGCCATCCTGACTCTAGGATCCGCCCATCTTGTCATATATATACCCCCAATCCCTCTATAACCTATAGTGCAACTCATTCCTGTGATGTGTGTCTACCTATAATTAGTGGGCTTGCACACCCCCTAAAGGTATATAGGCCTGGGTTAGCAATAGAGATCTCTCTTCCTCTCCCCCCCTCACTTGCTCTTTTCCCCCTCTCCTCTCCTGTCCTCTGTTCCCTTTCCCCTTTCCCTCCTTCCCTTCCCCCTCTCTCCACGTGGACCACCAAGCAGGGATGAGGTGAGCAATGCTACCATGTAATGTGTCTGACTGCATTATTGTATCTCTCATGCTCTTGATTACTTTAATATAATATTTATATATCTCAACAATACAATTGTGCTTACTGAACCTGTGGGTAGTGGTGGGGGGGCTGGCATCCCCCCAACTCATACCACAGGCTGGATGAACAATCTGGAAGAGAAAACAACAGAAACGATGGTTTGGCGGGGATGTGGGAGAAAGGGAGGTGGGAGGAAAGGGAGTGGTGTTAACAAACCCAGGGACAAGGGAACAACAAGTGACCCAAATCAGTGGTGCGGAGGGTGTAAGAGACCTGGTAGGGTGTGATCAAGGGTAATGTAACCGAGAGGAATTACTGAAACCCAAATGAAGGCTGAGCATGATAGTGGGACAAGAGGAAAGTAAAAGGAAATAGAGGAAAGAATTAGGAGGCAAAGGGCATTTATAGAGGTCTAAATAAATGTGTATATATATGTGAATATATTTATATATGAGGTTGGGGAAATAGATCTATGTGCATATATTTATAGGTTTAGTATTAAGGTAGCAGATGGACATGAGTCACCATCAAATACTCCCTCAATGGAAAAATACTTTTTTCTATTAAACTTGCATTCCACGGTGCTCACCTTCCTGACAGGATTGCTGAAGACACAGTGGGTGCATAAGCAAATGTTGTGAAGAAAGCTAATGGAGCCCAGCTACCAAAAGATATAGCATCTGGGGTCTTAAAGGCTTGAGGGTAAACGAGAGGCCATGTAGCTCAGAAGCAACAAAGCCCACATGGAAGAAACACACCAGCCTGTGCGATCACGTGGTGTCAAAGGAATCGGATATCAAACATCAAAGAACAAAAAATCATATCATTGTGAATGAGGGAGAGTGCAGATTGGGGACCCAAGACCCATCTGTAGACAACTGGACATCCCCTTACAGAAGGGTCATGGGAAGGAGACGAGCCAGTCAGGGTGCAGTGTAGCAGGGATGAAACATACAACTTTCCTGTAGTTCCCAAATGCTTTCTTACCCCACCCCCACCCCCCACTATCATGATCCCAATTTTACCTTACAAATCTGGCTAGACCAGAGGAGTTGTACATGATACAGATAGGAACTGGAAACACAAGGAATCCAGGACAGATGATCCCTTCAGGACTAGTGCTGAGAGTGGCAATACCAGGAGGGTGGAGGGAGGGTAGGGTGGAAAAGGGGCACTAATTAAGAGGATCTACATATAACCTCCTCCCTGGGGCATGGACAACAGAAAAGTGGGTGAAGGGAGACATCAGACAGTGGAAGATATGACAAAATAATAATAATTTATATATTATCAAGAGTTCATGAGGGAGCGGGGAGCAGGAAGGGAGGGGAAAAATGAGGAGCTGATACCAAGGGCTCAAGTAGAAAGCAAATGTTTTGAGAATGATGAGGGCAACAAATGTACAAATGTGCTTGACACAGTGGATGTATATATGGATTGTGAATTATAAATTCTTTTAAACAGGAAAAGAAAGAAATGCCCATGCCTCAGTCTCCCCACCTGTGGAACAAACGGTTCGCACAGAACCACAGCTAGCATCGTTAAGATAGTTTAAGCCAGTGCTTCAGAACACAGACCACTCCCAGACCTGAGTTCACTCTTGCCTCACACCCTCTGAGAATTAATCTCTCTCAGCCTCAGTTTCCACCTCTGTAAAACAAGGGGGGAAATGTCCCCGGAGGATTTTGCATCAGTTTATAAGAAAGTGAGATGATTCCTGAAAACTGCCAAGAATATAGTAAATACTCAAAGGAAGAAAATGTTAGGCATTATAATCATTTCAACGTTCCCCTCTCAGCGTTCGTAATTCATCTCTAGCGATTGATCAGTTTCATCTGACATCCCGGTCCTTTCTGCCTTCCAGGGGGATTTGGTTTTGATTCGAATATTTATAAATCTGGAAAGCAAATGAATTAAAGCAGCTTGCCAGTAAAACACCATTCATTGGAAGTACTCCCAGGTAGAAAGTTTCAAAGAGAAAAAAATTGAGTTCCACCCACCCATCTGGGTCTAGAACGACAGCAAGTGTCACCACGTTACACACGGCTCTATTTTAAATGGCACAATGAACAGTTCTGGCTTCTCTGTAATTAAATAGTCCCTGCTGACCACTGGATAGGCAGTACATCATGTCAGAAGAGGCAAAACTGTCAGATTAGTGGAAATTCATTTTGGGATGGCTGGGTAATTTCAAGAACCGACAGCCAAGACAAACCCCTGCTCCCTCATGCGTGCCAGCCTCTCCCACTCTTTATCCGCAGTTGTTCGGGGTGCACTGCCCCAGATTCTAAAGTTCGCCTCTAGAGCATAGTTGGGGGTGAAATGCGTGAGATGACGTCATTGCTTTAAATTTATATATAAAGAGATCCTTCCTGGGTCAACCTAACCTTGCAAAAAGGAGGTAGGATCATGAAGCTAAGGATGGGAGTGGAGGTAGCGGTACACACCCAGGTAATGGAAGGACACTCTTTCAGAACCACTGTGGCAGTTATATAATCTACTGTCAACTTGAGGAAGGGGTGGAGTCTGGCCTGTCAATCAGGTCGCAGCCATTTGGAGGTGCAATGGAGATAAATAGCTCCCTGGAGGCGGGACATAGACACAGACTCTACTTCATCTTTCCTTGGACAAGCCACATGGAGCTACACGGGAGCCCTGGAGCCGGAGGAGCATGTGGAGACCCACGCCAGCACTGAGAAGCTTCCCCCAACCCAGGATCCACAAGACTTTCCACACACCAGCCTGTGATATTCCTGCATTCAGCATCATTGCATGGCTGCATGAGTCTAAAGAGGAATTTAGGGACTAGTATTGATATATGGGGTAATGTCGGACTTATGGACTTGATCTGGACTGGGCGAGGCTGTTTGCTTAATGTACAATCACTCTTGGATATAAAGCTCTTTCTTATACATATGTGAGTGTCTCCCTGGATTTGTTTCCCTAGTCCACCCAGACTAATACACAAGTATTTTACCACATCACACGCACATCCAATATAACCAAACTCAAAAAACACTCTCTGCCATTGAGAAGATTCCAACTCAAAGTGGCCCTATAAGACAGGGGACAACTGCCCCTGTGGGTTTCTGAGACTGTAACTATTTACAGGAGTAGAGCATCTCATCTCCCCCCCCCACCCCCAACCCCCATGGAGTAGCTGGTGGCTTCAAACTTCTAGCCTTATAACTGGTAGCCCAACTCGCCACCACTACACCAGCTGTTAGAAATGGCAGCCCATATTGGGGGGTGGGGTGGGCATAATTCCATCCATAACAATCCAGAACCAGTTGCGGTTGTTGAAAGCTGCTATCCACTGGGTCTGACTCATAGCAACCGCAGGTACATGGGCACAAAACACTGCCTGGCCCTGCAGCATCCTCATCATTGTTATGGGCGAACTCATTGGGGCAGCCATTGTGTCAATTTGGGGTTGACCCTCTACTTTACCAAGCACGAGGTCCTTTCTTCTCTGGGGTCTGGTCCCTGCTGATAACATGTCAAAATGCTTCCAAGGAACCTTTTGGTTTTACTTCTTCTAAAAAAATGTACCGTTCTTCTGACAGGCCATGGTACTTTCAATATTCTTTGCCAGACCATCATTCAAATAAATGCATCAAAGCTGCATTCTTCCTTCCTCACTCTTCCACTATCAGATGCGTAGGAAGGGGTGAACATCGCCACGGCTTGCATCAGGTGCCCCTGAGCCCCTCAAGCGTCAGCCTTCACTCAACCCTTTAAAGAGGTCTGTGCAGCTGATTTGCCCAATGCAATACGACATTTGATTTCTTGATTGCTGCTTCCACGAGCATTGATTGTGGATCCAAGAAAGACAAAATCCTGGACAACTTCAGTCTCTTTCCTATTTATCACAAGGCTGTTCATTGATCCACGTGTGAGGATTTGGGAAGCAGAGTGATGGGGAAATCTTCAAAAGGACCTAAAGTCTCACCAATCGCTCTCCGGCTACTAAGGTTCCATCCACAGTCAGACGACCTTGCTGAGAAGATAGTTAAGACAGGCTTACTTTTACTTCCTCCCAAATCTGCAGTGAACAATTTCGCATTTTTTAAATCACACCAAAGATACTGCTTCTGGGTCTAGCTACCATCAGTCTCTCTCCCAACCACACAGCCTCTGCCTACAGAATCACAGCTTCTTATCAAATTTACATTCCCTGGGCAGGATAGAGGGGCCAGTAAGATAGTTACGGTTTTCTGTCCACTCGGCTGGGCCAGGATCATCAGTGGTTTGGCAATTGTTGTTGTTAGGTGCCATTGAGTTTGTTCAACACCATAGCAACCTAATTCCCAACAGAACAAAACACTGCCCAGTCCGGTGTCATCCTCACCATTGTTCCCCTGCTTGAGCTCACTGTTGCAGCCACCGTGTCAATCCATCTCATTGAGGGCTGTCCTTTTTCGCTGGTCCTCAGCTTTGCAAAGCATGATGTGCTTCCCGGGGGACTGGTCTCTCCTGACAACATGTCAAAAGTGCATAAGATGAAGTCCTCACCCTCGCCACTGAGGAACACTCTGCCACACTTCACCCGAGACTGATTTGCTTGTTCTTTGGGCAGCCTGTGCTACTTCCAATATCCTTCACCAGCACCGCAACTCAAATGCATCTAGTCTTTGGCTTTCTTTATTCAATGTCCAACTTTCACATGCAGATGAGCCCATTGAAAATACCATGGCTTGAATCAGGTGCATATCAGTTCTCCAAGGCACCTCCCTACTTTTCAACACTTTAAAGAGGCCCTGCAGAGCAGATTTACCCTTTGCAATGCCTAGTCTGAGCTCTTGACTGCTGCTTCCACGAGCAGTGCTTGTGGACCCAAGTGGACAACATCAGCCTTCTCTCCATTTGTCATGCTGTGACACATTAGTCCAGTTGTGAGGACTTGGGTTTTCCTAACCCCAAGTCGTCAGCCATCCTGCAGGCTGCGATCCTTGATCTTCATCAGCAAGACCTTCAAGTCCTCCCCACTTTCAGCAAAGGTTGTGTCATCTGCACACCACAAGTTGTTAAGAAGCCTTCCTCCAATCCCGATGCCACGTCACTCTCCATATAATTCAGCTTCCCTTATTATTTGCTTGGCAAAAGGATTAAGTATGATGAATAAAGTTTGGCAGTTAAAGCCTAGTGATTCCCTATGAAGGTCAATGGCAAAGGAAGACATTCAAGGAGATAAATTGACACAGTGGCTGTAACAATGGCCACCTACATAAACATTGTGAGGTTGGCACAGGCCTGGGTAATGTTTCGTTCCGTGGTACACAGGTGACTATGAATTGGACCTAACTCTGGAAACTAACAACAGCAATTCCCTATGCTGTGATCTAACATGCTGTAATTACCTCTACAAGGGCATCGGCTACTAGCAGCCTGGCAGCTTTAAGATTAGGGTGGATGCAGTATCCTTAATCAGATCACGGCCCTGATCCAATTGACTGGAAAGAGCAGTGATCTGCTTCCAATATAGGTGTACGCTGTGGAAAAGCCTACTTGCTTTGTGAAGGACCTCAATCCTATGCCAAGCAAATAATAAGAGAAGCTGAATTACATGGTGAAAAAATGTGATACTCTCCTCTATCTTGGTTTACCTTCAGACTTGAGCTAGCAGCCTGCCCAACTTAGATATTGTCAGCAACCTTTCATCTTACCTGCTGATTTTGGATCGACTCACCTCTGTAGCCAGAAGCCTGTCATCTAAGACCTGCCCACTTGGGATCATGAGTCCCTAGGGATATCAAAGTCAAGAGAAGCTTCTGGGATGACATTTGACCCAAGGCCTTGGAATTCGGCTGACTCTGACTGTGTGGGCCATTTCTTTGATATAAACCTTTATAAATACATACTGTATATACTCAAGTATAAGCCGACCCAAATATCAGCCGAGGCACCTAATTTTACCACAAAAACGATCCCAAAAATGTGCTGAAAAACTTGGTGCATACAGGAGTCTATATGGTATATAAGTTTCACTGATTTAGCTTCTCTGGAGTACAGAGACTAAGGCATACAGTCAGCAAGATAAGCACAGTCTTACCTGTGCTTCCTTACTAATGCGCAATGAATCATTTCACTGGAGAAAAATGTGAAATGGTTCACTGTGGATAAGTCAGTCAGTCTGTGTTTCCCTTGCTCATTGGGTTTTGGGTGTTATTAGCAACATATGTGCAAACATATTGGCAGACGCCCCCCCCCATTTAAGACCAGGTGCTTGGCTGATTCTCCATGAATATTATTATTAAGGGTGATGATGAGGCCACCATTTCTGGAGGACTGAATGTCCCAGGGTTTTCCTATCTATGATGTCACTCAAGTTCAGGAGTCAGCACTCACTGAGGGAGAAGGGGAGTCGTGATGACTAACATTGACCCTTAGAGGAGGGAGCAAACATCCACTGTGTTCTTGCTACAGGATTCCGATTCACATAAGCGTTAGATAATCATGGGCTCTACCCTGATAGCCAACCTAAGAAACAAGCGATCCTATCCCCACGCTCTTAATTAAAGAAACAGAGATGGGGAGATTCGTCAGGGTCCAAGAGGTACACAGGACATTCTAGACCTGGATTTGATTGGAGGCTCAACTGGCCCTAGGCCCGACTCTTTGTCCGTCTATGTACAGATCTGTCTCGCAGCACAAGCAGGACTTCTCTGAAGGCATTGATGGGCCTGGGGTCTAGAGTCAAAGCCAGGCCCAGCCATCCTCTAGTCCAGCACTCGTACTACCGGAACGAGACTAGAAGGACTCTTTCCTTTTTGGCAAGGTCAGAGAGGCACCGTGCCTGGCTGCTTCCAGCCAGGCCTAGAACACTACTCCCCTTTACTCGGTCTCCAATAGGCAGACTGGGGAACGGCGCAGAGCTACAGGGCGCATGCTCCAGGAAGAGATGCGGAATCCTCTTGGGAGGTGGAGCTCATTGGTTCTGTCACTGGTGAGTAACGGCGCCGTAGCTCCCTGGTGGGGAAAATGCCAGATTATACAATCGCATGCTTTGGTGTGCAACTGTCTTTAGAATAACAAATCTTCTCTTCTGCTTGTGAGCATTACACTTTAATAAAAACGGAAATAGTGGTCGCAAATCCCAGCGTTAGCTAGAGGGCATGCATTTTAAATCTGAGTTTGTCACCCCTCCCCAACACACACACACACACACACACACACACACACACCACAACACCCCACAAGCATTCACCTTCAATAAATTTCAGAGAATAGCATGTAGTTTACTGTGTCTTTATTTACCTTTAATTTGAGGTTGGAGTGAATGGGGCGTGGGCAGGGCAGATCTCAGTCTTGGCATTATGGACTTAGAGGCCTGATCATTCTTTGTGGGATATCGAGAGCCTGCTCTATAAGATATGGGTGCATCCCTAGCCTCTGTCCACCAGATGCTCCTAGAAGCCCCCCTTCCCTAATTATGACATTCAGAAAGATGGGGAGATCGCTCCCACGTGTGAGGCGCTGCATGCTGAAGAGAAAACAAAGAGCCAGCTATGTCTTGGGTGGGTGTCTGTAGAAATGCCTGCGACGGAACCTTTTATCCCCCGGTGTTTTCCCAAAGCATAAAATGAATGTCTTTCTCTCCAGAATGCCTTCGGTCCCAGGTGAGTGACATAAAACAGCTCTCCCAGCATCCTTGGTCTCAGACAGCTAAGCATCGCCCACGGCTCCCCAGGGGGCCCTGTAGGGAAGGTGCTGGCACAGGCTGGTGCTTGCAGGTCCTCCAGGGAGGAAGCAGGAGGGCTTGGAAGGCAGAGGCCAGGGCACTGCACAGAGTGACAGCCTGTGGCAAAGGCTCTGATGGAGTGACGGTCCCAGCCCCAGCTGCCCTCACACCACCTTCACACATTCCAAACTTAGAGGTGAGAGCTGGAGGTGAGAGATGGGGAGGAGCCATGGGAGACTGGTTGCAAAGAGCCTGCAGGGGAGGCTGGGGAAGCATGGGTTTCCTTTCTGCACCCTGGGGATCTCTGGGAGGGGCAGCAGTGAGCGTGGGCACTGGCCTTTGCAGATGGCCGCTGCATCCATTTCCCCTCCAAGGACTGGTTTTGGGATTCTTGCCCAAAACTCACTGCCTTCGGGTCCACACTGACACAGAGAAGACCAGCGGGACAGGGGAGAGCTTTCTGGGACTGTGACTGGGAGTAGAAAGGCCCCCTTTTCCTCCCGTGAAGCGTTATTTGATCTACCAAGTTTTAAAATCTGGAAAGATTGTTCACACTGAAGAGTAGGGATGTTGCTTATAAAAATGCAGGTATTAGACTTCTGAGAAATTCTAGAGGCTTTATGCCAAAAATCCTGCAGAGTCACCACGGGTTAGGATTTAGACATGGCATCCCCTATAAGTCAGGAGGTCCAGCACCGCTCTGAACCCAGCACTCTTAGAACCCGGAAGGAACCTCCACGCTAATCCATTCTAGAAGAGTCAATATGTGATGCAGTCTGAGTTCTGAATCAATTTTTCCCTTAAGAAATAACTGAAAATGGATCAATCCATTTTCATCCACCAAGTTTTTACCTTAACCTTGCCTTTTTATACAAAACATTACACAGAAATTTCAAAGTAAATAAGTTCAGAGTTAAATAATATAATTTAAATAAGAAACATAACATTAAAAATGCTTTAAACAACTGCAGTATGGCCCATACCTTGAGATCAATGAGGATCTGGATCTGTGGACACAGATGTGGAGAGGAGGGATTGTGAGAGAGGCATTGTTTGAAAGGGGAATTGCCTTCCATAAAATCAACTGGTAGCTGCTTTTCAGGAGTCTTTTCTCTTCTTTGCCTTTTTTCACTAGGACCTGAATGGCTTTCTCTAAAAACAACAGCATCAACAACAAAAGCTGTGGAATGTAGTCCCATGGTTAGCATTTCATGGTTAGCATTTCCTTAACTGTTTTCTAAAAGGGTTTACTAAATTATCATCAACATTTGATAACACGGTTATCATAACACCTTATCATGATGATTCTTTTCAAAAAACTTTCTTAGGATCCCTGGTTTTTATCTAAAAGCAGTACAAAAACAAAACTATTGCAAACTGCTTAGAACACAGCTGCATAAGGTTTAAACAACGCAAACAAACTATGCCAAGTGACCCAAACGCAAACTGCTTGTTTATAAGAATAACATGCATCCGGTCGGATTCCAATGTTTTGTTCGAGCTCAGGTGGAATGTTTTCTTGACATCTCCCATTGAAATCCTATTATGTCAAGCTCTGATGCAGTTGAGTACCAGGGTTCTACTTATTTGATGCCCTGGTGGCTTCACAGTTACGCATTAGCTGTGGTCCTCAAGATGTGAGGGTCTAAATCACAGTTGCTCCTCGGGAGACATGCAGGGCTTTCTATACCCAGAAGCAGTCATAGTCTTAGAAACTCATGAGGCAGTAATGACTATTGACTCGATGGCAGTGAGATTGGTTTGGGTTTAGCATGGAGCTCGGATGGTGCTGTGGGGCTGCTCATTGTAACATCTGCAGTTCAAGCCCACCTTCTACCCCTGGGGAGAAAGATGCGGCTGTCTGCGCGAGTAAAGGTTTGGTTGCTTATGAATTGGAATCTATTCTCATTACCACTCATTTGCTCCCTCACACCCACCACCACCCCACACATATATATCCATTTGGTTAGGTCATGATTCTCAAGATGCATAATCATCCATCATTTTGTGGTCTGATGTAATTGTCCTCCATGTTGTCAACTCTAACTTCTCTGATGCTAATGAGCCAGGATTGATGTAAGGATACAATGTACAGGATTAGGTGGAGTTCATCTGTTCTGAGACATAATAAAAGTCATGAAAAAATTGAGCAGAGAATCAGAGGGGCCCAGGTGAGCAGACCATGAGGCTCCCAGATCCCGGAGAAGACTGATGCCAAGACACACGGAGATCACCAAGGGACACAGTCCACAAGTGTTGAGAGGACAGAAGGCCCTGCCTCCAGAGCTGACAACGTGAGAGAAAGCCTTCCCTGTGGGTTGGGTCTCTGAATTCTGACTAAACTAGGAGAGGATCAATTCTGTTTGTTCAAGCCATCCGTTTGTGGTGCTTCTGCCATAGCAGCTGTAGAGAACCAAGGCACCCCATAAAGGGATGAATGGGTCCCCAATACACAGGGTCCCTCTCCAAAACAACATCTCCTCTTTTGGCAATGTTCTTCACTGTCTGACACTCCTCCAATTGATTAAGAAAAAAAAATCAGCTACCCAAAGAAAGATACCACTGGCACACAAGAGTGCAAGGCACCAACAGTACATACTATTATGTACACAGTCTTGCAATAGCAGCTAGAAAAGTTGCACAAGTGGATCATAGGTAGATATACCAAGCTGAACAGATGTTGGATGCGATGTAGAAGCACACCCAAGAGTGATGAGTTGGGCATTATATATTTATGTGAGCTACAAGTCCTCACTGCCATTGAGTCAGTGCCAACTCACAGCGATCCTATAAGAGATGGTAGAAATACCTTTGTGAGTTTCCAAGACTATAACTCTTTACAAGAGTAGAAAGCCCTGTCTTTCTCCCATGGAGTGGCTGGTGGTTTTGAACTACTGACCTTGCAGCCAGCAGCCCATTGTAGAACCCTTATGCCACCAGGGCTCCCAGTATACGACAAAGAGAGCCATGTATGGTGCAAAGGTGTGAAAACTTCTTAGCCAGAACCAAAACTCTTCAGGGGATGAGGTACTGGGCTTGGGACCACAGTCTCAGGAACACATCTAGGTCAATTGGCATAGCACAGCCTATAAAGAACATTCTACATAGAACTTTGATGAGTAGCGACTGAGGTCTTAACAGCTTGGGAATGGCCATCTAAGATACACCCACTGGTCTCTCATCCTCTGGAACAAAGAAGTGTGAATCAAATAAAAGACTCAAGGAGCTAATTAGTCTAAAGGACTAATGGAGCCCACAGCCCACAGCCTCGACTAGACCCTGAGATCAGAAGAACGAGATGGTGCCCAGCAACTACCGATCACTTGCATCACGATCACAATAGAAGTTGCTGGATAGAGTGGGGAAAACATAAAGCCAAATTCAAAGTCATGAAAAAGATCAGACTCCCTGGCCTGGTGGAGACCATGGCCCGAGGCTCCCTTCAAGCCTAGAACTGAACCCACCCCTGGGTATTACCTTTCTGCTGCACAATGGTGTAGTTAGGTGCTAGCGAGTGGGTTCTGAGCCATAGCTACCCTATGCAGAGATCAAAACAATGCCTGGTCCTGGGCCATCCTCACAAGGGTTCCTATGCCGGAACCCATTGTTGCAGCCTCTGTGTCAGTCCATCTTGTTGAGGGCCTTCCTCTCTGTCATTGCCCCTCTACTTTACCGAGCATGATGTGTTTCTCCCAAGACTGGTCTCTCCTGACAATATGCCCAAAGTACCTGAGATGAAGAAGCCTCACCCTCCTTGCTTTGAAGAAGCATACTGGCTGTTCTTCTGAGACAGGTTTGTTTTCCCTTTTAGCAATCCATGCTTCACGATTCTTCACCAGCACCACAATGCAAATGCATCAATTCTTCTCCTTCGTCCACACCCAGCTCTCCCATGCATCTGAGGCCATTGAAAACACCTTGGCTTGGATCAGGCCCCAACTGAGTTCTAAAAGTAATATCCTTGTTTTTCAATACTTTAATGAGGTCTTGTGCAGCAGATTTATCCAGTGCAATGCGTCTTTTGCTCCTTGACTGGTGCTTCCCTGAGCACTGATTGTGGACCCAAGCAAGACAAAGGATAGATGCACCAAACAACAGCCATGTCTATTGAGAATGAACAACAGCTGTGAGGAATGCACTCCTCGAATCAATCCACCATTTGACACCAGAAAGGGCAGAATTTTCCCAAAAACAAAGCTCAGGAGGCAGGAGGGGGCAGGGGGGAAGGACATGAAACAAGGAGACCCGGGAGGAAGTGCTGTGAAACTGGAGGGGATTGCCACCAATGTCATTCGGGAAACAAAATGAGTCTAAGGTGTTGGTGGGAAGGTATTATGCTCAGTGAAAACAACCAGCTGATCTCAGGTCCACGGAGACTCATGGCAAGCCATGTGTTTCTGAGTGGAACCGGGCTCCATGAAGTGCGAATGGCTGGGAGCTTTCATAGTACAGAGGTGCCTTGCTGTGCACTGGAACTATCAAACCTTGGGGTAGCAGCCAAACATGTAACCATTTATGCCGCCCAAGGATTCTTTCCCGTTGATCGGTAGCCCTTCAAAAGCCTCTCTCCTTCTCTCACCAGTTGATTCCACCCAAACACGGGTGATTGAACCTCACACCTGGACTCCGAGAGAAGCTGGGAGGAAGACCGTCAGGTAGAGGTGGCAACAAGAGGTTGGAGCAGAAGTCAGCTGCCAGAGGACATCCCAGGCCCCAAGCCAGATTTTAACCCAGAACTTCTTTTGAATATGCACCCCACAAAACTCAAGAGTAGACAGTCAAAACCCAAGGAAACGTAGGATCCCCTAAATAGCTACGGCCTGGAAATGTTGATGACACTCGGAGCCAGGTGCCTTCCTCAGCCAGAATGAAATCTCAGTAAACCACCTGTAGCCATGATCGTGCGACTTCCTGACGAACCAGCCAAAACAAGCGGAGGGTGAAACAGACACCAAGGAAATGAAATGAAGTGACTCCTTGTCTCGCGTTGTCATTTATAAACCAGGAAAGCAGGGAGGCACATCGGCCAAAAATAATAGTTTTCACAGAGCTGGTCAGCAGCCGGCCCATCTGACAATAATTAACTGGCAGGAGTCCTTGTCTGTCCCAGCCATGCCGAGGAGAGAAATTCTGAAACCAGACCATGTGAAAACAAGACAGGGCTGCTTTCCCAGGTCCCCGTAACCCTGGGTTCTCATGCAGCTCCTCAAATCAAGGCTCCGGCTGAAGAAGGAGTCTGAGGTGAGTGTCACCGCAAAGGGCAGCCAGCTTGTTCCAGTGCGTCCTCGTTTCAGGGAACAACAAGGTACACACACCACCTCATTAAATTTTCACAACAAAACCGTGACACAAATGCTGTGTCTATTTTCAGATGGGAGGACCAAACCTTGGAAAAGCTCAAATAACCACGGACGGCAAGAGATAAATTCAGGCTTTAAAACTAGCTCCTTTTTCATTTTTTATCCATCCATTTGTATTTTTAAACCCAATCCATTCAGGAATCCATACATAATTTTTGTCATATTTGTGAATATAGTGAAGTATAAAGCAGATTTCTTTCAATCAACTCCTTTTTGTTTGTTTAAGTGCATTTAATGAAATGGAAATGTTACGCAAAAAATTATAAATTAAAGGAAGAAAACGAAGAGTGTCTCATCCGCCCACTGCCATTGAGTTGATTCTGACTCAAACACAGACACACAGTTTCCCACTCTGTAAATCTTTATGCGAGCGTACAGCCTCGTCTTTCCCTCATGGGGAGGCTGGCGGGTTGAAAGTGTCGAACTTGCAGTTAGCTGTCTAATGCCTAACCCACGGTGCCACCAGTGATCCAAAGATCGTGTTTCTGTCTTGAACATAACACAATGGAGACAAGAAAAAAATGCGATCCAATTGTATCTGGACCAGCGGTTCTCAACCTGTGGGTCGTGACCCCTTTGGAAGTCAAATGACCCTTTCAAAGGCGTCACCCGACTCATAACAGTAGCAAAATGACAGTGGTGAAGTAGCAACAAAAATCATGTTATGGCTGTGGGGGTCACCACAACATGAGGAACTGTATGAAAGGGTCGTGGCCTGAGGAAGGTTGAGAACCATTGATGCACACTTGTCTGCTGAAGGGCCTGGGCATATCTATATCATAGAGTTTGTGTAAAGATTAAATAATGTCCCCCCAAATCAGTTAGTATTGAATCAACCCCAACTCATGGTGCCTCCATGTGTGTAGAATGTGTCTGCCCCGTAGCACGTTCAGGCTCGTGACCTCTCAGGGTCTTTCTTCAGATGCTACTGGCTGTGCTTGAGCCACCGACCTTCAGGCTAGGAGTCAAGAAGTCAACCAGTTGTACTGCTCAAGGACAAACTGCGACACGTACTCAGAAGGTTTTATGATCGTCTGACAGCCCAGCCAGGGAGAAATGGATCCCCTAAAACCCAAGTTCATACAGGTATGCAATCTTCCAGGTTCTCAGGAAAAATCACCACTTATCTCATGGGCTCTAAGCTGCCTCACCCTTGTTCCTAGAGGGGAACCACAGGGATTCGTGGAGTATAGAAACAGTAATGTTAGGGTCCGTGTCACCAGGACTCTGTTTTCTGTATTCCAATACATTCTAGCTATCATCCACTGCACCAGTGGTTCCCAACCAGAGTGATCTGGGCTTCAGGGGACTCTGGGTAATCTTGAAGATGTTTGTGGTGGTCAGCACTGGTCTGCCAGTTTGCCATACTGTGACTGTTTGCCTGTGGCTCTAAAGCTGGAACAAAACCCACTGGTATTTCAAATACCACCAGAGTCCCTCCTACTGGACAGGTTTCAGCAGAGCTTCCCGAGCAAGAACAGAGCCAACAAGAAGACATGGGCAGTCCACCTTCTGGAAAGTGAGCCTCTGAGACCCCCACGAATAGCAGCGATAGTGCCAGACGGTGAGCCCGTCTGGCTGGAAGGTGATCAAAAGAATACTGAGGAAGAGCTCCCTCTTTAAAGTATAGATAACCTTAACGACACGGATGGAGCCAAGATCTTGAGACCTTCATTCGCTGATCAATGTGGAATGGACTAAATACGGCTCTAGTGAAAGCCATCAAAAACTAGATGGAATGCAGGGAGATTGGTACCCTGGGCACACATGAGTTGGAATGGGTTGTTCTTGGCCATTTGGAACCGGACAATCATATGATTGGAATGACATGTTCAAGAGAAATAATGTCACATGCGTCATCAAAAAGAACATTCCAAGAGCGATCTTGCAGTGCAATGGGATCGAGCAATATCTACCCACCTACAAGGAAGACGAGTTAATATAGCTATCATTCAAATGTAGGCACCGGCCAGTAACACCAAGAGTAGATGGTTATAGTTCAGTGGAGTCCTGCCCAGAGACCTAGAACAGATTAACGATACCCAGGAGGCTAATGAATGAGTGACCTTTCACCTTTTTCAAGTCCACACAGGGGAAGTGTCAAATCTGTGTGTCAAATACGGCACCTGTCCAAGGTTATGGTCTTTGCGTACAAACCAGTGGAACTAATACAAACGTGGAGCCAGGGGCCAAGGCAGACCGTGCAGAGTCTACCTCGGTTTCCTCCTCCTCCATACATGGAGGAGACTTGAGAGACAGCACAGTCAGTGCTGAGGAACCTGGACTACAAGGGAAATACAGGCGGCCCTCTGTACCCACAGGTTCCACAGCTACACAAAAATACTACTCGAGTCGATTCTGACCCATGGTGACCCTAAAAGGTAGGGCAGAGCTGCCCCTGTGGGTCTCCCAGATGGCAAATTGTTAGGGGAAGAGAGAGCCTCCTCTTCCTCCCGAAGCGTGGCTCGTGGGTTCAAACTGCTGGCCTTGCAGTGAGTAATCCAGTGGGAAGCACACTATGAAGCCAGAGATCCTTACTGGGAAAGTTTTAGGAGGGTCGACCACAATTAAGTGGTCAGCACAGTCCCTCAAAGGCGAGGAGGGAGCAGGAAGTGGCATTGACCTATCGTGCCCATTGCACTGGGCATTACTACTTGCTTGGCGTCTGCAGGGAAATGCCTGTGGGTCACATGCACATGCTGTGCCGTTTCATACAGAGAACTGAGCATCTGGACTGGTCTTGGAAGCAATCCACCACAGCTATCGAAGGACAGCTACTATGGCCACCAGTCAGCATAATTCCTAAGCACAGGCACCTCACTGTCTTCGCTCTGTACCCCGAGGGTGCCATTGCACCCCCTTCTGGTACTACTGAGAGTACCAGGCAAGACAGCAATGCAAGGGACACAGTAAGCATGCTACATGGGTGACCATGGCGTGACAAGGCGCATGCATAGTTACAGTAGCTAGGGTAATGGCTAACAGCGGTTTGCCTTGGAAACAGGCACGGAGCCTCAGCAAGGACGCCACGGTGGAATCAACGTTGTCAGCTTGCCGCGTGCCTTACACCTGTTCTGATAGAGAGGTGGGTCCCCAACCGCACTTGTGATCCACTTCGGAGCAGCTAATTGGGGGAGTGGAGTCCGATCCAGGGAACATCACAGATAAGCAAAAACTTCTAATTTCTGTTTAATTCATGAGCCAAGAGTTTCCGGTGAGATTCCAAAGCCTATCCTCCCTTTCTTTTGGATAGAAATATTCTGGAAACAGAAGATATTGTCGACAGCTCTCATTGCCTTCTGGGTAATTATGTCTTTAAAGTAAACTCCCGAGGCTTATTATGAAACAAATTGCATTTTCCCCGTGTCCTTGGAGAGAAGTTTTAGATGGATGGGTGTGAGAGTGAACGCTTCCAGGCGCTGATCTGGTTTCAAAGGAAAAGAATGTTCTTTCAATTCTTGACGGTGAACTGTGAATTATTAGTATTATTATTATTTTGGGGCCCATTCTTGAGTCTTTCATTGGGATGCATCGTGGTTATCTGCTGCCATAACAGAGAGGGGATTTTCCGTTGGAATCACTGTCACCCTGTCTCAGCGTTCTTGGTATGCTGCGTAAATGGATGCTTGCCTGAAATCGGCAATGTCTGATCCCTCTTCTCCTGGGAGCACAAAACTCCACAATCATGTTTAGCCAACATTAATTGGACTCCTTCTATATGGTGATGCACTGCGGTAGAAGGTAGCATTGCGATTGCCTCGTGGAGATAGCCAAAGTAGGGGTAAACTCTGGATAGAAGGGCAAGAGCAGGGGCTGGAAGTCAGGGTCCAAATCCGCCGGAGTTCCAGCAGAAAAATGATAGGACACTCAAATCAGGTAATGCTAGGAGAGTGTAATGAAGGAGACTGCCTGCAGGACATCAAGGCACAGAGAAGTACACCTAGAATCCTGACAGTGGGAACCACTGCTCACCCCTGACCAGCCCTGAAAGGACCAGAAGGGAAGGGTCAGCAGGACCAAGAGAGACAACCGTATGAGGAAGAGCACCTGAAAGGACCTATCAACGTTGTTAGAGAAACACATTGACCCAAGAGCATGGGGAGATGATGAACTCTACCACCCTTTTGTCTTTTGTCTCTCCCTCCTTTATCTTCTCGAAATAGCCTCCCAATAGCCAATCCCAACAGGATTCTGGAGGGAAAGAAGACCATGGATACAAATCTCGTGGCCAGCCCTCCACAGGCTCAGAACATGGTGGTCAGTCCAGGGGAACAAGAGGCAGGGATTCCGCCCATGGTCCGAGAGAACAGCAGTCTTCATGAGGATTTGTGCAAGGTAAATGCATTCATAAGAAGACGGCGTAGAAGAAACCCTGACGGAGGAACAGAAAGAAGGACGTAGCAGGAAAAGGCAATACCAGGTGAAGCGAGTCGATCCATTGGGTTGAGAATGTGTGTTACTGAGACAAACACATGTTGCTATGGGAGCGCTGAGGAGTCCCTACTCCCTGCAGGACTCCGGTGGGGCCTCCTGAATAAGGAATCTCTAGGTCCAATGCTGAAGGGCCCATAGGACTCCACCATGGAGGAGAGAGGCGGGTGGCGTTCGTGAAGACCCAAAGCTAAATCAAGGCATGATCAAAGGTGCGTTTGGGGACAAGGAAGAAGTGAGACTGGTGACGTGCCAGGCGCTACCTCCCCCCAAAACATCGCAGGAATCACAAAGAGTTCAGTCTTCATCCTAAAACAAAGGAGGGGCACAGCGTGGAAGGACAAGAGTAAATTGGCACGTTCCAGTTTTCCTCTGACTTGGCTCCCAGGAAGGGCACTTGGTGTCCTCAGCCCTTCAGCAAACACATCCAGTCTGTCCCTGAATTGGCAGGAAGAACGCATGCGGGTAGAATGGCGAAGATCCAATAGGCAAACGCAAACACAAACACACACACACACACACACACACACGTGAACTGGGGCCTTTGGTTAGGTGCACGTTTCCGTGAGAAAGGAAATAGCTGGTGTACCTCGTTACTAACCACTGCACGCCTGAATAGAGACACCAACATTTCGAAAGGCAACCTGACACGCCTTTGGCATTTAAGAAATAGCAGCCTTAAGCCTCGAAGCATCATGAGCCGAGCATAGATTAATGACCTTTCAGGCTACAGGCTCAAGGAATTAGAAATAGGTCAGGCTTGCAAAGAATTTTAAGAAATCACTGAACCGCTGCAAATCAGACCAGGGCTTCTTGGTCCCACCCACCCTTAATACATTAGTCCTCCCCATATCTTCCATCTCATCTGCCCCCTACACTTTGGGGACCAGAGTAACACACTGAGACTTCTTGCAAAGGCATTACCTGTGGTACAAAGCCAAGGGCGATACAGAAATAGAAGCGTACTAATGCCTCAGTGTTTCATCCGCAGCAGCTTCAGGAAGCAAGGCAAATGTGCGTGACTCATGCGAGTACCTTCTGCATGTTTTGGCCTTTTTCGTGAGATGTGTTTATGAAATAAATGAATCATGTAATATTGCTCTGCCACTGATAACAGTTCCAGATCATGATTTGTTTTTTTCTTTCTCTTGGGAGAATTTGTCCTGAGCATGTGAGTTCAGGGATAGAAACTCTCTTCTCGTGCCCCCCAGGCACAAATCACCACTTACAGGAACCCTGACCCAAAGAAACCCTCCTAAAGCAAACGTGGGCATGGTCCATTGAATTAGTGGATGTGTCTTTCCAAAAATGTCAGAGTTCTAATGTCACCTCATCGTCTCTGGAGTCTTGAATCTTGCTATTGAGATAGAAGCATCAGCACTTACCTTATGTCATCTTCTAATGAAGGGCAGATGGTCTCCAACTGCATCCCATCCTGTTGCCCTCATGATGGAGCACCATCGCTTTGAGTTAGGTGTTCTATCCAGAACAGCTGTCTCTTCCCGGGGACGGAGCATCTCCTTCACACCCCGGCCTTCTCT
Organism: Tenrec ecaudatus; assembly: GCF_050624435.1. Classification (NCBI taxonomy): domain Eukaryota; kingdom Metazoa; phylum Chordata; class Mammalia; order Afrosoricida; family Tenrecidae; genus Tenrec; species Tenrec ecaudatus. The sequence goes on from NC_134541.1 coordinate 10,539,177, forward strand.
GCTGACGGGTTTCATCACAGCACTGTGCCCGCCTCCCTCATGAGCCAATGGTTCCACCCCATTCTCCTCACAGAACAGTGGTTGTTCCAGGGGTGACTGTCGGTCTAAAACCAAGGTCAGTTCACGAAGCAAAGTTAAAACTCTGATTATGAGAGTTCAAAGCAAAGTGAAGCTCCTGTATCCTTTTGTGTCTGAAGCCAGTCCTCCTCTTTGCATTCCATGTGACTGAGCTCACTGCTGTTGAGACAGTTCTGGCTCATGGTGACCCTATAAAAAGGGTAAACTGTCCCTGGGGGGTTTGAAGGATATAACTCTTTATGGGAGCAGGAAGCCTCATCTTTCTCTTGAAGAGCAGTGTGGTGGATTCAAACTGCTGACCTGGCAGTTAGCAGCTCAATATAGAACCCTTTACACCACCAGGGTCCCTTATGGTGTGGCTAACGAAGGCAGTAAGTGACCTCCTTTGGCGTAAGGGGTCCTAGTGTCATATTGGTTCTGCACTGGGCTGCTAACCACAAGGTCAGCAATCAAAGTGACTAGCTTGATCCTCAGGAGAAAGGTGAGGCTAGCTAGACTTACAAAGAGTTAGTCTCAGAAACCCACAGGATTCGAGTGGATGGAAATGAGTTGTTTGGTTTTTTATATAGAATTAATTTAAAATATTTTCCCCCAATAAGTGAAAGAGCCCTGATGAACACAGCGTGCTCTCCAGGCCTTTTGAGAAAATAAAGTTCTCTCTGCATATCAAATTGTTTTACGCAGAGAGTGACGATCGACTATCTCAAGTTCTTTGCTAGCTACCATATCTTATCACTGCACCCCTTTTTGATGGTTCACCCTACAGATGTTCCTTCATGGAGGTGTTGACTTTGCTGCGGACAAAGAGAGGAGGAGGAGGAGGAGGAGCACCCAGAGGCCCAGGCTTGATCCTCTTTGACTAAAAGGTGAAAACTTCCCTCAGCTGCAGGACCTATGGCCTTAGAAAGAGCGGAGCTGTGGGTCCCAGCCCCTGCCTGCATGCCCAAGGGGCACCATAGGAGATGGATTTGGAGAGACTGGTGATCTTCTTCAACTCTACGTAGAAGCCAGTGCTGGTTTAGGGGGTGTATACTAAGACTTCTTGTGCTTAATTGATGCCCTATCGCCATCTTGAAATTCTAACCATGTTTGAAGAAGAGGTGCCACATTTTCCCTTTGCACGGAGCCCCCCACAAATTTAAGTAACCAGTCTTGATAGAACCCCAAAGATTAGGAGGCAAGGACTTGTGTATCGAGGGGGTCACCAGCAGAGTGAAGGCTGTGCTCCTCCTCCATCTTGTCTTGGAGCCTGAGGACATTATGAGGGGGAAAGACAAAAGAGAAACACGGAGATGGCTGCTGATGGCACTGGGTGTGAGCCCAGGAGGGGCGCTCCTTGGGGGATTCCTAGAAAGGCCTGGAGAAGACAAGCTTGGGTTGAGTGGGGGAATTGACTCTGATCCCACATTCAGATCGGTGGGAACTCAGATGAAGAAATCACATAAGCGCAACTCAGGCGCAAAGGGAAAAAGTCATCAGGGACCGAAGCTCTGAAGTCGGATGGCTCAAGAGCAAGCCTCATTTTTTGATGCTCCAAAGTGGTGTAATCTTGGTCAAAACATCGAACTTCTCATCATACTGAGAGAAAGCTTAAAATGCGCAATAAGCACAAGAACATGGTGCTGAATAAACATGCGGTACAACATATTAGGGTGTCCTTGATAATCATACGCGTTAAAGCCCCTGTGCTTTATGATATGGCACAGAGCATATGACTCCAGAACACTTGGGCCTCAGGACCATTTTAAACAGTTAAAAATGATCGAGCACCTCAAAGAATCTGGGTTTGCGTGTCTCACAGCTCCAATATTTACCATGTCAGAAACTAAAACCAGGGAAGATGTCTAATGTTTGTTTAGTAATTCATGTTAAAGCTATAATGAAGTAGTCATAAGTAACAAGACCATTCCTTGTTAACAGAGATAACACAGATATAAAAAAACAATCGTTGAATAAAAAAATGATGATCTGAAATGTAAACTCCCACCCAATTCACAATAAGGTTTTCATAAGAACAATCATTTTTGAAGAAACATGACTTTGTGGAAGGGACGTTTCTACTTATTTGTTTTTATAGACCGCTAGCCTCTTGTGCCTGCCGTGTGCACCGTGGTGTGATTCATCTTTGTAGTTGAAGAAACTATCTTAAGAAAATTTAGTCTCCATTGAAACAGGGGAGAGTACTTCAAGCACCTTTTCTTGAAACTATGACTATTCTTCTTTGATCCTGCACCCAAACTTGCGAAGAGGGTTGGTTGTCAAGTGAAGTCCTGGCATGTATACCCACAAAGCCATCACAGGCTTCTACGCAGAGATGGCCAAGACCACCAATCTCTCCAAATGAGTACCATGCTGTGCCCCTTGGGCTTGAAGGCAGGTCTCACTGTTTCTTAAAAGTCAGTCCAATGTGGAATCCGAACCATTTTAAACTCTGCCACAATAGAATCCCCTGGTCTATCCTGTACGTTGGACGAACCTTTGATCCATGCACGAGTTTGTAACTTCGGCTGATCCAGTTATGGAGCCTCCAGTTGCTGGCACGTTTCCTATCCCCCCAACCTCCTCAGAAAGGCATTTCAATCTGGGGAAACTGTCAAAGCTCACAGTAGTGGACTCAAGTTTTTGAAAATTGTAATTTTTCTTGAAAGTAAGAATTTTATTATCGGCAACAAATATGATTAGTTGTTTTCCTTGAAGTGACAGCTCACTTAGTTCGTTTTCAAAAACCGTCTGCCAAATACTGGCGTCTGGATAATCATAATTTGTCAGTTATTCTTTCAAGTAAAAACTCATGTTTCCTAAAAACAGTGGCTACTTCAGCTTCCAAAAAGAAAAAAGAACAAAAAACCCAATAGACTCACACACACATAGGTCTTTTTTCTGGAGATAACCTTCATTAGTCCTTGGAGGTCAAAGGTGTTTTACGTAGCCTTTTCCGCGATTCACACAATATGCAGCATCTCAAGATTTAATAAACATATGGGATATGCAGTAGTTAGTTTATTGTGCCAACCTGGCCGATAAACACATGTGGGGTTAGTGAAAGGGGGTGGGTGGATAAATGGCTTGGTGAGCCTCGCCTTTCTAGTTCTCGGGTCTCTTTCTTTGTGATGGTCGGACCAGGGGACAGCTGCCTTAGCCAGTTCCCTGCTTCAGCTGGCAAGGCTCACTTCCTGAAAGACATCCTCAAAGAAAAGTCACATGGACCGACCCCAATGCAGCCCTGGGTGCTGGAACACCCGTGGGAGAGACCCTTGCCAGCGCTGAGATGATTACACGTTCACTGATTTGGTTTTCCTCCTGAAGTTGGCATCACTGGGTGTATTTTGTGAGATGAAGGAGGACTTCGTGGGTTGGTGTCAGACATATGGGTTAATATTGGACTTGTGGGCTTGGGCAGCACTGGGTTGGGGTGTTTCCTTGATGTGCACTTAACCTTCATATAAAACTCTCTCTTATACATATGAGTTTCTATGGATTTGTTTCTCTAAAGTACCCAGACTAACACAGGATGTTAAACACAGGGAATCCAGGACAGATGAATCCCTCAGGACCAGGGGTGAGAGTGCTGATACCAGGAGGGTGGAGGCAAGGTGGGGTAGAAAGGGGGGACCGATTACAAGGATATACTTATAACCGCCTCTCTGGGGTATGGACAACAGAAAAGTGGGAGAATGGAGACATCGGGCAGTGTAAGATGTGACAAAATAATAATAATTTATAAATTATCAAGGGTTCGTGAGGGAGGGGAAAGTGGGGAGGAAGTGGGGGGAATGAGGAGCTGATACCAAGGGTTCAAGTAGAAACCAAATGTTTTGAGAATGATGAGGGCAACAAATGTACAAATGTGCTTGACACAATGGATGGATGGATGGATGGATGGATGGATAGATGGATGGATGGATGGATGGACGGTGATAAGCATTGTAGGAGCCCCAATAATTTTTAAAATATGGGATGTTACTACTTCAACAAGGGCACACGGACCAGTACCAGAAACAGATGTTCATGGGGCTGAAGCATCCCGAAACTGCTGATGCAGCGGGTGTCACTGCTCATTCACATGGAACCCTGTCCACCATCAGTCTTACACCATCAGTGCAAACGCTACAAAACATGAAACCATCTTAAGTTTGTGGATGTCATTGTATCCGGGCCCCTGGTGGCGGTTGTTAGATGCCGCTGAGTCCATTCTTGCTCACAGGAACCCATGTGGCAGAGTAGAACTGTCCCACAGGGTCTCCGTCTTCTAATCTGTCATGCCACAGAAGCAGGTGGCCAAGTGTTTGCTGCCACAGAGCGACCGGTGAGGTCACATTGCCGGCCTCTCTGCTCAGTAGCTGAGTGAGGTTTTATGTCAGCTTAGATGGGTCAGGTTCCTTCCATGATGTGATTCTAACACTGTCACCGACTCCACGAAGGGATCTTCTGGAAGCTGCCAAGCAGTTGTGGGGAGAAGAGATTTCCTTAATCTGGTTATGACCTTGATACGAGTGAGAGCAGTTTCGTTTACAGTCTAGCCGACCCTTACTATAGATTGATACTGTGTGGAAACTAGCTCATTTCTACTGCTGGATCAGGATCCCCCAAGTGGTTCATGGATTCCTGTCATATTGCCTGCCGATCCCGGGAGCCATCAGCGGACTGCCAACCTTGGATTCACTGTCGACCTGACCCCAGATTCATTCAACTCTGCATCCATCTGCCTGTGGTAATCTTGCTCCATCTTTTCTCTTTCTGTTCACCAGTTCCTGCAGCTGCAGGAATCGCAAGAAGTCTCTAGCTTACAGCTGGCCATGGACTTGAACCAACCTGGACTCACCCACTTCTACAACCATATCTTGATGTAAAAACTCTTTCTGTACGCACACACATGCAAGTGTCGCTGGTTTTGCTTCTTTCGAAAACCCGGCCTAACACAGCAGCCAAGTGCTTAACCACCGGATGCTCCTTCTGGGACCTGTCGAGCTGTCAATTACATACACTTTCCGCACTGCTCCTCTAATTAACTGCCCATCTGCACCTGACCGTCACAAGTATTCAATTATAGGAGTGCCCCGATCATCCCCATTTTACAAAGGAGGAAACTAAGGTAAGAAACACTTGCAGAAGCTCAAACTCCCCTATGTGGAAGGACCAGGATTTGAACCCTGGTCTGTTTGACTTCAGAGCCTGGGTGGGCTGTTCACCATGCCAATCCACTGAGTTAATGCTTTGATCCTGCATATTTCAGGAACCTGTGTTTTGCAGTTTATTTGAGGCGCAGGCAATGGTGATGAGACCAAGAAAAACACAAGCTTCTCAAAATTCTAATTTTAAAATGAAGCCTTTTTTCAAAGATTATTTTCAAAGAAAGAAATTCCATCTGCAATCAGCTAAGGAATGAAGAGAAAAATATCCCTAGTGGAAGATTACTGTGTATCCATGAGATTAAGTGTCTCCCCAGACACAGACAAGACACAGCAGCCCCAAAATGGCACTGATGGAAAAATATGAGTTAGGTTTCTAAAAATGAGATAGTAGAATAATGGCAAGTAGAAACGAGAAGCCCGAATAATAAACTTGGGTCAACATTCGAGTTCAAGGAGAAGGCGCTTAGGGCTGAGCCTGGTTCCCTGCAAGCAGTACATCCCCTTCCTTTAAGGGCAATTTATCAGGACTTATCTAAGCCTGTACGAACAATCCCTTAAGACCATCCAATTTCCTGTCTCTCTAATTCCATACTTAGCAGAGCAACCTTCTAATAATTAATTTGGTTTCTCAGGTAAGTCAATACCAGGAAAGAGACTGGCTGAGTTATTGTGCTAGCTATCTCACCCTCTGTAAATGAATAAATTGCTTTGTAGATTTATCAATCCATCTCCCCGGAGTTCCGTTTGCAGGCTCCACTTTTCCCAAGGTGCACTGGTGACATTTGCCATGGACGCCCGCAGTGTTATGTGGCCAAGGCCAGGAAGGCTGTAGAAGACTTTCTGAGGCATTCCGATGGGAGGGACCCACCTCCTGTCGTGTCAAGTCTATCAAGGCCCACTCACTCCCAGGGCTGCCGTGGTGGCCATCTCCACTGGAAATTCTGCGCCCTGGAAGTGTGCACCAAGTGGTCTACCTGAAAATCCCTGTGAAATGCCATCGATTTTCTTAAAAATCCACGGAAAGTTTGTCAAGCGCTGAGTCATCCATTTCACTCACCTGAGTCCCATCAACCATGGTCAGAGCTTCATGCAGACAGCACACACTTTCTACGATGGTTTGCTAGCTGTTTTCTGCCCCCACCCCCCACCACAGGGATCATTTACATGTTGTTGATTTTTTTAAAACAACATTTGCAAGAACAAAAATCGATTGACAACATCGTGCTTACTTATAAAACCACCTCTCAGGGACAGGGAGCCTTTGTAAAACAAAGAAGGTGCGTGCTAGCTGTGTCTTTAAAAAATGGTACGTGGCATATTCTTGAGGAGTCCTACGGGTGTGGTGGATACACATGGGGCTGTTAACCACAAGGTCGACAGTTTGAAACCACCCGCCACTCCTCAGGAGCAAGACGAGGCTTTCTACCCCTGTTGGGTTGGACAGGCTGGAAAACCCAGAGGGGGTGGTTCCTGCTGCAGCCAGAATCACCTGGTCGCTAGCAGCCAGAATCACCGGTTGACAGTGAGTTTCGAGTTCTGCCATAGTGTCATTGGTTTTCCCTTCTGATCCACTTTTTATTTCTAGTCTCTATTTTCTAGTCTCTTCTGCTTTCTCTTGGACTGAAGTTGTTTCTGTTTATTTCGGTGCATTTGTATGATTTTTCTTCATAGAAATCTAGGATAAGGGAGGGGGGCGAAAAAGAGGACCTGATGCAAGGAGCTTAAGTGGAGAGCAAATGCCTTGAGAATGATTGGGGCAGGGAATGTATGGATGTGCTTTATACAATTGATGTATGTATATGTATGGATGGTGGTAAGAGTTGTTTGAGTCCCTAATAAAATGTAAAAGAAGAAAAGAGAAAAAAATGATTAGGGCAAAGACTGTACAGATGTGCTTTATACAATTGATGTATGTATATGTATGAACTGTGAAAAGAATTGTATCAGCCCCAATAAATTAAAAAAAAAAGAAATCTAGGATAAGTAAATCCATAGAGACAGTAACTTGATCAATAGTTATTGTAAGGGGCCTTCGGGCGTAGAGGAGGAGCTAATAATATGGGCACAAGAATAAAGAAAATATTCTAAAATTGATTGTGGTGATGACTGCACAACTCCTTTTAGTATATTTAAACCACTGAATTGTATGGTATGCGATTCTTTGTCAATAAAACTACTAGAACATGGTATATGGCAGAACATGCTAGTTATCCTCCAACATCCAATCGCCACTTCTGTCTTTGCATAACATGTTTTCCTCGCTCCAGATTCAGGTGGCCACAAGACACCCAGCAAGAGAGCGTCTTGCAGGTCCTCAGTGTGGTCATCTTATTAAATGCTGTCAGTTGGATATAAGTGTACATGCCTTATGTCAGCGGTTCTCAACCTGTGGGTCATGACCCTTTTGGAGGTTGAACCACCTTTTCCCAGGGGTCCCCTGATTCAAAACAGTAGCAAAGTGACAGTTATGAAGCAGCAACGAAAATAATTTTATGGTTGGGGTTCTCCACAATATGAGGAACTGTATGAAAGGGCCCCGGCATGAGGAAGGTTAAGAACCACTGACTTATGTAATTCCAGATCACATTCCTTAAAATAAAGTTACCTGATTTCTCTCTTTATTGCTTCCCTCTTTGAGTTAGAGCATCCAACGGGCCTACTTAGTTGGCGTCAAGGATGGAAACAAGGACAATGCCTTTGAGCTTGGCAGAGCAGTGAGATCAAAGGGACCTGGGTCCCTGGATGACATCATGAAGCAGAGTCACCTACTCACCTGGGCTCACTGACTCAGCTTCACACTGTTCCATGAAAGAGAAATAAACTGCTATATCCCTCTAGTCTTGTTTGGGGATCAATTCTGGTGACCAGAGTAACCCCAGCACCAGAGCAGAAACTCACGTAGTAGGAGTTCCCTGGGTGATACAAAACACTCATACCCTCGCCTGCTAACCCAAATTAGAGTGTTTTGGCATCTGACCAGAGGTACCTTAGAAGGAAGCCCTGGTGATTGACTTCCCGGAAATCGGCCGCAGAAAACCCAACGGGACACTGTTCTCCTCCAACGCACATGTTGTCACGATGAGTCTGAATCAGCTCCAGGGCAAATGACTGATGCTCATAGTTGCTTCATGAACCATTGCTGCCGTCCCAAATTCATTAATTCCAAGTTACTTTTTTGTCTTCATATGTTAAACTTAAATTCGGGCAGAGGGGGTTCTGGGTTTTATTTTTTTTCTTTTTGGTCTTCCATATTTTAGAAGTCTTAAAAAGCATGTAGGCTCTAAGCATTATGCATGGGACATTTATGCCCAACAACAGCCCTGAAGGTGTGAGTACAAAGGTATCCTTCTCCCCTAAGTCCCACACTGCCAGCTCAGACATAGTGCCACCTCTCAGTCACAGTGGCTGACTGTGCCCCTCCAAGATTCCCATGAAGCCTTTTATTGTTCTTTGGTACCCTGCCGGCCCTCCTCTCCACCATCATGCAGCTTTCTGTAGCCCACTGAAACTTATAACTCTCTGGGTTGGTTATCCCCAGGGGGGGCTTTGGAAGAGGACAGAGGTGCCTGAGACCTCATGCCCCTCCTAAATGGCAGGTAGCTAATGATCAACTGCTATGGACACCCAATGCTTTGCTCACAGTTGGGACAAACTCTAAGGTCTGATTCATACTCCACAGTTCCCTGTGTGAGGCAAAAGGGGCAGGGATTTAGCATGAAATCAGACCTCCCTCGATGTCTTTCCCTCCCCTGTCCTAACTCCTTGTCTCCTTGCCTCATTCACCAAGAGCTCATCATCAAGAGACTCCTTGCCATTGAATCTTCCTCTCAAATTCTGCTTCTGAGGACTGATTTAAGATGCCCACGACACCCTTACACACACACACACACACACACACACACACACACACGCACGCCAAAATTCCTTATGAGAAGATGACAATTATGGCTACCTGTGTTAGTCTGGGTACTTTTAGAGAAACAAATCCATAGAAACTCATGCATAAGAGAGAGTTTTAATAAAGATTAAGTGCACATCGAGAAAACATCTCAACCCAGTGCTGCCCAAGCCCACAAGTCCAACATTAACCTATATGTCCAACACCAATTCACAAAGTCCTCCTCCATCTCACAAAACACACACAGTGACACTGACTGCCAGAGGAAAGTCGAGTCAGTGAATGTGTAAGCATCTCAGCACTGGCAGGGGTCTCCCCACGGCTGCTCCAGCACCCAGGGCTGCATTAGGGTAGGTCCATGTGGCTTCTCCTTGGGGATGTCTTGCAGAAAGTGAGCCTTGCCAGCTGAAGCAGGGAATTGGCTAAGGCAGCTACACCCTGGTCTGACCATCAGAAAGCAAGAGACCCGAGAACTAGAAAGGCGAGGCTCACTGAGCCATTTCTCGCTCCGCCCTTCAATTAACCCCACATGTGTTTATCGGCCAGATAGGCACAATTAACTAACTACCTCACTACCACAGCTGGGCGTGTTGTATTCTCCAAGAAGCAAGACTGTCCTTGCTCTCAGTTGACTTTCATAAGCACAGACATCACCAGCTGATGCCCGAGTAGAGCAGTCATGCAGGATGACAGCAGAGGGACTTTGTAAGATGACCACAGGATGCTCAGGAGGAGCACAGGGACACCACTGGAGAATCATCCCAACATCTGCAGACATGGGTTCAAGCACCACTCATCCACAGGATTGTGATGCAGCCTTAACTGGGGCAGGTGAGCTTCCACTTGATGGATTCAAAATGCCTTGCTCTCTCAGTCCAAGATGGACTTAGTGGGTTTTTGATTCTTCACACAAACATCCCATCACCACTGAGCCATTGTCTCCAGCCTGCTTGTTTGAATTAAAGCACTTTGGTTTATGCTATCTCTGGGGAGGAGTGAATATGTCATTGTAATTAACTCATCTGATGGGAGAGGTCTTGTTTATTTCTCCTAGAGAATAACAGGTGGTGGTTGGGCTCCAATACATTATGGTGAGATGAGATGCATTTAGAATAAATCACTTTAAATAAGTAAGGAAACAAAGTGATTCCGAGGTACTTTTTTAATTGTTTTAAATTAAGTTTCAAAAGTGAACAGCTGCATTCCCCCCCAAAAAGAAAGCAAGCAAGAAAGCCACAAAGCTGCTACCCTCCTCCAATCAACTCTGCTGAGAACGTGGTCATGCTTCTCTCAGGCTCAACCCACTAGAACTAAGAGGCAATGGAGTGCCGTTTTCAAAGGATGAACCAGACCGCCCGTCAGTGGGCTTCTGGGCGCTCTCTTTATAGTCAGGGCCTGACAATCGAGGCACGTGGGGGAATCACTTTAAACCGCCATAAGTCACTCACTCACCTGACACAGCCTACAATGGCGCTCCTTTGATCATGATGGAAGAGCGCACGTGCCGCTGCGCTTTGTGAAAACCAAGAGGAAAAGGCAGAGGCGCCGGGCCACTGAGCGCGTAGAGATAGATGGCAGAGAAGGTGGTTTCAGGGGTTATAATGATACGCCATCTTTCTCTTCCCTTCAAATAGCCAATGGAATCCCAGAGGTGGACTTTTTGGAAGCAGTTCTGTGAGTCCATTCACGAGAGGACTAGGAAAGCATAAGGTCGGCAACTCCAAAGTATTGCAAACTCCCAGGAGGCAGGAAGGGAAGGAGACTTGTCTGGAAGGGGAGTGATGTTCAACGGGAAGAAACATCCGAGAAGGAAAAAATCGAGGTATTGAGGTAGGAAAGGGAGGGAAGAATATGAGGATGAGGAAGAGGGAAAGAGAATGTGAAGTGGGGGAAGGTAAAGATGGAGGTCAAGTCGAGAGAGAGAGAGAGAGAGAGAGAGAGAGAGAGAGAGAGAGAGAGAGAGAGAGAGAGAGAGACTGGTTTTAATAGGCAGAGGAGGAAAGAATGGGGAGACGGGTAGAGGAACAAGCAAAAAGAAAGCGGGCAGTGAAAGGAGTGAGTGCAGGGGAGAGAGAAGGGGTGGGGGGTGGAGGGGCAGGGGAAGGAACAAGGAAGAAGAGTCAGTGCAGGACCGGACAGTGCTTGCTCTGTGTGCAAGGCACTGGCATAAGTTAGGGGCTCACTCATGATCCCAGACCGCCAGCCTGGCAACAACAGAGCCACACTGGCTGATACTGAGTTTAGAGTGATCTGGCTGTGGCCTCTGGCTCATAGAAGTTTCCCTCTGAGACCTTCCTTGCCCCTTCTCCCCCTTTCCTCTCAGTCCTCCCCTTCCCTTCCCAACCCCCTCCAATCCCAAGAGCCCTTAGGGAGGCAAAGGGAGATCTGACACACAGATCTCTGATTTCAGGGTTTGGGCGTCCAGTGTAATAGCTATCCCAGTGATCAATGGCATACCCAAAGTGATACAGGATCCTGGGAGGAGGGTGGGAGAAACACCCATATCATGAGACTATACTGCAGTGATGGTCATTTGAGTCACTGCTGGGAACACAGACCCTCATCTTTCTCCTGCAGAGAGGCTGGTAAGATTGAACCAACGGCCTTGCAATTAGCAGAGCAATGCTTATGGGACAGCACCAAGAGGGCTCCTTCATGTAATAATGACAGCTTGGAAAGCCTGAGGAAGCTCTAGTCTGTCGCATGGGACCACCAGGAGCCAGGGTTGACTCTGTAGTCCCTGACAGGAACAGCACCCATTAGGGTATTATGAGGAGGCCTGATAATGCCGTAGGTTGCCCGTCAGGCTGATCGCTGTCTGGTTCGCAGTCCGAGACCATGAACTGCCTCGTGGGATAGAATGGAGGCTTTCTGCTCCTGTAAAAAGATGAAGTCATGGAAGCCCACAGGGGCAGTTCTACTCAGTCCATCTAGGGTCGTTATGAGTCAGAATCAACTAGAAGGCAGTGGGTTGGAGTTTAGATTGCATTATTCTACATTATATTCTATTACATGACATGACAGTGGTCTCAGAAGAAAGGCCTGGCCATCTAGTTCTGAAGAAAGCCATCATTGAAAACCGGTAGAGCAGAGTCGTATTGACACACCTGAGTCGACTGCACAGCACACACACACACACACAGTGACAGCATCAGTCATTCTGCTCTAAGGGTAATATGGGTCAACAGCCATCAAGTCGAAGCCTACTCACAGGGACCCAGTAGGACGGGGTTAAACTGCCCGTGTGGGTTTCTGCAACTGTAACTCTGTACAGGAGTGGGAAGTCCCCTCTTTGTCCTGTGTAAAATATAACACAACTATCTTCATACCAACAAAACAATGAAACCTGATGATTCGTCCCATTGTGTACATTAGGTACTAGAATATATGGATGCTCAACAAGCTGCCTTCATGGACAGACACAGTAAGCAAACTTCCTGGCCAGCCCAGGAAGTATGTCTAGACCCCAGGTCAGGCTAAAAGGTATTCTCTACACAGTGAAGTAGTGGTACTGTGGAAAAAGCACAAGATGAAGAGTCAGAGGCCTGGGTTCATGTTCTGTAAACATCATTTCCTAACTGTGAAGCCATGCTGTTTAGAGCCAGGAGTCAGTTCCGGCCAGGTTTCAATGATCAGTCCACCCAGACACCAGCTGTTCCTAAAGGGGCAGGCTCCGAAGCCACCCTAAGGTAAAGGTTTCCTATTGCTGGTTATGGAGGAAGATGGGCCTTTCAACTCCTGTGAAGAGTTACAGTCTTAGAAACTCACAGGGCCACTGCTGCCCTCTCCTCCAGGCTCACAGTGAGTCTGAATCAAGTTGATGGCAGCGAGTTTGGTTTCCTATTACTGGGTATCAAGTGCCTCATCTACACAGGACAGTGAAGGGCAGCCAGCACCACCCACTCTAAGAGCAGCATAATGGACACAGGAAGTAATCTGGGGGTTACACTGGGGAACTGGGCTTAAGTTGGGTTCAGAGCCCCAATGAAAAGACTTGAGAAACCAGCATCTCCACGAGGTTCCAGACGTATGCCATGTGTGTCTTTAAGCATGCAGTCCTTGCTCATCCTGCCAGGACAATGAGCAGGCTCTGTGGTCTAGCTTATTTCTCTGGATTCCCAGGGGGGCACCAGCCCTTCGTATACCTGCCAGTTTCACCTGGGAGCATCAGCTAACTGACCCCTGGAGGTATGTGCCTCACCAACTCCAGCCACAAATATGCATGCTTGGTAAAATAGAACCAAACTCACTGCTGTGAAGACGATGCCAATGCACAGCCACAGTTTGAGACAGTATAGAACTGACCCTGTGAGTTCCCCAAATTGTAACTCTTTACTAGAGTAGATAGCCCCATTTTCCTGTCATGGAAAGGCAGTTATTTTGAACTACTGACCTTGCAGTTAGCAGCCCAACTCGTAACCACGAATCCTCTAAGGCTCCAGTAACAAAGGGGTAGACCTTTGATGAGACGGATAGGCCCAGTGGCTCCAACAATAGGTTCCAGCACAATGATGATGGCGATGATGGCTGAGGACCAGGCCTGGTCTCCTTCTCCTGTACAGAGATAGGGTTGCTATGAGACAGAGCTGACTCAACAGCACCTAACAGCAACAACAAGCCACCAACAAGAGGCTTTGTTTAGTCAATTCTGGGTGAGCCCAATGGGGCTTGTCCCGCAACCAGGAATGCAGGCACGTGAGAGCCAGGCACTCAGTTCACCATGGGCGAGTTAGATAATCACAATGGAGCCCCAGCTATCTCCTCGTTTACAAGTAGGGACTGCTGGAATTACATTCCACATGTAAAACAATAACACAATTCCCAGCCGATCCGCAAACAAACAAGAGGAAACAGCTCTGTAATTGTTTCAGCGGTGGTCAGACTCCTCAGAGGGGCCCATCATATCCCATTTCCTGGGCGCCAGGGCTCAGCAGAACTAAGCAAATGTTTTACCTGAGCCGCGTCCAGCCCAGCCCGGCTGGGAAGCTGGCTCCTATAATGAGAATCTGTCCTCTGCAAATGACTCATCATGTGAAAACGCGTGCTGGGGACGCGGAGGATGCGGGTGATGAATGTGAAAATGAAATTAATCAATATGAAGATGAAGATCAGCAGTCTATCACAGCCGAGCTGTTTGAGAATAATGAAACCCAGGGAACAGACAGGGCTCCAGAAACTCATGAAAGTGCAGGAAATGTCACTGGTAATAATGAATTAGCAACTGTGTCTAGAAGTGAAAAAACAAGAGCTCGCAGACAAAGGGAAAAGGTGGTGTCAGGAAACAGCCATTTCCAAGGAGACCCGACTCCCAGCCCACCATTCCGCTGCCCAGATTACAGCACCACCACCCAGTGGTCAGTTTGACTTCTCCTGTTGGCTGGCGTGTTCCCATGATGCCGGAAGCTAAGCCAGCGGTATTCCAATTACCAGCAGGTTGACTCATGGAGGACAGGTTTCAGCAGCGCTTCCAGACTAAGACAGACTAGTACAATAAGCCTGATGATCTAGTTCCCAAAATGGAACATGGAAACCCTGTGGATCAGGACAGACCAACTTCAGGCTGAAAGATGAGCCCCTAGGTTAGCATGCAGCAGTACACTGATGCTGCTGGAGATCATGAGGACGGTGTGGGACCAGGCAGCATCTCCTTCTGTTGTAATTGGAGTCGCCAGATGTGAGTGCCCGCTCAGGGCCAACTAACAACATCAGCAAATGATGATGGCGGGCCTCTCATCTGCCTGTTTCCACAGTGACCACAGTAAGTGTGTTGGAACACAAGTCACATTAGCTCCCCTTTCTGCTCCAAACTCTCTGCCGACTCACCTTCTCACCTCTCTATCACCGACTCCAGGAGAGAGACAGGACTTTCCACTCCTACAAACAGTTACAGTCTCAGAAACTTGCAGGGCAGTTCTACTCTGTCTTGTAACGTCACGATGAGTTGGTGTGGACTCTGTCTTTTAGGGTCACTGTGAGCTGGTATCGACTGGATGGCAGTGAGTCTCACTTACTCAGGCACAGAGATGGTTACTTCTCACGGGGTTAGCACATGAGGTTCCTCCCCCAAGAGAGCCGTGGTGATGCAACAGTGAAGCACTGGGCTGCTAATCACAAGGTTGGCAGTTCAAGCCTACCCACCCCCCTGGGGGACAAAGACCCAATGACCTGCTCCTATAGAGATTACAGCCTTGAAAAACCTGTAGAACTATTCTACTCTGTCATCTGACTTTGCCATTAGTTGGAACCCACTCGATGGAACCTAACAACTGTCTTCCCTCCAGAAACTTGATTTTCCCAGACTATGTCAGTTCTCACTCCCTAGTGCTCTTAGTGAACGCTCCCGGGCCATTGGATCAGAAAGCACGATCCTCTTCCCACCTCACCCCCGCATACTCTCTACCCTACTCTACTGTCCTCTGTAGCACCCATCACTCTCTCAAGTTCAGACGCATCAGGAAGTATCTGATCTGTTGCCTGACTCTCCTTACAGTGTTAGAGTGCTCACTCCTAGAGGGCCCTGATTTTGGCTTACTTCCTGCTCCAGCACCCCCCCCCCACCACCCAGCACCCACATGAGCGCCTGCCACATAACGCTGCTGCCATTAGTGGTCATTGAGTGGATTCTGACTCAGGATAGATCCTACGAGATGGAGAACTTCCCCATGGGTCCCATAGCTATCATCTTTTGGGGAAGGAGCTTGGGGGTGGTGATTTACAAATCACTCAGTTGGTAACTAAAAGCTCAGTAGTTTGAACACCAGCACTCAGCAGGAGAAAGACATAGCAGCTTGCTTTGGAAACCCAATGGGGCCATTCTACTCAGTGCCATCGAGTCACTAGGAATCAGAATCCACTTGATGGCAGAAGGGCATCTTCAATCTTTAAGTAGTCACCGAGTGCTACATCCTTGCACCTCCAGGGCTGCTTTGGAATATAGCAGGTGCTTAATAAAGATTTGTTCAATGCCCAAATGTCATTCAGGTGAGCATCCACAGGATAATGATGACAGTATTAATAATTAAAAAAAAGACCAGGTATAATTCACTACCTTGTAATAAGCCCAGTTAAGAGTCACTCCCCACCCCCCTCCAGGAAGGTCTTTAAGGTGTGACACCACCTCAGTCACCTGCAGACAAAATGGAGGTTCTAGAGAGCTACCCGGCACGTGGGCATCCCTACCATGATGCTGCTTTCTCATGGGTGGCTGTTAGATATTGGACAGGGAAGCCGAGCCTGCAGTCACCAGTCAGAGTTTTTCTCCCACGTCTTTACCAAGAATCAACATGGATTGATTTGCAATTCAATTCAACAAACATTTATTTACTGGATTGAATTTGCAAGGACATTAAGGCTTCAATGTGGCAGAAAGGGAAAATGGTTAGGTTAGCTTAGTCTTGCAAGGACTTCCTCTTGCACTTGCTCACGAAGATTAAGGAGGGAAACCTCCAGGTCCTGAGCTGATTGCTTTGTGTTTGCACATGTTTTGTGTAGAAAACGATTAGTGGTTCAGGAGGAGATATGTAATTCGTAGGCACAAAACCACAGCAAGGAGGTGACAACAGACATCTCTCCGAGTAAGACGGCCTCCTCTCTCTGGGGAACTGATGCCCTTACAGAGAAGACCCCCACATAAGGAGAGCTCTGTGGACCAGAGACAGAGTAGTGACCTCCTCTTATGGGGCCACACCAGCTCTGAAGCAACCTTAGGGCCACACACCTGAGTCTTTAGGTATCGTTGTTCATGAAATGCCCTCCTTCCTTCAAGTCAGACGATGTAGCTGAAAGGTTCAGGAAGCCTCCTGATAAATATTTATTTAATAAGAGGCATGCTTTATTTGATAAAAGCATGCTTATGATCAAGCACATGCTGGCTAATCCCCCAACACTGGAGGACAGGGTTTTTCAGCCTCGAAGCTATTGCCATTTAGCCTGCAGAATCCTTTGCAAGGGGAAGGGAGGGAAGGGCTGTGCTGTACTCAGCAGGCCGGCATCCTATACCCACTGGATACCAGTGGTTGTCCTCCTAGTCAAAAGTGTCTCCAGGCACCGCCCTCCCTTAGTGAGACCCTCCCTGAGTGAGAGCCAATGCTGGCGATTCAGCCCTTCCACACACCGAGTGAAGTTTTCTCCACCTCCAGTTGAAAAAGTTGTTGTTTTCGGTGCCTTCTAATCCGTTCTAACTCGCGCTATGTAAGACAGAACGAAGCACTCCCCAGACGTGCACTGTCTTCTCAAACCCTCTGACCAGGTATGATGTCCTTTTCCAGGGACTAGTCTCTCTTGATAATATGCCCAAAGCTCGTAAGAAAAATCTCACCATCCCTTGGCTTTAAGGAGCATTCTGGCTGTGATTCCTCCAAGACAGATTTATTCGACCCAGCAGCAATCTTTCGATGTCTTTCACCAGCACCATAATTCATATGCATCAACTCCTCTCTCGTGTTCCCGAGTCGATGTCCAATGTTGAAGTGCATATGAGTCCATTGTGACCAACGTGGCTGGGATCAGATAAACCTGGATCCTCAAAATGACATCTGAGAGAGGTTGTGTGACAGATGTGTGCAATGCACTGTGTGGCTTGGCTTCTTGACTGCTGCTTCCTTGAGCATTGATTGTGGATCCAAATAAAAGGACATCGTTGAAAACT
Organism: Tenrec ecaudatus; assembly: GCF_050624435.1. Classification (NCBI taxonomy): domain Eukaryota; kingdom Metazoa; phylum Chordata; class Mammalia; order Afrosoricida; family Tenrecidae; genus Tenrec; species Tenrec ecaudatus. The sequence continues at coordinate 10,556,932 of NC_134541.1, forward strand.
TCAAGCTACTCTCCATGTATCGTGATGCTGATTACTGGCTCCATTGAGAGAACTGTCGTTTCCTGTATGCTGAGCTGTGGTCTTTGACCATTAGTACCTGCCTCACGCTCTCTTCACAGGTTGTGGACGAGGCTTCTTTCAACCACGATGTCATCTTCTTCTTCATCCAGACCAGCTTCTCAGATTATTTGCTCAGCATACACGTTGAATAAGGATGGTAAAAGGATACAACCAGAGTGCACACCTTTACTGATTTTCAACCACAAACTAAGCTCTTCTCTTCTAATGACTTCCTCTTGGTTAATGTACAAGTTCCAAAGGAGCATAACTAAATGTTCTGGGATTATTATTGCAGTGTTACCCATAATGTGTTGTGATCCAGTTAAGATACCACATAATCAAGTTATATAAATTGATACCAAGGTATTTTCATAATCATTTATCCATCCCCAAATGTACTGTTTTTGTGAGGTGCCCCTGAATCGGTTCTGACTCCCAGTAATCCTACCGACTATGGAATGAGACACTGTCCTGTCTGGCACGCTGGTTTCTCCAATGCCGTCAATGAACCTTGGATGTTTTTCCTTCAATACCGCTGGGCCTTAATTATATGCTACACCCTGAAGTGGTTGGCATTCAACCAATTTTCTTTGGTTTAATGATTCTGTGTACCCTGTCTATGCTATTTTGATGTTTTCTGCATTAGTCAATCGTTTGTGAATAGCAGCCTATGCTCAGGCGTCCATAAGCCTTTCACTCTGAGGTGGCTTGTGTGTTGCTGTGCTGCTGGAAGCCAGATCCCTGGTATTTCCAATACCAGCCGGGCCATCATGGAAGACCAGGCTCATGGAGCTTCCAGAGTCTGGTGGACTAGGAACAAGAACTCAGTGGTGGAGTTCTCAAATAATTTGCTGTTGAATAGCTTAGGAGCCACAGCCCCTCATAAACTACTCGAGCCATATTTAGGGTTCTGGGGAGTTCTGTTCCATGTGGGTTTCAGGACCACGTTCAATGCGGATTTGTTTTATATCACTGTGTGCTTATACTGCTGTTGCTGCTGAGTTCCACTGAATTGATTCCAACTCCTAGTGACTTCCTGTGACGGAGTAGAACTGACTGCCCTGTAGAATGGCGGAGGCTATAACCTTTACGGGCGTACGGGGGGAAATGTGCTGCACAAGACTTCTTTAAAGTATTAAGGAGCAATGATGTCAGGTGTATCTGCCCCAAACTATGTTCTTATCAGTCACTTCATAGGCACATGAAAGGTGAACACTGATTAAGAAAGGCAAAAGAAGAATTGATGGAGAGAGAAACTTGAGGGGATAGATGAGGGTGATCCTCCTACTTATCCCTCTCCACTGGCAGAACTACTTCCTTCTGAGGAATCCCTTTTGCCATTTCTGCCTGGGATATTAAGGCTTAGAGGGAGTTTAGAATCTCCTCTTCCAGTCCAGAGAGAACCTTTTAAAGCAGGCATAATTCCATAATTTTTCATTTCTAGTCTATATTATATAATTAATAATAATAAGTGAATAATTAACTAATTAATCTTAAGTTGTTTTTAACATGCAGGGTAGTATTTATGGGTTTAATGTTGTATATGTGCAAGATCTGGGAATGCGGCTCATCTTTTATTTTATATTAAGCACCTGAAATTATAATTCCTGTGTGCAAATTTGTTCTTTATAAGTTGCATTTTCTTATTATACACACTCAATATTTAGCAAGCTCGAAATGGTTCCCATTAATAGTTTTTTCACTCTATGTTGCATTTTTATGTAATTTAGCTTTAACATTTATAAGGGAGGAAGGTGACAATTGATGTCTACTTTATTACTAACATGCTTGGCTGGTAACCCAAAGGTTGGCAGTTCAAGTTGCCTCAGAAGTGCCTCTGAAGAAAGGTCTGGTGATCTACTTCTGAAAAATCAACTATTAAAGACTCTAAGGAACCCAGTTAAACTCTGAAACACACAGGGACACCAACTTTTACATACAATCCTTATTGCTCTATAGGATAGGGCAACATACAGACTGTACAGGACCTACACAGTCAACTCTGATTCACAGCCACCCTGCAGCTCAGGATAGACTGCTCCATAGGATCTCATAGCAGTTATCTTGGTTGAACACAGTATTAAAATTCAAGGAAAGCTCATGAACAATCTGAGATACCTGATAACCGAACCTTACTTACCGACAATTAGGAGAACTTGAAGCACTTGCTGATGAGATCAAAGAACACATACAGCCTTCTATATGGATTATGAGGAGCCCTGGTGAGGGGGTGGTTACACATTGGACTGTGATCCATACGGTCCGCAGTTCGAAACCACCAGCCGCTTGCCCCGTGGGAGAAAGACTGGGCTGTCTACTCCTGGAAACCCACAGGGGTTGGATCGGAGTCAGCGCTGGCTCGATAGCAGTGAGTTTGGTTTTGTGGTAAATGGGGTTCAGAAAAGAAACCCTCTCAAGGGGGACAACCAGTCACAGTGTGACAAATGGCAAAAAGACTGATACTGTGAACGATTTCATTTTACTTGGACCCACAATCAACACTCCTGGAAGTGGCAGTCATGAAACCAAAAGGCCTGTTGGGTTTGGCAAATGTACTGCAAAAGATGCCCTGAGGTGCATCTGACCCACGGCGTGATCTTTTCCATCATCTCTTGTGCATAGGAGAGCTGGAAAATGAATCAGGAAGACAAAAGAAGAGCCAAAGCCTTATGGTCATGGTGTTTGTGAAGAATATCGACTAGACCACTAACAACCCCAAGAACGAACACCTCTGTCATGGAAGAAGTATAGGCATCATGCTCCTTAGAACCAAGTCGTACATACTCTGACATGTGATCTGGAGGGGCCAAGCCCTAAAAACATCTTGCTTGGACATGAGATCAATCAGCACACAGGGAAGACCCTCAGTGAGAGAGTGACATCGAGATCGCAGCAATGGGCTCAAACCGAGAAACGATGGCAAATAGTGCTGCAGGACCAGGCAATGCTCTGTTCCATTGTGCAGGGGGTCGCCATGAGTCTGAAGGACTCTGACAACCACCAACGAGAACAATCTTTGCAGAAGCAGACTGCCAGCTCTGGCTTCCTGGTCAACACGAAGGCCATGAGGACTCATTTTCATTAACCCCAAACCAAACTCATGACCATCAATCAAGTTCATGCTCCCTCATAGTGACTCCCTGTTGCTTTTGGAGACTATAACTGTTTATGGGAGTAGAAAGCCCAGTCTTTCTCCCTCAGAGTTGCTGGTGGTTCTGAACTGCTGACCATGCAGATCACAGCACAATGCAGAAGCACTACACCACCGATGGCTTCTGTTTTCATGAACATAAAATAAAGAAACACTCACTGTTACTGAATCCATCCCATAACAAATCTGTTGGATGGAGTAGCACTTCTCTCTAAGGTTTCGGAGACTGTGAATCTTTACAGGAGCAACAGCCTCATATTTCTGAAAGACAGTCATGGAGAGGTTTGAACCTCTGACCTTGCAGTTGGCAGATCAGCAAGTAGTCCATAATGCCACCAGGGCCCCTTGTTTAACATATAGAAGAAACCAAAGCAGTTCCTGCATAATTTTCTAGGACACCATCTTGTTTGAATTTACCAAGTACTCAGGGCTCGCAGCGAGGGAGGTGCAGGATGGACATGACCTTACCATCACGATGCTCCATCTGAACTGTAATTTGGGAATTCCTTCCCTCTCCTGGCCTCACATTTCTATGTGTCTGTTGGGTAGCTCTTGTTTTTGAGGTGGGAATGGTTTATACACCCTTTAAAAGTGAGGTGCGGAGCAAATTAGTCCACCTCAGTTTTTGCTTAGCAAGGTGGAGTCGTGTAGCAGCAATTCAGTCGTGGTGAGCAATCATTCCCAAGAGAGGTGAAAGGCATCCATGGCTTTGTGAAAACATTGTTGATGAACACGCTTTGGAAGACTATCTATCACAACTAATCAATAACAGGCCCTAGCCTCCTCTTTTCCTAGTTACTCCTGTTTGGCTGATGGAGGTTTAAAACCCAACATCAGCAACTTATGCTTATGCAATTGTTAACAATGACCAGAACAAATCCAAGGTCAGTGTTTAATAATTTAAATCCCTTCAAAGGGCTCTCTGGGACTGAAAGTTCTTTATTCACCTTGTGTTTAGGGGTGAAACAAAACAAAACCTTCCTCTATGAAACTGTGAAAAGAAAGTCCAATAATATCCCTGAGTCAATCTCTTCTTCATGGCCAATTGCAAAATCATTTTTAGAGAAGAATTATATGTGCATCTGGAAGGGAGACCATGGGACTTATCTTCAGAAGAGAAATTCTAAATATTGTTCCAACTGCCTTCTGTCTACTGAAAAACTAGAAGTCAACAAGAGAGACAGTATATCCACCTTAAGACCGGTTAGAAAAATTAGATTTTAAAATGGTGTCCAAGAAAATGAATTCAAGGTGAACATATTTGCCTATTTTTCCAAATGATAATATTTTTCGAAATTGAGCAGTTATATACATTAACAATGCAGGCAGCTCTTTATTGTATTGTGCTCACTAACCATTACTTTTAGGCAGGACCAGTGTCAAAATAATTCATAATTAAACCAATCAAAAAGATACTCATGTGAGCATTCACCCATTAGCTAATGGATTATTACGAAGTCTGGGGAATCCTTGGGAGGGGACTGGGCGGCCAGCAGTGGTGTGGGGATGGTCAGTCATAGGTCTTGGGGAAGAAGCTGTGTGTGGCGAAACAGGGCATTCACACTGAATACCATCTCTGCATTCAGTGTCCGGGAGAAAGGACACGCTAGAACCAGCCCAGGCCTTTGTCTGTGGGGATATTTTGTCCCAGGCAAATGAATTAGTGTTGTCGTTGGGCACCATCAAGATGGTCCAGGCTCACAGTGGCCCTGTGTATAACAGAAGGAAGTACTATTCAGTCCTGCATCCTCCTCAGAGCCATTGCTATATGCAAATTCACTGCTGCAGTCACCGTGTCAATTCATCTCAATAAGGGCCATCTTCTGTTTCATGGATCCTCTGCTTTATCAAGCATGGTGTCCTGCTCCAGGGACCGGTCCCCCCAGATGGCATGGCCAAAATACATGAGAGGAAGTCTCACCATCTGGGTTTCTAAGGAGCATTCTGGCTGTCCTTCTTCCAAGATAGATTTGTTTGGTTTTCTGGCAATCTACGGTCTATTCAGTATTCTTCACCAATGCCATACTTTAAAGGGGTCAGTTCTTCTTCGGTTTTCCTTGTTAATTGTCCAGCTTCCACATGTATATGAGACAGTTGGAAATTGGGTTGGGTCAGGAGTAGTTTAGTCCCCAAAGTGACATCTTGCAGATATGTGATCATCGTGATCCTAATTATGCACTTTTGCTTTAAACATGAAGGAAACAACTGAGGCATAGTCCCTTGAAGAAAGATTTCAACACAAAAAAAATGGAGAACGTCGTTTTAATATCAGGTACTTGTCCTTATGAGGAGTCCTGGTGGCGGCACAGTAGGCTATGCATTGAGCTTCTAACCACAAGGTTGGCAGTTCAAAACTACCAGCTGCTCTTCTGGAGAAAGATGAGGCTTTCTGCTCTCATAAAGTGGTCCAATCTTAGAAAGCCACTGGGGCAGTTCTACTTTGTCCTATAAGGTCAGTATAAGTCAGAATTAAATCTATGGCAGTGAGTTGGCCATTGCGACCCCTTCCTTTTTCAAGCTCTTACACATTTTGGCATGCTGTACTTGGTTGATATAGGTGTTTTGAAAACTTAATAGCAGGCAGACAATGGAGGTGATCCTATATGGTAACCCCAACGCCTGTGGCTAATTCAATAAGTCACCTTACCCAGCAAAGGGACCTTTTCAGATGCGGCTAAGGAGCTTGAAACATAAGAAGCATGTATCCAGTGCCAGGAACAATGTCAAGTACAGGATGGTGAGCCTTCATTCATGTGCGTTGGTCTCTAATCTATATCTCTCGCTAGCTTTGTAGGATAAATACTGTGAAAATTCTCCTTTCTACCCGACCAGCCATTCGACAGGTTAGGTGGTTTGCTGGAGTCCTGTCCCATTGCAGCAGCAGCAAAGATTCGCTGTCTTACAATTCTGCAGATCAGAAGTCTGGGAAGGGCCTTACACCATAAACCAAAAACTGTTGTTGAGCAAATTCTAACTCAGAGCAGCCCTGCAGGACAAAGTCGAATTGCCCCATAGAGTTTCCAAAGCTGTACATCGTTATGGGAGCAGACTGTCCATGGAGCAGCGGGTAGATCCAAACTGCCGACCTTTCGGTTAGCAGATGAGATCTGTAGCCCCTGCACCACTGGGACCACATTGGGATAAAGCCAAGATGTTGACTTTCCCGCTGGAAGTTCTAGGGAATCCACTCCCTGCCTTTCCAACTTCTAGACTCCCCCTGCATCCCTTCGTCCAGCTTCAAAGGCAGTAGTGTAACATCTTCAAAATTCTCTCTCTCTTCCCAACTTCCTTCTATTTAAAAGGACCCTGGTGTTTACATCAACCTCACATAGATAATCACATTATCTTACTGAGGCCACTTAGATGCGTCACATTGGGTACATTTGCTACATAAGACCTCTTGAAGTATTGCAAAGCAAGGAGGTTACTTGGAGGATTAAGATGTGCCTGACCCAGCCATGGTATTTTCAATTGTCTCACATGCATGTGAAAGTTGGACATTGAATAAAGACCAAAGAAAAAGTCCTGTGTTTGAATGATGTTGCCAGTGGGGAATATTCCACGGACCAAAAGAACAACCCCATCTGTCTTGAAATAAGTACAACCAGAATGCTCCTGAGAAGTGAGGATGGCAAGATTTCCAACCACGTACTTTGGACAATTTGGGAAAGAGACCAGTCCCTGGAGAAGGACACCAAGCTTGGTAAAATACCGAATCCATGAAAAGGGGGAAGACCTTCACCAAGATGGACTGACACAGAGGCTGCACTGATGGGTTCAAATGTAAGAACAATTTGAGAGTGACCCAGGACCAGGCAGTGTTCCAGTCAGTTGTACACAGAGTCTCTGTGAGCTAGAACCGACTTGACAGCACCTAACAACCCCACCTAGATAATCCAGGATAATCTTCCTTCTCTAGATACCCAGCCTCATGTCATCTGAAGTCCCCTCGGCCAGGTAAGGTAACACATCCACACGTTTTGGAATAAGATGTCGACATCTTATAGGATGCCGTTGTTTTGCAAGCCACACCTGCTAAATCTCATGCCTGTAGGAGTGACAAAGCCTGTTCCATCTGACCCCCGAGCCTATGCGCTTGACCACTGCCACAAGCAATCACTCACTAAGAGCACACCCACAACGTCAGTCACTGGGATGACGATTTCGTGACAGGGACCCTGGAAAACAGTGGTCTGAGAGGGCTGGGAGCAGAGGGATCGAGTACGTGATCCAGCGGTACTTGGAACTGTTTGGTCATAAGGAATGCTTCAATCTGATAGAATTTTATTTCCACGTTTTCCATGTTCAATAGAAAAGTGGGGTTCTCTCAGCTTCCAGCACTAAAAGGAAGCTTCCCTGCCCAAATCCAGAGGTGCATGAATTGAGGAACATTCAGCTGTTAGAATGAAAGAAGACAAATACGGACAATTTAATGCCAAAGGTAGAATGGGTGTCCTAGTAAGCAACAAGTCCAAGGATTCATTTTTAAACTTGACCAGCTCCAAGAAGCTATAGAAATAAAATGGAGTTAGAAGGATTTGGAAAATAAACCTGGGAATCCTTAAGCTGACAGAGAGACCAGGGATTTCTGTGTTTGAGTGAGGGGATGGGGGTGACGTTCAACATGGAACTCTTATGAACCACTGGTAAAATACTCGTAGAAAAGGGAAGCTAATAAAAATGAATGATGCCACCCGATCTCACTGCCCATTCTCGCCCAATGGCCTTCCCACTAATGTCTCCGTCCAGATGCAACGTAGCGAGTGTTGGATCTGAACGATCACTGCTTTCAGGCCCTGAAGCAGGAATGACCAGTCCACAAGTCACAGCCCCCACCCCCAAACCTTGTTTTCCAATCACTTTCTACTTCCATTTTGGCTGTTGATGTAGAGGTGTGAGGAGCCCCCACATATGACTACTCTCAATTTTTACATAGTTGATGATGCATGAGAGAAAGTAGCATTTGCTTGCATTCTGTGGGATTGACTTATATTCACATTGCAGGGGTTCTCAACCTGGATCATTCATACCCTAGGGGACATTTGTCAGTGTCTGGGGGACACCTTTGGTTGTCATCACAGGGAGGATGACAGAGTGGGTACTACAGGGACATAGTAGCTACACGGCAGGGATACGGCTGAGCATGGTACAAGGCAGACTCCACTACAAGTTGTCCAGCTCAGAGAGGCAGAGGTGAGGCTGAGAAACCTCCGATAAAACCCGTGGACGTCAGAGCCTAGGTCAAGCAGAAAGCTGTCAGGGATAGATAGAAAACATATTTTTCACTCAAAGAATGATAGACCTGAAGTTAGACTTCGCCCTCTCAATGGAAGAAAACTCGAGTGACCCAGAAAAATAAGGCAGCCCCATCAAGTGACAGTTTTCACGGGTGTCACGGCACATAATTGCCTTAGGCTGGGTTCTCCAGAGAAGCAAAACCATGTATACATGCAGAGAAATTGATCCCCAGGGTATGGGTCACACTGTGGTAGAGGCTGGCAGGTCCAAAGTCTGTGGGTTAGATGTGAGGATAGAGGCTTCTTCTGACTCTCAGAGCCACGGGAGTGGAAGAATCATCAACGTGCATGTCAGAGAACGTGCTTTTGGCTGCAGAGGCTAACAAATGCAAGGGTGGCTGGTAAGACAGGGCACTGTTAACTCATAGGCTGAAGAGGCTACAAGATTCAAAGATAGCCAGACAATACAGCAGAGAGTTGGTTGGAGTGTAAAGAAGCGGAGATCAGAGGACGACCCAGCCAATGGAGGATGAAGAAGGAGCAGGAAGCCAGAAAACTCTGCTGGAATGTCCATGTATATTGGCTGCAAGCCACATCCCTGAGAAAATGCTCTTTCAAATGAATGGTTGCTCATGGAGGGACACCTATACCCTAACTGCCAAAGCACGGAGAATCCCGGTCCAGCCAAGCTGACACACCACCTTAACCATCACAATAGATGATTCGTGTTCCATTCCTGGCTCTCGCCAAGATGAAGTGAAAATCTCAGTGCTTATTTCATCACTGCGAAAGTGGATGACTAGAATTCCGGGTGGCACCATGGTTAAATGCTTGGTTGTTAACTGAAAGGTTGGTGGTTCAAACCCACCCAGGGACGCCACAGGAGAAGGACCTGAGGGTTTGAGTCTCTAAAAATTACACGTTAGAAAACCCTATGGGGCGATGCTCTTCGGTCCCATGGGACCACCATCACTTGAAAATGGATCGATGGCACCTGTGGTGGCTGTTGTTTGGTGCCATCGAGTCAGTTCCGACCCATAGCCACCCTCTGCACAACAGAACAAAACACTGCCCAGCCCTATGCCTTCCTCACACGTGTTCCTGGCCTTGGACTTGATGTTGTCTCCACAGTATCCATCCATCCCACTGAGGATCTCCTCTCTTTCACTTCCCCTCTCCTTCACCACTCACGGGGTCCTGCTCCAGGGACCTGTGTCTCCTCTCCTGACAACATGCGCAAAGCATGTGAGACGAAATCTTGCCACCCTCGCCTCTAAGGAGAACTGTGTCCTGCTTAGCACCTAACAACGACAGAAGAGATCATGAAAGCACCTATGTTTCAGGGTTCTGTGCGGTGGTGCACTAGGGCGCCGAAGGGGTGAGGACCACCCCAGGTGGCACGGTCATTAGAGGGTGAGACCAAATGACCTTCTATAAAATAGCTGGGTGATGTTCCAGCAGAAATGTATTGCTTTTTATTAAAATATCCCTATAGTCAGTTTTCACAGCAAAATCACTTTTTGTAAAACCACTGTACATGCACCACTATAGCTTCAAGGATCCTGCACGGTCCGGTACAGGAGGAGGCCCCTGGGGGATGGAAAGGTAACACCGTGAGCTACAGCCATGGTGACACCACTGGTTCCCTGAGGACCAAGTGAGCGCATGTAGGGAAAATCCTTAGAGGGCAGCCTGGCAAACAGAACGTGCCTCATAAATGATATATCTGGTGTTAAGTAGCTCATCATACAATATGAATCTCACTGGCCCAAAGGATTGGTTTACCTGTCTGTCACCTTCAACCCCGCATCCTGAGTGCAGAGCTGGGTCTTCGTCATCTCTTTCACCCCACAACAAGCACAAGTTCAAAAGAGATGAGAACACATTGGAAACTAAAGAGCAAACCCACTAACAGCACTGTAGCCTGTGTCAGTCTGGGTAGACTAGAGCAACAAATCCATGGACACACATATGTGTATAAGAAAGAGATTTATATATAAGAGCAATTGAACATTGAGAAAACATCCCAGCCCGGTCCAGATCAAGTCCATAAGTCCAATATTAGCCCATATGTCTGATACCAATCTATAAAGTTCTCAGACTCACGAAACACATGCAATGATGCTGAATGTAGATCACAGACCAGTGGCTAGAAAGTCCTTGGATCCAGTGGCACTGGAAACATCTCAGCGCTGGCAGGGGTCTCCGCATCAGGGTGGGTCCATGTGTCTTGTCATCTGCTATGTCTCCCAGAGTGTGAGCAGAGAGTCTCCCACCTCCAAGGAAGAAATGCCTGATTTCCCAGAATTCTCAGAAGAAGGCTATGGCAATGCAGAAGCCTCATTGGCTATGATCTGATTGACAAGCTAGACTTCACCCCTACACTCTTAATCCTCAAACTGACAAAGGATTAGATATCTATCACATAGCCACTCTCATACATTTGAATTAAAGTGCTGACCAAGAATTTTAGAAGTACTATGGATCACTAAAAGGACCAACAGGATAACCAGAAAGCTCCTTAGAAGCCAGGATGATGAGTCTGTGGACATGGTATCAGGAAAGACCAGGTCCTGGAAAAGGACATCATGCTGGACAAGGTGGAAGGGCGGAGACAAAGAGGAAGCTCGTGGATGAGCTGGATTGATACAAGGGATACAACAATGCATTCGAACAAAGCAACCATTGTGAGGCTGGCACAGGGCCAGGCAGTTTCCTTTGTTGTGCTTGAGGTCGCTGTGTGCCCAAACCAACCTGACTGTAGCAAACAGCGACTTCAGCCGCTGTCACTGATGCTTGCTCCATAGCCTGTCAGTCCTTACCGCCTTAGGGCACCTTGGTCTGATGTCCTTTCTACTTGAGGGCTTTCTCTGATCTTAAGATCCACCCTGGCAGGACTGAAGTGCTGAGCATGCAATGCTTCCCAGGAAGACCCCCAACTAATGACCAGTGAAGGCTATTGGCAGACACCCACTTCTCTTGCATTTTGGGTAGATAACACCCAATGTGCATGTTCTAGGAATACACTCTAGTTGCTTCAGACATAATTTGCTTGATGTGATAGATCAAACTGTGTCCTTCCCCCAAATTATGTGTTGGAAGCTCAACTCCAGATTTGTGGAGAAAGAGCCCAGGTGGGATCACGGTTACCAATGTCCCTGAAGGGTACAGCTGCTAACCCAAGTGTTGGCCGTTTGCACCCACCAGCCGCTCCCAGGCAAAGGTCACGGCCATTTGCTTTCATAGTGCTTTCCAGGAGCAAGGCACAGGGGTAAAGAGAGAGACACTGCGTGTCCAGTACTGAGTTTGCGTTTACAGTGATGGGAAAATCACATTGCTTTAAGATAGGGCTCCCCAGCTAGCTATTCTAAGTGCCATCGACACGGTGTCCATATGGAAAAAACAAAATGAATTGACAAAAGCTGTGTGATATAAACAGTATTACAAGGACCCAGAAAGGGAGGAGCTGAGGCTGCCTGCACACCACCAAATAACTTCGAAAGGCGTTGGTGCCTTGGTCTGGAGGATTCGGGTCATGTCTTCCTGGGACACCACAGTGAACAGCGGTAAGATAGCTAGGGTTTCTCTTCTGCACCCGCTCCTTGGGTCGTGCCTAGGGTCTTCCAAGTTTGCACGTCACTATCCAAGACGTAGCAATTGAGGCAAGCAGAGATGCAACTGAAACCACAGAGAAGGAGAGTTGTGAATAAAAGGAGGAGGGAGACCGAACCACGGTCATGTGGTGGGTCCCACATTGAGCTGCTAAGTCAGCAGTTCAAACCCACCAGCTGCTCCAGGGGAGAAAGACAGGTCTTTCGACTCCTGTAAAGAGTGACAGTCTCACAAGCTCACAGGGGGCAGGTCTACTCTGTCCTGCAGGGTCTCTGTGAGTCAGAGTGGACTCAGCAGCAGTGAGATGGCTCTCAGAAGTTTGTAAAATCTATTAAGCCCCAGGGGCAGTCCTACCCTGTCCTACAAATCTGAATGGACTCAATGGCAGTGAGTCGGGGGTCATAGCACTTGTGGCTAATCATCTCCATAAGTGTCTTATGCCACGAGAGTAAAAAGAACCAGTAAAATAGACGACAGCCTGAGAAACCCAATGGGTCAGTTCTATGTCCTCTTGGCTCAAGCTCTGGGGATACCGAGGGGTGCAAGTCTGTTTTTGAATCACGGTTTCTTTGTTATGTTCATAGGGTCACACGGTCGTAGATGGTATACTAACACTAAGCACTTCCAAGTTCGAAAAACAGCAGAATAGACACAGAGGTGTACCTGTCCAGAGGGCGTGGGAGAAGAAAGACAGATGCTGGGAAGAAATCCCCATGACTGTAACTCTGGATTGTTTGGTCGTCCAGCCTCCAGAACCATGAGAAAATGAAGTGCTTCTGCTGGCCAACATGCGCCACGTGTGAGGCCCGTGGTACGGGGTAGGTTTGTGGGGAGTGGACTGAGACGCATGGTAGCACGCCCTTCACAGACCACCTTCCCACCCTGGTCTCACTTCCCCACCCCACGGGTCTTGTCATAGGCAGCACAAGGAAGCCGTTGGCTGCAAGCTGCAATGTTGGCATTGGAAGCCTCCTGGTGGTGGTGCAGGCGGAGGACATGGGACCTGCTCCTTTCAGAAGGGCAGCCTCGAAAGCCCCGTGGGACAGTTCCTCTCCTCCTCCATGTGCAGCCAGTCACCCAAGGGTAGCTCAGAGCAACGGCCTGTCCAGCTTCCATTTCCCCTTTCAGATGAACTAAGGCCTCAGGAGCTTCTACAAGAGTAGGCTGGACCAGGTTCTCCCAGGAGGTGATGGCCCTGACTGACATCGTGGGAAAGAAGGCACTGCCCCTGCAGAGTATCGGGGTTCAGGGAAGCTCCTGCCCAGTCTGGTCCTCCCAGGAAGCACTTCCAGCCTCCCAGTGACATGGGGCTGATGCGGAAGTGGGCGAAGAAGTCATTCTCAGAATGATGAGATAAATAATGTGCCTCCAGGTCTGAGGCTGGTATTAAATGAGACTAGAAGTAATCTTCCCCGCAGTGCTTGGGGGTACCTGTGACTTTTAAATGGAGCGACTCTGCTCCTAGGGAAATGCAGACTTTTAAAAATTAAGCTCCAGGCTAAAAGCCTTCAACAATAAATCTCCCCGAGGCACACTCCCTCCTCTAGGGACAAATATTCCCGGAAATCTTCAAACAGGGAGCTTAGTTTATCACTTGGTGTCTGCGTCCCACTGATGAACAAGCAAACTCCCTTCTTATCCACTGAGACACCGTGCCCACTCAGACCTCCCCCAAGGCTCGGGGATTCTTCAGCTCGCCCACAACCCCACTCCCGGAAGTCCACAGGTCACTTCCGCCTGAAAAAAAACTTATGTGGGAAGTTGAAAGCAGACTGTTTGTAACCATCATGGAGGTTCCCAAAAGACATTTCCTCATGACTTGGGGGTAGGGAGGGATACTGAAACAGCCTCGTGTGCAGTTAAAATGCAACCTTAAGCTTACTCCCCTGTCTTCCTGGAAAAATGTACCAGTGACCCTTAAACAACTGAGGTTAGGGCCTCGCTTGCAGGCAAAAATCCGTGTGTGAGTTAAGTCTACCCTTGAACAATGTGGGTTTGAATTGCACGGGCCCACTTAAACTAGGATATTTTCCCGCTGTGGCTACTGCTAACCCAAGGTCAGTGGTTTAGAACCACCATCCCCTCCTAGGGAGAAAGAGGAGGTTTTTACCTCCATAAAGAGTAGTCTTAGACGCCCTGAGGGGCAGTTCTACTCTGTCCTCTAGGGTCACTCTGAGTCAGCATTGACTCCATGGCCGTGGGTTTGTATTGTGGGGCTGTTCATTGCTACAAGGGTGAACTTGAAGGTTGTGAGACTCCCTTTCACCATGGCGTCAGGAAGAAATGTCTAGAAGTGGGCCTGACAGTTCATGCTCTAACTGTTCAAAGGCCAACTCTGTAACCAGAGCAATATGGGTCGGCCAGTTCATTCCGTTACCTCACAGAACCCCTGAGGGGCTGTTGCATAAGCCTTGGGCTGCTAACCACAAGGTTAGGGATTCAAACCCACCAGCAGCTCTGTAGAAGAAATATGAGGCTGACTGCTCCGCTAACGACTGGCAAAACCTGGGTTCTGGGTGGCTGTGAATTGGGACTGAGTGGATGGCAGTGGGATAAGGTAAATAACATTGGGCCCAAGTGACAGATGAAGAATCGGAGACTTGACAACTGGCTGAAGTCCCATAGTCCCCACATCATAGAGCCAGGACAGTGTCCCCAGGGAATTCTACTCCAGGATTCCACACGGAGGGATGATCAGGTTGATGTTCAAGTACCATGTAACTGGTCCACATAATCGGTGTCAAGCTTACAATCCGTGCACTGCACCTCAGATTCGGAGATGGGGAAAGCAGCAAAAGCAAAGGTGCTCGTCAGAGGGGAGAGTCCAACGAGCGGGCCAGCCATGGTGCAGATTCCCAGTGGGACCCTCCTTCTGAAGGTCCGCATCTCCCAACGTCATTCCCACACAGCACCAAGTGTTTGCGCAAGCTCCCACATCGCTGCGAGTTTGAGGACAGCTCAATGCCAAGAGGAAAACTGAAAGTCCCGAGAAAGTGAATTCATAGGGAGAAGAGGCCTGAAGATGGTTTTACTCCCACCGAAGCCGGGAGTGAGAGAAAAACTCCTAGGCACCACTGCACCTCCACCCATGTCATTGTGACTGTAAAGCCTCACAGCTCCTGGGGGGGGGGGGGAGGTGTTAAACTCTCTTCACAGGCCCTGGGCCCCCTCACACTCAGAGCCTGGTGTCAGACTGCCCTGCTTCCCCTCCAAGCTCCGGCACCTGCTAATTGGAGGGACTTGACAAGTTCCTTAATCTCTTACAAGCCTTGTTTTTCTCACTGCTGTTTAGCCAGGGATGATGCTAACTTCAAAGAGTTGTCCGTAAGATTGGATGAGGAGTCAGTGCAGGACTCGTCAGCTGGTACAGTAGTAAACGCTCAGTAAACAGTCAAAGGGAAGCTTGCACCCCTCCCGTGGGTACTGAGGGCAAGGGAGATGCTCACAGACACTTCTAGCTCTACCCACATGTCTTTGCGCTTGTATGCCTGTACAGCCCATGAGAGAGCAGAGAGACCTTCTTCCTGCCTCCGGACCTCCGCACTGAGTTCCCAGAAGAACTCTCATGTGCAGTATAGCGTCGCTGACGGGACCCAAGCCCAAGGAGTTTCCTTTTCCATGCCTGTTCCTTCTGGCTTAGGAACTTACCTTGAAGAGCCAAGAGGACCGGCTCTGGGTGAAGGGGATCTCCTGGTGCTTTTGAGAACATGACGCAAATGGCTAATGTCCTCAGTTACCAACCAGAAGATCAGGAGTTTGAATTTTCAACAAAGAAAAAAGGTGTAGCCATCTAGTTCCCAAACATGAGTCTTTGAGAAGCCTTTTGCTGTACAGGTCTCCTCTGACATTCATGGGGCTGCCATGAGTTGGAGTTGACTGCTCTGCAAATGGTGAATGCCAGGAAGGAGACGATGTCTACAGGTGGGCATCAGGAGACGGAACCAGAGCACGGACTCTTTCTCCAGAGAGCATGAAGTGTCCTGGTTGACTGAAACTACCTTAGAGAATGATCCCCAATCTTCATTACGAATCAATCAAAAGATGGCCTGATTTGCATTTTATGTATTAAGGTGATCTTGAAGTTCAACTAACCTACCATAATGACATAGCTGACCTTTTAGACGTTCCCAGAAATATGCATTGAAACGTCTAACTCCCATACCTTTCCTTATTGTTCCCATTTGGAAATGGAGTGTCTTTGTTCTAGTTGCTGTTTTTGTTAGGGGTCAACCATGGTGACCCTATCTATGCACAACAGAGAGAAACACTGCCTGGCCCTGCACCATCCACACAGCCATTCCTGTGCCTGAACTCATGGATGCAACCACTGTGCCAATTCATCTCGCCAAGGGCCTTCCTCTTTGCTGCCCGCCTTCCACTTTACCAAACATGCTGTCTTTCTCCAGGAACTAATCTCTCCTGAGAACACACCCAAAGCATGTAAGATAAAAACCTCCCCATCCATGCCTCAAAGGAGCACTCTGGCCTTAGTTCTTCCAAAACAGATCAGTTTGTCCTTTTAGCAGTCCATGGTATTTTCAATATTCTTTTCCATCACTGCATTTCAAATGCATCAGTTCTTCAGCAGTCGTCCTTATTCAATGTCCAACTTTCACATATACGCAATGGAAAATACCATGGCTTGAATCAGGCAGACTTTAGTTCTCAAAGTAATGTCCTTGCTGCTCAACACTCTAAAGAGGCCTTGTGCAGCGGAGTCACCTAATGCAATGCATCTTTTAACCTCTTAACTGCTGCGGTCACAAACATTGATTGAGGAGCAAGGAGGACAAAGTCCTTGACAACGTCATCCTTTCTCTACTCATTGGTCCAGTTGTGTGGATTGGGATCTTGCCTACACGGAGTTGTTATCCATACTGACAGCTACAATCCTTGATCTTCCTCAGCAAGTGCTTCACGTCCTCCTCACTTTCAGAAAGCAAGGTTCAGTCGTTTGCATATCAAAGGTTGTTAACAAGCCTTCCTCCAATCCTGAGGCCACACTGGTTTTCCTATAATCCAGCTCTCTGATGATTTGCTGAGCATACAGATTGAACAAGTATGGCGAGAGGATACACTTCTTGATGCACACCTTGCCTGATTTTAAACCATGCAGTGCCCCTTATACTGTTCACACAGCTGCCTCTTTATCCATGTACATGTTCCAAAGGGGCACAATGAAGTGTTCCAGAATTCCATTCTTTTCAAGGTCATCCACAATCTGTTAGGGTTCACACCGTCCAACACCTTTGCAGAGTCAATGAAACACAACTAAACATTTTTTCTAGGATTGTTGGCTTTGAGTCAAGGTCCATCTGACAGCAGCAATGCTATCCCTTGTCCCACGTCCTCTTCTGAATCCGGCCTGAACTTTTGGCAGTTCCCTGTCAACGTACTGCTGCAACATTTTTTGGATTATCGTAAGCAAAATGCACTTGTGTGCAATATCAATGATATATTCTGTAGTTTGAGCATCGTGTTGGGTCACCTTTCTTTGGAATGGGCACAACTCTGGATCTCTTCCTGTCAGTTGGCCAACTAGCTGTCTTCAAATGTCCTGCACAGATGAGTGAGTGCTTTCAGTGCTTCTTCAGCTTTCTGAAACTTCAGTGGGTGTTCTGTCCATTTCTGGAGCCTTGTAGGAGGCCATAGAAGTGTAAGGAATGTTTTAAGCTAATCACTTTTGTGATTGTAAAAGAACAGATAAGGGGGGAGGAGCAAGCAGAGATGGGAGAAGATAGGCGATTACCAAAAACACAAGCAACAGAAACTGAAAAGAGACCACAAACTTCCTCTAGAGCCAACAAAGAATGAAAGAAAGTCTTCCCCTGGAGCCAATGCTCTGGACTTAGACATCTCTAAGCAGAAATACAACACTGTCAGTGGCAAGACATATGCCTCCAAGGAAGACCAATTCATATACTTTGTATTCAGATTTATACCCCAGCCCCTAATGCCAAAGATGGAGAAGTTGAAGATCTTGCCCAAGTTATGCAGTCCAAATCTAATCAGTCACGCAATTGCATGCATTGATAACTCCTGATGATAAGATTGAGAAAATTAGAAATAAAAAAGAATCAGTTGTCAGGAAGTATAGCCTTGGTATTGAAATAAAGCTATTGGCCACGTGATAAACTTTTGCAAAATCAACAACTTGCTCACTACAAATAAGTTGTGTTATAACATAAATCACGACATGAATTTTGTCAGATGGAATCAAATTGGCTTTATCTGTGGAAAGACCTCAATATTATCGGACAGAACAAGGCCAGTGGCTGACTGTGGAAAAGACAATCAATTGCTCTTGTGTAAATACAAGCTGAAATAAAATTAAAGCAAGTCCACAGAGACTTGGGTCTATCTCACCTAAATTCAGAAAGCAGTTCAATAACTCGATGCACCGAACACTAGTGACCCAAGACCAAGCGAGTTGTAGAACATCAAGTGCACCCTGCATAAAAAAAGCGAAAGCCCATCTTAAAGACAAGAAAGAAGTAAAGACCAAAAGGGATATCGAAAGAGGCTCCGAGACTTGCTCTCGAAAGAAGAATAGCTAGAAGGAAAGGGCAGAATAATGAAGTAAAAAGAACTGACGAACCATTTCAAGGAGCAGCTGAAGAAGGCAAGGTGCAGGTTTTTATCTGTTTTGTTTTCACGGGAAAAGACCTGGGACTAGACAACCAAGAGGAAAGAACACATGTTTGACATTTTCCAAGCTGGTGCTGCTGAGGAAAAATAAGACCGGAATGCACTGCAAGAAAAATAAGACCGGAATGCACTGCAAGAAAAATAAGACCGGAATGCACTGCAAGAAAAATAAGACCGGAATGCACTGCAAGAAAAATAAGACCGGAATGCACTGCAAGAAAAATAAGACCGGAATGCACTGCAAGAAAAATAAGACCGGAATGCACTGCAAGAAAAATAAGACCGGAATGCACTGCAAGAAAAATAAGACCGGAATGCACTGCAAGAAAAATAAGACCGGAATGCACTGCAAGAAAAATAAGACCGGAATGCACTGCAAGAAAAATAAGACCGGAATGCACTGCAAGAAAAATAAGACCGGAATGCACTGCAAGAAAAATAAGACCGGAATGCACTGCAAGAAAAATAAGACCGGAATGCACTGCAAGAAGGGAATGCACTGCAAGAAAAATAAGACCGGAATGCACTGCAAGAAAAATAAGACCGGAATGCACTGCAAGAAAAATAAGACCGGAATGCACTGCAAGAAAAATAAGACCGGAATGCACTGCAAGAAAAATAAGACCGGAATGCACTGCAAGAAAAATAAGACCGGAATGCACTGCAAGAAGGGAATGCACTGCAAGAAAAATAAGACCGGAATGCACTGCAAGAAAAATAAGACCGGAATGCACTGCAAAAAAAAATAAGACCGGAATGCACTGCAAGAAGGGAATGCACTGCAAGAAGGGAATGCACTGCATACCAAAGAATGAGTGACATTCGGCTGTTTCAGGAGGTCGCATATGACTAAGAGGCAATGGTATTGAAGGAAGAAATCTAAGCTGCACTAAATGAATTGCTGAAAAACAAGGTTCCAGGAACTAAAGGAGTAGCAGCCGAGGTGGTGTGCTCAGTTATCTATGTCAAGAAATTTGGAAGACAGCTACCTGAGCAGCTAACTGGATGAGACCTATATTCCATTGGGGGGCAATCTAACAGAATGTGGAAATTATCAAACAATGTCATTTCTATGACACCCAAGTAAAATTTTCCTGAAGATAATTTTAAAATGGTCATATCCATACATTGACAGGCAGCTGCCAGAAATTCAAGCCAGATTCAGAAGAAGATGTGGAATGAAGGATACCATTACTAATGTCAGATGAACCTGGCTGGAAACAGAGAATCCAAGAAAAAATGTTTTCCTATGTTTCATCAACTAGTTAAGGGTTTCCTTCCACTGTGTGGTTCATAACAAGTTACAAACAACATTGCAAAATAATGAGAATTTCTAAGCATTTCATTGTACTCATGCAGAATCTGCACGCAAACCAACACCATCAATCACTAGAAAAGAACAAGGTGTAGAATCAGGAAAGATATGTGTTGGTTTTTATCCTTTCATTATACAGAAATGATTTAGATCCTGAGCATGATGGTGAGATTTATGTCAACTGAATGGTACCTGTGGGGAAGTAAAGGTGAAATCCAACCTGTCATTCAGATCACAGCCTGATGATGCCTCGTTGGGGGGGGGGGGGAGGGACCTTTTAAATAAGAAAAACAGTGAGAAATTGTCTTGTTCTTGCTACTCTTCACCCCCAGCCTGCTGTGCCTGGGAGCTGTAGACCTTCCCATGAACCCACGGACTTTGGATCCACATAACTCTGCACCCACCTTTCCGTGATCGCTCAGCTTCTGAATTCACCTTTCTGTTTTATCGCTCGGTAGCTGCCTTAGTCCGCAGTGGGTTCCTGCGCATCTTGGACCATAGACTTGAGGTGTCCTGGGCGGGGATAATTTTTTAGATAAAATTCTTTCTGGATATAAAGTCCTTTCTCACACATAGATGAGTGTCGCTGGTTGTGTGTCTCTAGAAAACTCGGCCTAAAAATAAATAAAATCAGAGACCTGACAAGAAGAAGAGGAAGTTGGCATCAGGATTGGAGGAAGGTTCATTGGCAATCAGCCATATGCAGATGATACATTCTTTTGCTGCAAGGGAAAGGGACTTGAGAAGCACTTATTGATGATGGTCGAAGGGTACAGCCTTCGGGATGGATGGCCCCTCAAATATCAAGGCAACAAAACAGGTCACCAGTGGACCAAGAAGCACCATCATAATACACGGAGAAAATATGGACGTTGCCAACATCTTCATTTTAGTTGGATTCGCAACCGAGGTCATAAAATCAAAATAGCTACGGGCTTGGGCAAACATCCGGCAAACGGTTGCTTTAACGCGTTCAGAAGAAGGACGTCACTTTGAGGCTGAAGTGTGGTGTTTTCGATCACCTCGTGTTAATGCAAATGCTCAGTGAGGAAGAAGGAAGACAGAACAAGAGCCGAAGCGCGTGAACCGTGGGGGCGGCGGTGAAGCCCATGGGAGATGGCACAGACTGCCGGAAGAGTGCGGTCTGTCCGGGAAGAATGGCTGCTGGGGAGGGTAGGTGGGAGAGGCTTCCTCTTGGACACTTTGGACAAGGAGATCCTGCTTCCTACAGGAGAGGGCCCGTGAAGTAATGGCGGACACTCAAAGAGATGGATCGACCCAGTAGCTACAATGAGCTCAAACACTCAGGACTGATTCTGAAGATGGCAAGGGACTAAGCAGATGTTGTCCTTTTGAACAGAGGGTCACTATGAGCCAGACCGACCGGACAGCATCTAACAACAACAAACTAGGAGGGGGAAAATGGGTGTTTTTGTTTTTGGTTGAAGTCATTCACTTGTAGTATTTCTGTTAGAGAAGCATTGGAGAACTAAGAGAGCTGGTTGGAGTGAGCTTGGGTGATGAACTCTGACATCCTGGTACAATCTTTTCATCTCCATTTTCTATCTTGTATCTCTGAGAAGTTAGTGATTTGATTCTGACTCAGAATCCCTACAGAACAGCATAGAACTACCCTTTAGAGCAGCGGTTCTCAACCTGTAGGTCACGACCCTTTCACAGGAGTCGAGTAAGACCATCAGAAATCACATATTTCTGATGGTCCTAGGAACCGAGACACTGCTTCTCTATCCGTCTCAAGGCATGTCTGCCCACATGCAGATACATCCACATATGAGTGCCCGGCTTGAAGACTGGTACCCATGCTACACCATGCTTCAAGACACAATTTCCTTTATTTGTCATTAGAATTAGTTCACAATATATAATTACATACTGTTTTGTGATTCATCACTATGCTTTCATTATGTTCCATTTGTAACAATGAAAAGACATCCTGCATATCGGATGTTTACATGGCGAGTCATAACAGGAGCAAAATGGCAGGGATGAAGTAACAACAAAAGTAATTTGATGGTTGGGGGGCACCACAACATGGGGAACCATATTGAAGGTTTGTGGCATGAGGAAGGCTGAGAACCACTGCTCTAGTGTGTCCAAGACGATAATCTGGAAGAAAGCAGACTACCCTAGCTTTCTCCCTCCGAGCTGTTTCTGGAATCTCTGACCCTTTGGTTA
This sequence comes from Tenrec ecaudatus, assembly GCF_050624435.1. Taxonomy (NCBI): domain Eukaryota; kingdom Metazoa; phylum Chordata; class Mammalia; order Afrosoricida; family Tenrecidae; genus Tenrec; species Tenrec ecaudatus. Next base: position 10,579,151 of record NC_134541.1, read on the forward strand.
GCAGCCAAGTGCTTCTCCATGACACCCCCAGGGTACCTTGATCTTATAGCCACACCTGAAAACAAATAGTTGTAGAAACCCAATGCGCTACCCAGATCCCTCATCAGGGAAGGCCTGGCCACTCACCTGCGAGGTTTGGGGTCAGTAGCCTGTAACTGTCTGCTCCTTGGATCTAGATGGGTAGCAGAATGCTAACTCAGTCAAGGTCATGTCCTTCGGGAGACAGAACCAAGTAAGGCATGGAGGCCCAGCCATTTCCACCCCCAGTGGAGCACTGTGACAACCCGCACCAGCTTCACAGCTCTCCATGGGTGGACCAAGGCTCTGGCGGATCTGTATTTCAGTTTTACTCATTTCTCTGCCTACCCCTGCCTCCATATCTCCTTCTTCCCACAGGTGCTCATCCCAATGAACACTGTGCACTCCAAACAGGCTCAGTCTGCTTCCAAATTTCCCAACCTGATGGAAGAAGCACACCAGCCTGTGTGACCACGAGGTGCCCAAAGAATCAGGCATCAGGCATCAAAGAAAAATCATATCGTTGTGAATGAGGAGGAGTGCAGATTAGGGACCCAAGACCCATCGGTATGTAACTGGACATCCCCCTACAGAAGGGCCGCAGAGAGATGAGCCAGTCAAGGTGCAGTGTAGCAATAAGGAAACATACAACTTTCTTCCAGTTCTTAAATGCTTCCCCCACACCCACACCCACTATCATGATCCCAATTCTACCTTAGAAATTTGGCTAGAACAGAGGATGTACACTGGTACAGATGGGAACTCAAAACACAGGGAATCCAGGACAGATGATCCCTTCAGGACCAGTGGTGAGAGTGGCGATACCGGGAGGATGGAGGAAGGATGGGGTGGAAAGGAGGAACTGATTACAAGGATCTACTTATAACCTCCTCCCTAGGGGGTGGACAACAGAAAAGTGGGTGAAGGGAGATGTTGATCAGTATAAGATATGACAAAATTATAATTTATAAATTATCAAGGGTTTGGGGGGAGGGGGTGAGGAGGGAGGGAAAAATGATGAACTGATACCAAGGGCTCAAGCAGAAAGCAAATGTTTTGAGAATGATGATAGCAACAAATGTACAAATGTGCTTGACACAATTCATGTTTGCATGGATTGTGATAAGAGTTGTATGAGCCCCCAGTAAAATGATTAAGAAAAAAAACCAAACCCAACCTGAACTCTACAGTAGGGCACAGAGTCTGGTCTGTAGATGCTTCAGCTCTCAGGACCTCTCACAGCCATTGGATTCAAATGGTCCGCAGCACTGCAGCCTTTGAAGCGATGGAAAGGTGGAGCAAGAAAAGCAGAGACTGGTTGTGTTGTTGAAAGACACAGTTGAGACTCCTAGCTCAGCCACTTTCTACCCCTGCGTTAGACCAGCCAGGTAACCTCACTGAACCTGACATGAAAATGAAGACTTCATGCGACCTATCAAGAAACTGCAAAGGAAAGCCACGAGAGACTGCATGAATGTTCGTCACATGAGCTCCTGGATCCAGGATAGGTGGATGGCACCAGTTGTTTTGTGGCCTATGGGGAATCCTCGCCCTCCCCAAATGCCTCGATTTCCCTGTTTACCAAAGAAGAGCAAATGCCACTCTTTTCCAAAGGTCTCTGAAATGTGCAGCCCCAGCTGCGGCAAGAAAGCGAGAAACATTGCTATTCTTGTACAGTAGAGCTGTAACATGTAATTAAATCATTAAGAGGCACATTAACTCCTTTAGCAATGTTCTTCTAAGTATTTGTGGGCAAACCCATTACGCTGTGCCAGTAAATTCTGAAATTCTGTGCTTGCAGGCTGACTCACTGAGGCCGCAGAGAGGAGCGGGGAGTGGGGAGTGGGGTATACAAGTGGTTTGACCCCCGTGGAGCTCCGAGGGAAGGGCCAGGGGGAGGAGAGAATGGGATGCTAATGGCATGTTGGGAGGCAAGTTCACAAACCCTTTGCAAACCTAGCTGCCAAATCTCTTCTACCTGGAGCCAACAATGAAACCATTCCTTTCCAAGGAAACCCATTTAAGAGTTTTCAGTGCCCCATTCAACCGGTGCCCTCAACCTCCCTTCGACTCAGCTACATACACTCCGCTTGGATTGTTTGTCTGGGGAAGGGGCATAGCTGGAGGGCGACCAGTGAGTGAAAAATGGGCCACTTCCAACCACAACCCCCCAGCAGCTATTTCTTTCACAGGATTTTCAGGATAATAAATCTGCTATTGACCCCCATTCTGTAGCAAAATATATGTTTATGCTATTGGCTCAAGTTCAAGCAGACCAATCTGGTTGGCTGCCTGTGGTCGTCAGGGCATCCAGGCTAGGACGTTGCCGTCAATACGTTGATCATTTATATGATGATCCTGCTTAAGCCGCTTCATAAAACGTAAATAGCACAGAAGTGGATCGGAAGTCGACATAACCCATGATTGCCGCTTATGAGCCCATCATAACCCTTGGGGCAGCAGCAGGGCAGGGGGTGGAGGGGCGTGGAGAGAGGGGGCCTGAGCTGATTGGAGGTTTCCTCTAGAGTCAGACAATCATTTTTAGCTGCGAAAGGAAATTTTATGGCATGTAAGATTAGCCCACACCAGTGCAAGGTCAAAAATAATAGAATCAATAGGCAAACTCAATACGGTTAACATTTTGAGAAAATTACTACCAGAAAACAATGTCAACAACAGATTGAAGCGGGTCTCCAAAGCCGTCCCATTGATTTCCTTTCACGTCGGTGGCAACCTAACTCTTTCTTTTATGCAATGTGGAATTTTTTTAGTCTGCTTTTTTTTAAGTGCTGCTTTAAACATGGACTATTTCTGTTGTACTTTTAAAAAAATTTTGGATGAATGTCAAATATTACATGTGTCGGGGGGGGTGTCAGTAATGCATGTGGCTCTCCCTATCTCACAGAACAGAACATGGAGATATATTTCCTCCCACCGAGTCTGTGGTGAGTTTTTCATTGAGGGCTCAGTTGATAAATTCAGGAGGCATTTTAATTATAGGCAAGACACCCAAGTGTAAATGTAAATAGTTCCATTAATAAGTTACCAGCGGCATAAGCATTCTTCCAGAAGTTCATGGGCTTGAACATGGCTGTCTTTAGCTATATTACGTCGCTTTCATCATTCTGGATGGTAGAAGGAGATCGTGCTGTCGGCTGACCCACACCCTTTAGTCGTGATTGGGACTTGGGTAAGTAGCTGAGCCTTAGCAAGGGCATTAGTGGCCCCAACCCACACCAAATGTTTATGTTCCAGACTTCTCCGTTTTAACCAGAAGCGCCATCACCCCCCTGTGCCCAACGATGGATACAAGTCAAAACGTTAGGAAATATCGATTTGTTTCCCTCCGCTCTGCGGTCAATCCATCAACAAGTTCTGTCAGTTCTCCCTCAAAGTTATATCTTAATGCCATCGGTGAACTCCATCTCTGGCACCCACTATCTTGGTACGGGCCATCATGTCCTCCTGGTCTCTTACGGTCTGGTTGCTAACAAGCCGGCCGTAATGATCTTTTTAAAACACACATTAAATCATATGATGCTCTTACTGAAAAGGATCGCCCACTGCACTTCAAGAACACTCAGACCTCCACACCTTGGCTAACCAAGGACAGCAAACACTGGCCCCTGCCTGCCTTGCCTTTCCCAGGTATGGCCATTCCACCTCGTACTTTCTAAGGACCAGTCCCACTGGCCTCTGTTTACAATTGAAAGCATACCCAGTCCGGTGGCCTCTTGAGGCCTTTGACTGGGCAGTTCCTGCCAGGCCTACCCTTCACCATCATCTCCCCTGCCTCACCTTCTCATCACTGGCTTCTTGATACAGTCCCTAGTTCTCCTGGAAGAGTCTTCTTTAAATGTGTCACCTTCACAACACCTCATGACTTCCAGAATGTTCATTCTCTCTGAAAAGAAGTCGGCATGGACCACAAGACCCAGGGGTACCACAAAGGGATCTACCCCTGTCTGTCTCACCTTGACACCTTTGTCCTCATTCTCCATTCCCACTGGGAGCAGAAATCCTTCAACATGTCCATGATGTCTTCAAAACATTTCCTGTGGAATTTTCTGTGGGGTGATTTCCCAACTTTTCAGAGGGGTTCTCTCTCCCAGGAGCTCACACAGGTTCTCTCTCTGTTCTCAGGATGCACTTGGGTGACAAGGACAGGTGACATCATCATGGTGCTGAGGAGGGTACACTTGGGCCATGAGCTCCCACCAGGTGGGCTCCTGCTGTTCGTGGCTGTTGTACATCTCCTCCTTTCTCATTGCCGCTGCTGCTATATGGTGAAGCCCCTGGCTCATTGGACCCTGTGTGGTAGTATTCACCCAGATGCGGCCGAGCCCACCGGGTCTTCCGGTTCTGCACTGGCGCCTGATGCCAATGACTAGCAATCTCACCAGTGTCAATGGGAATCAAGCTGCCGCTCAGCTAAACTTCCTATTTCTGAGCCAGTCTTCTTCCTCCGGGATAATGATTACACAGCGAGTCCGTATCTCCATTGGGACATGCCGGTGCTTTTTCTCCCAGGATTCTGGGCCATGGGGAGCCTTCGAAGAGTGCCCAGGAAGAGCCCTCAGCCACCGTGTCCTCACGCGCCAAGTTACAGCGAATGTACCGTTCCGCATGCTGCTCTGTGAAGCATGCATTCGCCCCCCCCCTTCAAACTGGTAAGGGCTCTATCACATGTTCTAGAAACACAGACCTATACCCAGGACACTCTTGTAAGACTTTCCTGTCTCCTCTCTGCTCTCCACCCTGCTGAGTCCATCCTTCCAAACCCAGAAGGGCCCTCTCGCTGTGGAAGGGTGAGTATTGTTCCTGATACACAACGTCATGTTTTCCACGTCCTGCTTTGCTCTGTGGTCTATCCACCAAGCCTTGGTCCCTGAGATGTAAAAGCCTCATTTGGGAGTTTCCCAGAATAACCATTGCTTCCTGTAGAAGCCCTGCTTTTAAGATAATCTTCTTACTCAACATCTACTTGGAAACTGCAAGCTAAGAACTGTAATTAGGATAATGAGGTTGCAATAAGTGTTGCTTGAGGATTTAAATTTTCTTATTTTTAATTTTGAAACTGGCTCACAATTGCAGAAACGTCGTGAGCACAATGATTGAGCCTTTCTTTCTCCCTCTGCTGTCATCATAAGCTGCCAACCCGATGCCCATACACCTTTCTCCTACACACAAAGACACTCTCATGTGTACCCCCAACCAACCATCAATGTCAGGAAATCAGTACCACCCATTACCCCCACCTAGTCCTCGGAGTCTATTCGTGTTTCTCTAAGTGTCCTTTGTAGCTCCAGGGACAAGTGTAGACTCACCTCCTGTGTTTCCTCCTCTGGCCTCTGGCCTCTTCCACCTGGAATAGCTCTTTGGCCTTCCCAGCACCTTGACATTCTGAACAATTCTAAAGGCGGTGATTTTGTAGGCAAGGTCCTCTGAGGAGGACACAAGGAAGCCCAGATCTGCCTGTAGAGCATGAAGACGCCAGTCAGGGACTGGACAGAAGAGAGTTCCTAACGGGCTCAGTCTAGCTGAGAAGCTAGCGAGCGCCAGAGAGCGAGCTGTGAAGAAGGAAGGTGGGGCCAAGGACTTGGGGGAGCTCTGACTGTACCCCCAGGAGGGGTAGCTTCAGGTGTAGAGGGACATGAGTAGAGACCAGTCTTGGGTCCGGACTCCCTGCATGCTCAGACTGGTCCGCCTCGTGAGCACGGGTTCCTGGTGTGTCTTCCCTTGCCCCCCTCCTGGACACCATCTCTCTGCATATGCAGAGTCTGACTTCTCTGGGGATTTACCCCCCCGCCCTGTCTGTGGCCCAGAGAAATGAATTCCTGGGCACCCACTCACCACGACAGCTAATTCCAACTCAGAGCAACCCTCTGGGGCAGAGGAGAAATGCTAAATTGACATGGACAAGAAAGCAAAGTTTTAGGGAAGCAGACTGCCTACTCTTGCTCCTGCAGAGCGGCAGGTGGGTTTGGACGGCCTGCCTTGCTGTTTGGGCCCACCGCTTAACCCATAGCACCACCACACCCTTCCTAGCTTCCTGGCTCCTGATGGGACCATCTGAGAGGAGACCTCTGCTGTCTCCAAGCTCCCTGAGCCCGGTCTGGCTTTTAACAGAGTCAGGGGCCTGTGTGCAGAGGCCCAAGAGCAGCAAGACCCAGCAAGAAGCCTTGGGAGCGGTCAGTGGAGAGCTCCCTGGGCAAAGGCAGGAGCTTGAACTCACCCGGTGTATGGCTGGAGGTGGTGCCCACAGGACACAGGAAAAGAGGGTAAAGGAACAAAATCCAGGACGCACACTTAGACATATGCAAATCGTTTCATCTGCGGAGCTGAGGACCACTTTAGGCACGAAGAGTGGATGCTCACAGCATCTCAGCTAATAATGCTAAACAGCATCAGTAACAAGGGACGCAGACTCACAATGGAACTTAATCTCTGGTACCGGCATCTCACAATGGGAAATTACAGTGCCTGAATTTAATAGGTTTCATTTTTCAAAATGAATTTTTTTTTTTGCTTTTACAGCCTCTCATTGCCAACGATGCTCACGGATTAGGACTGCTCAAAGAATCATTCATTATCCAGGCACGAGGCCCCAGGATACCGAGCGAGATTGGCTAGCTTTGTCTGACTGAAACAAAGACCCCTTGGATCCTTCTTGTTCCTTTATGCTCCAATCCCTTGGATCACCTCCACTTGCCTGTCATCTGAGCAAGGCTGTGATGGTTTGGGGAGGGAAAGCACCCACCGGAGGGCGTGTCAGAGGCCCAGGTTCCACTCGCCCAATGCTAGGGACTCCGGTAGGTCACCTACCCTTCCAGGCCCAGGCTCCCCCACTGACTTCATCATCGCAACCCACTAATATTGGTCACACCTCCACTGTCTTCCAAGTCCAGTGACATCTTGTGGACAACCCCAACAAGCCAAAGGCACTGTCACTGAGCAGATTCTCACTCATAGTGACCCTCCAGGACAGAGTGGAACTGCCTCCAGGAGGTTCCAAGGCTGGGTCCTTCACAGAAGTAGATCTGTCAGGGCCTTAGGTGGTAGATAAATAATCCTTTGTCAATGTGAGGATTAGGAGTAAAGGGGTGGAGTGTAGTCTCTCAATCGGATCATAGCCAATGAGGCTTCTGTGTGGGCATGGCCTTCTCCTGAGGATTCTGGGAAATCTGGTACTTCCTCCTTGGAGGCGGGAGACACCTCCCTCTCTCTGCTCACTCCCTGGGAGACCCTGCAGCTGACAAGACACATGGAGCTATGCTAGTGCCCTGAGCGGGACAAACTACATGGATGCCACCAGACCTCTGAAGCCTGAGAAGCCACAGAGAGACCCCTGCCCGCGCTGAGATGATTACAAGGCCACTGGATCCAAAGACTTTCTACCCACTGCCTTGTGATCATCCTGCATTTGACTTCATTGCAAACGTTTCCTGAGTCTGAAGAGGACTGTATCGATTGGTATCAAACATATGGGCTAATATCAGACTTATGAGCTTGGACTGGACTGCAATGGGATGCTTTCTTAATGTACACTTGTTCTTGTATATAAACCTCTTCCTCATACACATATGTGTGCCCATGGGTTTGTTTCTCTAGTCTACCTGGACTAATACACCTTCCTTCTCCTGGGGAGCAGACATTCACTTCATACCACCGACCTTTCATTTCGCAGCCTCAGGACATCCTGATACTGTGGATGCAGTGATGAAAAAGACCACCATGGTCGCTGACCAGAAAGAGTTTAAGAACACCAAAACCCATGTCCTCGAAGGCCATTCTGGCCCACCGCAACCCTCTTGGGCAGAACAGAACCATCTCAGAGGGTTTCCAAGACTGCCCATCTTGACAAGAGTAGACAGCCTCATTATTCTTCCTCCTGGGAGATATGAACTGTTGCCATTTCAGGCAGAAGTCCCATCCCTCACCCACCTCGCCACCAGGGCTCCTCCGGTTCCAGCAGGATCGAATTCCCTTCTTGTCTACATGACAGAGGACATCTGTGTGCTGCTGACACTTGATCAACTCAGTGTTCAAAGGTAAGGGATCGTTAGTAAGAGTCCTGGTGGGTTATCCATTGCTGTAGTGCCCTAGTCCTGAAGGGCTGCAGATGGACGATTATGGGTCACCATGCTCAAGAGAGGAATGGGAGCTGTACTTGGCCATGTTAAAGAGAAGGTGGAGACACATAAGAGACTGTAGATGGAAAACAAAACACAAAACGCAGTGTCCTCCGAGTTGATTCTGACTCATAGCAACCACACAGGACAGAGAAGAACAGTCCTGGTGGATTTCTGACACTGCCGTTCTCTACGAGAGTCGAAAGCATGGACGTTCTCCCTCCCGGGGAGTGCGTGGTGTTTTCAACCTGCTGACCCATCATCCTCCACCTGCAGCCCTTCAGGCCTAAGGTAGACTTGGGTTCTTGAAAGGCAATTCAGAGCAGCTATATTAAGCAATGGTCCCAGGGGCCCACTGGGGCAGATCCCAATCATCAACTCTCATATTTCTGTCATGGAATGCATGAATATTCCCTCTAAGCAGGATGAATGAGGACTATAGATAGACTCCTATCAGTTGGATTTCAATTTACCCATCAAATGACTTACTTATAAAATACATTTTTTTAAATAAGCTAAGTTTGGTTTTCAGGTGTGTTTGTTTTGTTTTCATTTCAGAATGGCATGTAAGAAAGCGTAGGCCTAGAGCACAGATGGCCCGAAATCTGTGGAACACGGGCTTCAGCCGAGAAACCCAATTTATCAAAGATATTCATTACAATTGCATTTGCTATGATGGTATTTGACCTCTGGATGACCCAGCTTTATAAATAAACTTAAACACCTCCAGCTCCATTAATATTTCATTGATCCATAAAATACTTCCAAGTACTTATATTTATCAGCCTCCTAGAAAGGCTGTATCTGATGTAGAAACCACACACACACACACACACACACACACACATATACTCTCTATCTATCTCTCTCACACACACACACACACACACACACTCACACACACTCTCTCTCACACACACACAGGAAGGGTAGCATAGTCGCCTGCCTTGGATCATAATTCACATGAACATTAGGAGTCAGACACAGGGCAATTTTGTTCAGGCCCCAAGAGGGGCCCATGAAAGTGAGCATGACAGGATTAGACCAGCCATATGGTGGGCCAGCTTGTCTCATGTTCAAGGTAGGCATGTCAGGAGGGATCTCTTTGAAACAGACTGGAGTCAATGACAACCATGTAAAGCCACCCAATGGCTTCCCACCGCACCACGAACAAGGGCAGATTGCGTCTGCAGGTGGAGTCCTCACCTTTCTTCCTTTCTTGTGCTGTTCGAGCCACAGTGACTTCCCCACACACAGAGCGCCTACCACCTCCGCACCTTGACCCTGCTACTCCTTCTCCTGAAATCCTCCAACAGGCGCGCGCACACACACACACACGCACGCACGCACACACACACTGCCGTTGAATAGACCTTATGGATAGCAGAGCCAAATTGGGTTCCAGAGAGATTTCAGTGGCTGAATTTCAGGCAGCAGATCACCAGTCCTTGCTGCCAAGGTCCTTCTGGGTAGACTCAAACCTCCACCGTTTCAGATTACAGCCCAGCACACTCACCATTTGCACACTCACCATTTGCACACTCCAGGGACTCCTTCCCACAAAGGCCTCTTCTTTACCTTTCAGGTTTTGGTGTCAGTGGTCCAAATTCAAGAAGACCCCACCCCACCCCCCATTTCTCATCCTCAGCTCGGTACTCTCTGCCCCATTAGCCTTTTCACTTTCTTCAGATCAGTGTCATTTTCTGAAATGATGACTTTAATATACTGGGTTTCTCTCTCTCTCTCTCTCTCTCTCTCTCTCTCTCTCTCTCTCTCTCTCTCTTTCTCTCTCTCCTTTTTATCTTTTGGTGTCGATGGGTCTGCATTGATTAGAATTTGGTACGTCTACGCACACTACCAAAATAAAAAGTGATTTAAACAAGATGAAAGTGGGCTTCTCGCTCTCCAGAAGGAAGCCCAGCAATATCAAAATCGAGGTCAACAGGACGCAGCGGCTCCATGGAGCTATTGCGATGGTGCAGTCCCTGCTCCACTATCCTCGCACCAAGTCCCCATCAGCAGGTGGCTTTACAAGGCTGGCTCCCCATCACTACTAAGTCAGAGGCCTGCACTGTATGTTAGCTGACAGTTCTGGAGACCAGAGTCTTCAATGGGTCTTAGTGTCATCAGCCTTAATAATGTCTAGGCAATTCCAACTCACAGCAATACCATGTTATAGAGAACCTTATGTTTGTTAAATGGTCATGGTGCTGAGGTGGACAAACTCTGTCTTGGAACCAAGGATTATACGGTAGCATTGTGTCTAGCAAAAGAGAGAGAAGAGGGCGGGGTGGGGGGAGCTTGGTTGTGCAGTGATTAAGCATCAGGCTGTGCAATGATTAAGTAGAGGGCTGTCAGTTCAACCCCACCAGTGACTCTACTGGAGCAAGGACCCAGTAATCTGCTCCTGTAAAGACTGCAGACGAGGCTATCCTGGGATGCAGTGTGACTCTCTCCATCAAGGTTGTCCTGAGGTAGAACCGGTAGAACAACATCGAGAAAAGAGCCCATTGCCAGCAAGCTGGTTACAACTCGAGGTGACCGCCACGGAGTTCAGAGGAGGGCTTCTCCTTCGGATTTTCTGTGATATTCACAGAGGTCATTCATCAGGCCTTACAGCCACTGGCTGGGCACCGGCCGCCAACCTTTGTGTTCACCAGCCATGTGCACCGACGACTCCGCAGCCCACCGAGAAGTCTCTGCCAAAGTCCTGGTGATTGATGAAGGTCCAGAGTCCTTGAGTTTGGACTGATATTCCAGGGTTCGAAGCAAAAAGCCCTTTGTGGTCTGACTCCAAGCTGGAAGGCAGTCTGCTGAGCGCAATAAGTCAATCACAGAAGGACAAATATTGTATGACCTCGCTTATATGAAATGACAAGACTAGGTCATTAGATAGAGATCAAAGGTTGTTAGTGGTTACCAGGGGGGAGAAAGGAGGAAATCAATTTCTGGGAAAGAGTGAATTTTTGTTTATGGTGATGGGAAATTGGCCTTGACTGAGAGTAATGGTTATCCAACTTGACAAATATAACTGATCTCACTAAGATGTTCGCCAGATAAAGAGCAAAATGGCAAACGTAATGCTATATAAAATTTCACAACAGCAGCCAAAAAATGGACTTGTGGTAGCATGAAAAGAAGCAACAGTTACAACTCTGACTCCCAGTGAGTCCATTCTGGCTCACCGGGATCCTACAGGGCAGGGGAGAATTCATTACCCCTTTGGGTTTCTAAGACTTTCAATCCTTTTTCCCTCATAGTTAAGGACGTTTATTAGGGGAGTTAAGGAGTTACCAAAAGGCGGGATTAATATACAGTGAGGATGTGAGGAGTCAGCTATTGGTCCACAGGAACGCCCTCTCCTCAGCCAGTAGCCAAGTCCCTCTCCAGTCTAAGTCCCTCAGCCACTCGGTCCATTGGCTTCAGTCTCCACGGGTAGGAAAGGCAAACCACAGCTCTGCTTTGTCTCAGAGTCTCAGCCTGGCTCCCCTTATTCTGTCTCCGGGTCTCCTGCCAAGACCTCTGGTGCCTCTGGTCTCAGCATGTGCCGCTTCAGAGAGAGATCTCGAGCATGCTACACCAGTAGCTCTGCTCAAAAAGTTCCTGGGATTTCTCTTGCCCAAATGGCTTATCCTGATAGCCAGGAAAGTAGCAAATGAAACTGGCCGCCCCCCTCTATTAGTGTTACATGCACCCTCTTTGCATTTACTTGGTGATAGTTACAGAGACATGGATAGGAGAGTCATGTTAAGAAACAGAGACTTGAAATCGTCATGGGAGTACAGAGCCTCGGCTATGAGTTTTCTTGGGTTAGGGCCATAGTTGAGAGGGTGTGTCCAGTCAATGGACCCAGTGCTGGTTTGGGAGTCTCTGTGCTAATTCCTAGCCGAGTAAGTGGTGTTTGGGGTCCTGAGTGAAGCCATTCAAGACACACCTTTGGTCTCTCTTTAGCTGGAGGGAGAAGGAGACCCAGGAATCAGAGAAGGAAATGGGCTACAGATTAGTTCCCTCCATGGACTACAGCCCCATGTAACCAGAAATGATGAACGTTTTGATCAAAAGCCCAAGGGTTAGATCCTGATCTAAAAGACCTCCCCTTGTGCCTTGCAAAACCTCCACGTTCATTTGTGCGGAGGCAGCACCTGCCCCTTGGGTCGCCCCCAAACAGGTCTCTGCAACCGCAGCCCAGTGGTGCCATCGAACCTCTGCTCACCGGGTCAGCAGAAGTGATATCTAGTCCAGCGCACTGGTCTGTTAAGACACCGCTTGTAATAGGGTTCTCTCTAAGCATGTATGGTGGGGGTGGGGGGCACGGGGATAGGACTGAGCAGCCACCCAATTTGTCTGCATAACCGCATATTCTAAGCACCTGTAGCCATGTTCCTTCCATCTATAGGTATAAATGTGTGTAAATCGGGGAATTCATCTTCTGGCACACCCTCAGACAATATTTCCCGCTGATTCCTACATGAGGTTTTCTCTGGCCACTTTGGGGAAGCACATAACCAGGCCTTCGTTCCCATTTCCTCTGAATCTGGAAACCCCGCCGAGCGCTGTCCACCCCGAGTAACCTGCTAGTGTTTGAAATAACCGGTGCCATCGCGTCCAGCTTCACAGCAACGGTAAAGCCACTGCCATCTGCCAGATGGGTGGCAGCTCCATGTGGTGGTCCCCAACTGCCACCGACTGACATGGCCCGCACACATGGAAGAGCCTCTCTCAGGTGCAAGTAGAGAAGATGAGAGGAACTCAACTTCCCTTCTGGTTCCTTCCAAGCCCCGGATTGCTCTGACTGCCATGCTCTGGGTCTGATGCTAGGTGAACCTGCGGCTGTACTGAGGGCTCCTCCTGCCCACATGTCCACCCTTGAGTTGAGAAGGGGGGGGCGGGACAGCCCTCCCTCTTCATCTGATGGCCTGAGAAAGGGGATGAAGAATGAGTGGGGCAGTGATAAAACGGAGGAAAGATTTGATTGCTGGGCCGGAAGGACAAGAGCTCCTAGCCAGCAGATCGTGTTCTGTGCCTGCTTCTAAACACGCCAGTAAAAACCATGGCCCCTGCCTTGTTTGATTCTCTGGCCAACCACCCCAGGGGCAGAACCTGGGACACAAGAAGTCAACCAATCCAAATCGAACTCTCTGCCATCGAGTCAGTTCTGATTTGTAACTTCCTGACATGAGGTTTCGGATTGACATGAGGTCAATCTTCACCGATGGCCCTAGCTTTCTCTCTCAGGTTGGTTGGTGGGTTTGAACTGCCAATCACTCACTGACCTGACAGTGCCACCAGGCCTCCTTGGTACCTAATGGGTGATCAATAAATGCTTCTGAAACTGAACTGTTTTTTGTTTTGTTTTGTTTTCCTGGTATTGGGGGGCCCACTGTTGGCATCTCAAAGGAGTGCTGGTGGTTCAGTGTTTAAGTTTGACTGCTAACCCACAAGGTCAGTGGTTCAAATCCACCAGCCACTCTGTGAGAGAAAGAGGTTAAATTCTACTTCCATAAAGAGGAGAGCTTTGGAAACCCCACGGAGCATCTTTATACTGTCCTCTAGGCTCACTAGGAGTTGGAATTGACTCATCAGCAATGATTTGGTTTTGGGGGCTGAGGGTGGAATCCCTTCCCGAAGTCCCAGTACCAACCCTAAGTTATCATCATGGTGACAATTTTCAAATGCACACCTTACTCTCACTACCCCCACCCAAATCCTCAGAAAGGGTTGTGTTTTACAAGGTTAGGTCCCCAAATCCCCAACTCTTCATTTTCTGCCATTCTAATGTCACCCAATGAACAGATGTTTGGTCAAAGAATATGTCAACCACAATTGGGTTCACCAGCTTTGGCCAACGGATTGTCTGAGAGTTTGTGATTTTAATCAAAGTTTGTCATCCACCCAGAACTTCAGAAATGAATTTCCATCAAAAGGAAATGAAAGTGTCTGAAAGTTGGCCAGCCCAAGAACAAGGGAGGTGAACTCCAGGTCCATCAAGAAAATAAAAATCAATCATGACAATTACTTTATTAGGTGGTTTTAAAACTGCGGCGCATGGAGAAGGCTTGGGTAAATGTCGCCGTCACGTCAACAAGCGGAGCTGCTCCATAGCTGGCGAAGTGGAAGCGGTGCACATCAGTGTGGGGGCCTTCTCCAAAAGAATGTGCAGAAAATGGGAACCAAGAGAGAAGACACGCTTTTTATGGAGATGTCTGTGCAGAAGCAACCGTCTTGTTTGCGGGGGGCGGGGGGTTGATCCTTCAATGGATTCAGACACGAATGCCCTTTAGAAGAAGATGCAATTGGATGAGGATGCCGGCTAGCACGTATCCAGAGCTGAGTTTTGTACTGATTTCCTTCATCTGGATATGACCAAAGGCCCTCAGTCCAGCAAAGGAATGGTCCTCCGAGCAGTCCGCCAGCACCATGCCCAGAACTCTGTTAAAGGGAGAGTGTTAGGTCCCAAATTGATTAATGTTTCTGTAGCTATTAGGGAAATGTTCATGTCTCCATGTGCCTGCCAAGGAAAAACCTATCAGAAATCCGATGACATCTGAAAATTGACATGATTCAGGGACCACCGAGGATGTTCCAGTTTACAAAGGCGTCTGATGTAGGGAAAGGACCTTGTGGTGCGGGGATCAAGTGCTTGGCTGCCAACTGAGAAGCTGACACTTCAGACCCACTCAGGGGCTCTGTAGGAGAAACACCTGGCCCTCTAGTACCCTGAGGGCTCTAACATTGAAACTCGCTGCCATTGAGTCAATTCTCACTCAGAGTCACCCTGCAGGACAGACGAGGTCTGTCCCCGCGGGTTTCTGAGACTGGAACGCTTTACGGGAGTGGGAAGCCTCCTCTTTCTCCGGAGGAGCAGCTGGTGGTTCACAGGGTGAATGGTATCCCACTGCGCCGCCGGCTTCTCACACAGCCTACTGTCAAGAGCGCCTGAGGGGACAGTTTGACTCTGTCGTACTGGGTTGCTGGGAGTTGGAATCAACTTGATGGCACTCAACAACAACAACAACAACAATGTGATGTGGGGCATAGAAGGAATGGTAACTACCCCTAGGCCTGAACACGGGCAAGGGGATGGAGTAGAAGCAAATAAAGCTTAAGGTGAAAGGCTACCTGGAGAGGGATCCTGACAGCCAGGTGGGGATAATAGGCAAACAAGTTAACTCCGCACAAAGGGGGTCTGGGGAACACATGCATCAGCCGCTCTCATCCTTTGTATTTCTTAGCAGGGCTTCTTGTTCATTCACCCTGGCCACACCCACTGGCCCAATAGCTCCACCCATTGGTTATTCCCACTGGTTATACTCCATGGGAGGCTGAAAAGCAGGAATGTCAGTAGATAGAACCCCTCTAGTTGATCTTCTGGCCAGAGAGCAAGATGGATGGAAAAGGGTGGCACATGGATGTAGAGGGACAAACAGAAGAAGTTGGATTCATTGTGAGCTTCCCGGTCCACAATAGAGTTGAGGAAACCAGATGGCATTCACAACTGTGCCCACATTGGAATGCCTGTGTGTTCGTCTGGGTAGACTACAGAGACAAATCCATAGAAACGCATGTGTGTAAGACAGAGTTTTATACAAAAGGTAATTGTACATGAAGAAAGCATTCCAACCCAGTCCAGTCCAAACCCATAAGTCCGATATTAGCCCATATGTGCGATACCAGTCTATAAAGTCCTCTTCAGACTCATGAAACACATGCAATGATGCAAAATGCAGGATGGTCGCAGGTCACTGGGTAGACAGTCTCTGGATCCAGTGACTCTGTAAGCATCTCAGCGCTGGTAGTCTCTCTACATGGCTTCCCCACCTTCAGAGGTCTGGTTGCATGTGGCTTCTCCAGCTCGGGGAACTATCATAGTTCCATGTGTCTTGTCAGCTGCAATGTCTCCCAGGGAGTGAACAGAGAGTGTGTCTTCCACCTCCAAGGACTAAATTCCAGATTTTCCAGAATTCTCCTGGGAAGGCCATGCCCACACAGAGGCCTCATTGACTGTTTCTCCATTGACAGACCAGGCTCCACCCCTTCATTTTAATCCTCTCAAATACCAAATTCACACTGGTTTATGTAACTACCACAGTCTGATGATGACGCTTGTGCACAGATACCAGGATGTTACAATATGTGGACAGGAACACTTGCAAGGTTCACGCAAGAGTATAAATTCCCTCCCCAAAGCAGGAAGGAATTCTATAATAATGAAAAATCATACGGCGTGGGATGACTGAGAGTAGGAATGTGTCCTGCACGGTGCCAGAAGACCTTGTATTAAGGACACAACTGTGATGTGATAACTACACGAAAAGGTTGTAAAAGAATTCTAAAAACTCCTCTTAAACAGGCAGAGCGATAACTATGTGTGGGATACTCTGTAAGGTTTCTCTACACAAAAGTGACAAATCATTTGCTAATTCACAAAATACACAATAACAACTGGCATTGTCCTGCATTCCTACTAAATGCCACATGCAAAAGGAGCCGTGGTGGCACAGTGGTTTCTAGTGGGACTGCTTGCTGCAAGGTCAGCAGTTCGACACCACTAGCTGTTCCACACAACAATGGCACGGCTTTCTACTCCTATAAAGTGTTACCTTCTTGAAAACCCACGGAGGCGGTTCGATCCTGTCCTATTGGGTTGCTATGAGTCAGCACCGACTCAATGGGTGTGAGTATAAATTTTGTTTTACAGGCAAAATGCTCCTGCATCCCCATCACAGTCTTAGGAGCTAGTGTGATTGTTTTCACCCCGTTTTACACATGGCAGTTAAGTAGTATGTTCAAGGTCCCTAGCCAGTAAGATCCAGGGCCATGTTTAATCCCAGGAAATACTGGCCAGAGCCTGTGCTCAGGTATATTCAACTCTGTAGCCCACACTCAAAGCACCTGCCATGTGGAAAACAAGTTGCTTAGGGAATGACTGAGAGGAAGAGAGGGAGGGAGGGAGGAAGAAAAGAAGGAAGGAAAATGGGTGAAGGGTGGGGTGGAAGGGAACAAATGATGTAGCCAAGGAAGGAATGAAAGGGAGGAAAATGGAGGACCATTTTGTGGTGCTCTATGTCCACAGCATAGAGAAGGCGACATATTCCTTTTCTGGATAACAAATTTCCACAAACCTGGCAGCCCAAAACAATGCTCATGTGGTAACTCACAGTTCTGTGTGTTATAACTCCAAATATGGTAAGATTAGGTCCTCTATTTGGGGCCTTACAAGGCTGAATCAAGGTGGTGGCCAAGCTGTGTTCCTACCTGGGGGACATGTAGAAGGATGCAATTCCAAGCTCATGATTCAAGGTGTTGAGAGAATTCCTTTCCATGCAGTGGTGGTCCTATTTCCACACTGACTGTAGGCTGGAGGGGCTCCCAATTTCCAGAGGCTGTCTACTTCCCTTGCCCTATGGCTCCTCCACCTTCTCAGCCAGCAAAGAAGAACCCTTGGGCTTTCAATCTAGTTCTTCAAGAAGAACCACTTAATCCCTTGTTAGGGCTGGCCAGATATGGTCAGGTCTGCTCAGAATCTGTTTTCTCATATCAACAGTTTATAGTTGTACCTACTGTGTTAGTCTGGGTTGACTAGAGAAACAAATTCATAGACACTCATATGTGTATAAGAAAGAGGTTTATATATAAGAGCAATTGAATCTTAAGAAAATGTCCCAGCCCAGTCCAGATCAAGTCAATGAATCTGATATTAGCCTGTATGTCTGATATAAATCTATTAAGCCCTCTTCAGACTCATGAAATACATGCAATGATCCCAAATGCAAGAGGGTCACAGGCCAGTGGGTTGGAAGTCTTGTGGATCCAGTGACATTGTAAGCATCTTGGTGCTGGCAGGGGTCTCTATGTGACTTCTCTGGCGCCAGAGGTCTGGTTGCATCAGTAGGTCCATGTGGATTCTCCAGCTCCCAGAGCATAGTGCCATGTGTCTTCTCAGTAGAGCATCTCTCAGGGAGTCAGCAGAGAGGGAGTATATCTTCCACCTCCAAGAAGGAAATACAGGAGTTCCCAGAACTCTCAGGAGAAGGTCAAGCCCACACAGAGGCCCCATTGGCTATGGCCCAATTGACAGATGAAACTCCACCCCTTCACTCTTAATCCTCTCAAATTGACACCAGATTATGTAACTACCACACCTACAAAAGCCCTATGACAGATAATGTAACATAATTGCGGGCTGAAATCTTAGCATGTTCACAGGTTCCGCCCGGTCTCAAAGAGAGGGGATAACATGATGGCAAGGTCACAGAATTCTGCCTACCACACTCAACAGTGCCCTAGAACAGGGAGATCACAAAGCAGCAATGCCTGTCTTATAGGACTCTCTTTTTGTTGTTGTTATAAAACTTTTATTAAATAGTTTCTCTTTCCACATCTGCTTTTCTATGCCATTTCTACATTTCCTAAGCTTTCAGTTATGCATAGATACTTTCTAAGATTTGTACTACTTTCTATTTTTTTAAATCATTTTATTAGGGGATCTTATAGCTCTTATCACAATCCCTCCATCCATTGTGTCAAGCACACTTATACATATGTTGCCTTCATCATTTTCAAAACATTTTGTTTCTACTTGAGCCTTAGATATCAGCTCAATTCACACACACACACACACACACACACACACACACACACTCCCTCCCTCGTGATCCCTTGATAATTTATAAATTATTTTTTTCATGTCTTACACCGACCACTGTCTCCCTTCACCCACTTTTCTATTGTCCATCCCCCTGAGAGGGGGTCATATGCCGATCATTGTGATTGGTTCCCCCCTCTCTCCCCCCAACCTTTCCCTTCCCCTCTTGGTATTGCTACTCTCATTATTGGTCCTGGGGGGTTATCTGTCCTGGATTCCCTGTGTTGTGAGTTCTTGTCTGTACCAGTGTACGTGCTCTGATCTTTAAAAAGCACAACCTTGGAGACAAGATCATATGAACTTTGCCCAGGCTTAGATTCCGTCATTCAAACTGCTACCTTTCTCTGAGCCTCTGAGAAATTTGTTCCTCTAACGTCAGACAAATATTCGCCTCTGCCTCACAGAACTGTTGAAAAGAGTTCAGATTCAATCATGTTCCAAATCTAGCACAATACCCAGGGTAGGATAGCCACGGGATAGCTCTTAGCTAAGCAAATGAACATTAGCACCACCATTACTGTTCATACCGAAATGAACCAACCAGAACTGTGGCCAGAGCCCGCATAGGTTCATAGCTGAGAAAATCCCCATCACCTGTGTGGTTTAACAGGGATTCTGAAAGCAATAACCCTGGTCATTGATGCATCCACTCTGGAATAAAGAACATTGGCCCCTGGCAAGAGAGGAAAAAGAGCATCCCACATTCCAGCTCCATTTACAAGACGGCTTATCACTCTTTATAGATCTCGCCTTCAGAAGACCAAGGCTCTCAGACACGGGCACCTGAGATCATCTCATCTCTGAACAGGGCCCTTTTCAAGATTCTTCAAGGCATATAAAGTCTCTGCCCAAAGCAGGCGGACAACTAGGGAGTGGGAACCCCCTTTCTATCTGTTTAAGAAATCAGGGGCATCACTAGGGCAGGTGCCACGCAGCTCAGTAACTCCTGGTATCACGGCCACCCCCATGAACCTCTTCCCATACCAGGACTAGGTGAGAGCCTGAGTGTTTGTTGCCTATTTTAATCCAAGAATAACATCTGACAGCTCCAGTTGTAAACGGCTTACATGTCATTTCTCTTACATTAGATAAACACTAACTTTTGAAAACCTGTCAACATAGAATTGCATTATGCATGATGAGACTTTTGGTCACCGGGGTAGATGCCTTTTTTGTCTTTAATGGACCCCAAATTAAAGCTATTAATTAAAAAAAAACTCACTGCCATAGTGTGGACTGACTCATGGAGACCCTAAAGGACTGGGGAGAACTGTTCCTATAAATTTCCGGGGCTGTAACTCTTTATGGGATTAGAAAGCCCCATCTTTCTCCATCAGAGAAACTGGGGGCTTTGAACTGCTGACCTTGCGGATCATAGTCCAACTCATAACCATTTTGCCACCAGGGCTCCTGTGTTATTGAAAGGCTTCCCAAATACCACTTACATGATACTACAGCAGAAACACCCAGAAAATCGACAAAACCAGAGGCTATCTGAGCACCTTCCGCAAGGTTGGCATGAGCAGGTAAAGCCATGGGACTCAGAGCGTGTCACTGAAACCGTGTGATCAAGGCAGCTCCGACCACAACCGCTCACTCTCACTGCCACCCAGTGATGGCGGCTCATAGCCACTCTGTAGGACAGGGTAGAACTGTCCCTGTGAGTTTCCAAGAGTGAAAAAAATTTAATTATTATATTGGGGACTCATACAGCTCTTATCACAATCCACACATCCATCCATTGTGTCAAACACATTTGTACATGTGTTGCCATCATCATTTTTAAAACATTTTCTTTCTACTTGAGCCCTTGGTAATTGATCCTCATTTTTTCCCTCCCTCCCCCACCCTCTTTCCCTCATGAACCCTTGATAATTTATAAATTATTATTTTTCCATATCTTACACTGACCGATGTCTCCCTTCACTCACTTTTCTGTTGTCTGTCCCCCTGGGAGGGGGTTATATGTCGATCATTGTGATCAGTTCCCCCTTTCTCCCCCGCCACCTTCCCCTTCCCCTCCTGGTATTGCTACTCTCATCATTGGTCCTGAGGAATTTATCTGTCCTGGATTCCCTGTGTTTCGAGCTCTTATCTGTACCCATGTACATGCTTTGGTCTAGCTGGATTTGTAAGGTAGAATTGGGGTCATGATCGTGGCGGGGAGGAAGCATTAAAGAACTAGAGGAAAGTTGCATGTTTCATCGGTGCTATTCTTTATGAAAGTAGAAAGCCCTTTTTTTTCTCCCATAGAACGGCTGGTAGTTTCAAACTGCCGACCTTCAGGTTACCAGCATGACGTGTAACCACCATGCCACCGGGGCTCAGGTTTAAAAAAAAAATGAAATTAGCATAGACTTGTAGCCTTGTGGGTATATAGATACATACATGAGGGCTTATAGGTTAAATGTTTTTGTTAACTAACTCCAGGGATATTTTAATATTTAAAAACAGAAGACTCCTTTTCTGCTGAAAGACTGACAAAAATTATATCAACAGTCATTTTGCTGTCCGCCTCTCTGGCAGTGTCACCCCAGTGTGGTCTGCAGCCCATGCACCTACCCCACCCCCAGCCCCCTGTCCCCCATCCATGGGACAGTCAGCAGTAACAAGTTCATCTTCCTCCTGCCCTCTCATTAAGTAACATTGTGGGTCAGATGCTTCCCTGAAAGATACAACTTACTTCCCTTCCTTTTGCTTTGCTGCTCAGGGAAAGGCACGAACCAAGATGAGCCTCAGGGCTGTTTGGGGACTGGGGACGGCCTTCCTTTCTAGAAGCATTGCCCTCTTGACAGTGAGAGACAAAGAAATGCTTTTCAGATTCTGTCTAGAGAAGTGGCCTCCTAAACGGAGACCTCCTACTTATATGTATTTTCATTCTAAAAATAAGAGCAAAATTAAGCTTTGTTATATTTTAATAAGGTGCCTGACATGCGTCTCGCAGGGCTGGCATTGGTGGCACGCAGCACTGAGGGGAGAGGGGAAGTGCGCAGCTCGAGGGGTCGTGGGGACCACGGGCCCTGACTCCCTCCAGCCAGCAGTTTGCTGAGGTTCCTGGCAAGTTACCCCAGCCCGGTCACGTGGCTTTTGGAGCTTGCATTCATCACCCTTAACAACAGCCGCTTTCTCAAAAAAGGGGGGCCCTTGAAAGGAGGCGTGCCTGAATGCAGGGAATGCTATGGGCACAAGGCGGCTGGGGGCCTTCTGCTGTCCCCAGCACTCGTGGATGGCTGGCTGTCATTTGCACTGTGGTGCGCGCGCGCGCGCACACACACACACACACACACACACAGTGATCATCAACTCGGCTCTCTTAAGAAATCAGACGAAAAGTGATGTGATCAGGAATGCTGTTTAAGATCTGCGTGTAGCCGCGTGGCACAGGCATCCCCTGTACCAGAAAGGAAAGAATGCGATTGCTTCTGTTTTTGTTGTTTCCATGCTATTTTTTCCCCTCTGGGAGCCCTGGTGTTGTAGTGGTTACAAGATGGGCTGAGACCCACAAGGTCTGCAGTTCGAAACCACCAGCTGGTCCATGGGTGGAAAACAGGGCTGTTGACTCCCGCAAATTGTTACTATCTGGGAAACTCCCAGAGGCGGAGCTACCCCGCATCCTCCAGGGTCGTTATGGCTGCGCATTGACGTGTTGGCTGTGAGTGGTTTCCCTCCAAGTTCTGACCTGGTACATGGCCTCGGTTGCTCTCATCAATACCATTCCAGCTCATAGAGACACGATAACAGAGCAACCCAGGGGATTCCCGAGAAGGTAAATCCTCCTGAGGAAGCAGCTGGTGGGTTCAAACCGTGAACCTTTCCCTTATCAGTGGAGCACTGAACCACTGTGCCAACAGGGCTGCTTGGGTGTTCTGTAAGTACGTGTTGGATACATGACAGGATGTGTAATGATGAATGAGACAGATGACTTTGTCAACAACGTCTCACATCTCACCTGCGGGTCTACATCGGGGCCTAATCATGTCTTCCTTACGAGGTGTGCTTGAATTTCCCACTTGAACCCTGGCAGGTTCATGGCCGCTTTGAGAAATGGATTACCTTTGGCAGAGGGCTCTGCGAGACTTCTGACCCATGCAGCTTCTCCACCTGGCTCTATGGAGACCTTGCTCTACTTGCCCTGCGGGAAGCAGCCACCAGGATGGAGAAGACATGAGAGCGTGTGTTGAGCTTCAATTAAGCACCCAGAAGGAAGTAGTGAGCCTCCTGAGCTTTGGGTAACTTTAGTCCCCGCTGACATCTGACCACGAAACACAAGGGACATTCCAATGAGAGCCACCTGGCTGAGCCCGCTCCTCATTCCTGACACAGAAACGACCAGCACGCTAGTATTGTAAGCACCTGCATTGTGGAGTCGTTGCTCACACGGCGTGAGATGACCTGGACAAGGGCACTGAAGTATTTTAAAACAACAGTGCAAAGTTGTGAAACTTGTAAAGGTGAGTCTAAAGTTCATTTAAGAATGCCAACTTTTTCTAGCAAGTGTAAGGAGGTTTCTGTGCACTAATGGATAAACTACCTTGGTTATAAATGGTTTGTTTCCATTTTCTCTTATCTTTTTAAAATTCCAAGTGTTTATTGATGCTTTTGGTGGATATCAGATAGTCAACTTTGCATCGCACAAATGTAATTTGTAAACAAATGTGCATTTATCGGGGGGGTCTATTGAAATATTGGGGTGCTGGAGGACTTCACTGCTACTCAGTGAGGGGGGTTGAAGGAAGATCTTTTACTAGCAGAAGAAGGAGATGATCTGATTTGCAATTTTCAAAATCACTCATGCATCTGCAGTATGCAGCCTGGATGTAATTACCAGGTTATGGGTTGGGTGGTTAACCTCAAGATCAAAAGTTCAAGCCCACTATCTGCTCCTCAGGAGGACGGTGAAACTTTTTGTTTCCGTAAAGATTTACAGCTTCGTAAAACCACAGTTCTTCTCTCTTCTATGTAGTCACTCTGAGTCGAAATCTACGGCTGCCAGTGAGTTTTGTTTGGAGTTTTATTAAAAGAATGGATCATGAATGAGAAGAACCAAAGAGGAGCGGATGCGTCTGAATTGTGGAACTGGTAAGGGATACGGAATACCGCATGAACCACCAGAATGAACAGCTCAGTCTTGGGGGAAGGAGAGGCAGAATGCTCCTTAGAAATGAAGATGGGGAGACTACATCTCACCTAATTGTTACGCATCATCTGGAGGAGCCAGTCCCTGCAGAAGAAGGCCATGCTCCGTAAGGGAGAGGATGGGCAAATAGAGGAAGGCCTTTAACAAGATGCACTGTCATGGCGGCTGCCAGAGGGGGCATTAAGACAGCAGTGTGGGTGAGGATGGTGCAGGAGCAGCCCAGTTTGGTTCTGCTGTTTTGTTCTAACTGTGAGTCAGAACCAACTTGGGGGCACCTAACAACAACAACCGCATGAAGGACATGGGTTGAGGTTTTTATTGCTTTGGCACGGAGTACCCTTCACATACTGAAAGGCGGGCCCAGCGGCTGAGCCGAGTGAGTTCAGAAAAACTCCCCTGGAACCAGTAGTGCCTCAGGAAGCACCAAGTGCCGGAGTTCTTATGCCTTTGGATCTGCCAAGCTCAAGTTCTAGCCTGCCAACTTCAAATGCTTAAAGGATCCAGATCTCCTGGGTCTACCGAGGCTGGAGGAGTCCCTGGGACAGTGGCCCTGGGTGCTTCTTCAAGCCCTGACTTGAAACTAATCTGAAATCACCTATAAATGAAGGAATCATTTAGAACCGAGTGAAGATTGCCATCCTTATTTTTCTATATAACACAAAAGGAGCTCTGGTGGCAGAGTGGGTTAGTGGGGTATGCCTTGAGCTGCCAATCACTAGGTCAGTAGTTTGAATCCACTAGCTGCTCCATAGAAGAAAGATGAAATTTTCTACTCCTAGAAAGATTTACAGCCTCAGAAACCCACAGAAGTAGTTCTACTGTGCCCTAAAGCAGCTACGAGTCAGAATCGGCTGGCTGGGAGTGCGTTTTAAGTAAGACCAGGTGAACAACAGCTCTTGTAGTGCACAGGTGAGAAAAGGTAGTTCGTAAGGCAGCGGGGAGTTTATGTCAATGGAAGCGAAACAACTGGGACAGAAATAACAAGATTGTTGACCCAGCAGAAATCATGTCACCATTGTCATAGATCATGACCTTTAGAGACCGTGGAAAGGGATTGGGTGGAACTGTATGGATTTCCACCAAAAATAAAATAAATGTTCCTTAAGGGCTCTCATCTCCCACATCCCTCTCTCCTGTATAAAATCTACTAGAAATATTCCAGCAGTGACTCCTGTGTTTCCGGAGATGGCACATGCCTGCATACATGTTACACGTGCACACTGACCTGCATTTCAGGGGCACGTGTAAGAGAGAAATGGGAACCAGGTCCCTCTTCCTGTGTTCGGCCTGTTTTCTCTCTGTTGCTGATGCTAAGCATGAGAAAACTTCATTTTGGATTTTTTTTCCCCTTCCCATTGTGATCACTCTGTGTTTGTGACTATGTGTTCGTTGCCTTGGCAACATGGTAGCCTGGGATCGGATTGGCCAGGTTGCCAGGTTCATTGTCAGCGCCATGGGCCCAATTTTGAGTGGAGGATGGGAGCATGTTCACCAGAGTTACAAAGGCGAGCTTGGCTGGGAACTTCCACAGCCCCTCCATCTGGGAATTATGTCCCTAGCATTGCTTTGAGGAAGATGCAAAAGTCTGTGTGCACCTTTGAACTCTCTATTAGGAAAGGTGCTAATTAGCATTGGTATGCTCGGTGCAGAAGATGCAGTCACTGCAGTGAGAGAGTACTCCTCAAGGAAGCGAGGGCAAATGATCTAATTAGGAGGCCGCCGGGATTAGAACCTGCTACCCAGCCCTAATTCCAACTCACTCCGCAATCCTCAATAAGTCACCCACTTCACCAGGTGCTTCGTCTTTTCTGGAAAGAAATTTCCAAGTGCCAGGGGGAAACACCAGGCTTATCTTTCTGAATGTGGTCCTGTCCTGAGAGCATATTCGTGGCCATCAAATCTCTTTGGACTCATAGCGATGCTGTAGGATGGAGTAGAACTGTCCCTGTGGGCGTCCAAAGCTGCACATCTTTTTGGGGGCGGAGAGCCTCATCTTTCTCCTGCAGAGCAGCCAGTGGGCTCGAACATACTGCCGACCTTGCACTGTGCAGCACAGCACGAGGATTAACCCAGAGAGCACAACACGTTGAAATTTCAGCTGGGACATAATGACAGTCTTCCGGTGCCAACAATATCGAATCATTTGTTTATTTCACTTATCTCATGCACTGCTTACTGACTAACATCTGGTTTTATTCATTTGCCAGTTACTTCGGTAGGGAGGGGGAGAAGCAACTAAGCAAGCCTCCATCTATAGCTGACAATCTTTATGAGTCGATGAATAAACAATACCAACACCGAGAAAGGAATGTCCTTTAAAAAGGGGGGGTAGGGGGGGAAACAAGACATACACTTTTTGTATTTGCGGCCACGTCTAAGTAAGTATCCCTACCTGCCTTTCATCTGCCAGGTGTGTTCGAGGGAAACATGTCCTTGAAGCCTCACTAAGCCACACTCTCTGCGTTTAGACACATTTCACCGTGCTGTGTAACCAGCATCGCCTTAATGGAGACAGGAAAGTCATTGGCAAGCCGTCATTTTTCACCTGGGTTAAGTGTTACAGTATGTTCAGCTCCGGTAAAACTAACATTTAGGTTTTCCAATTCCAAAGGGAAAGGGAGGGGAAAAAAGAAAATCTGAAGCGGGGGGGGGGGGGGGGGGACACAGAACACATTCCAAATACTCTCCAGGGAAAGATGGTGGCCAGGTCATCGCGACTTCCAGGACACAGTTACTTAAAGACTGAGCACCTCCTCAACTGGGTCTTTTTCATCTGCAGAGAAGACAGGCCTTGTGAGCCACGCCCAGAATGACGAAGGGCATTGGGAGGGATGGACGGACAGCTTTCAGAGTGAGCCCATAAAGCGACTGGCCTGCGTTCTCCAGGGTTGCTTGGCTTCGAACAGCGCATCTTCTTGGGGACTAGGGAGTGAGTCTTGTCTGAAGAGCTCTCAGTACTGCCTGCTGCCTAAATATTGTTTATAAATCTGCTAATGCTCTTGCATAGAGCACAGTTGCATAGCCTTAGACCTGTGCTAGGAGTGTTCATTTATTAAGCATACATATTTAAGAGATACCAGGGATTTTGTGTGTTGTTGTTTTGCATAGTCCTCCTCTGGCATCCTGTCTTCAAGGAGTCCCTGGCTGGAGCCAACAGCTGAACACTCAGCCAGGAGCCGAAAGGTGGGCTGTTGGGGTTCACCTGAGGCCCCTTCGAAAGACCACAAAAATGAAACCAAGTGGGACCGCCCTGGCTCTGCATGCAGGGGGCCACTGTGGGCCAGAATGGACTTGAAGGCCACTGCCAGGCTTCCATTTCCATCCTGCATACCCCCACCATGGGACACATCAGGAGTCCCCCAAGTGAAGTGGCTGAGAACCAGATGCCTCGGGAGGCCTGCGCACTCCAGGATTGACTGGCAGGGAAGGTTCTTTAGGAAATCAGGCCCCCGGGTCTTTGGAAAAGATGATCCTTTTCCATTAAACCCCAACTTTGGGTCACTCTGCCCTCCCCAGTTGGGCATAGGTCACTGGGCTACAGCCAAGTGCCCAGCACAATCCACCAGATTTCTGGAGGAGGCCGCAGCACAAGGAAATGGAAACAGGCAGTGTCAGTCCCTGGGGGGTGGAATCTGTTGCAAGGACAATAGGAGTAGCAGGAGCAGGGCTGCGGGATAAAACGCAGGAGAACAGCCAGGGGATCCCAGCTAGAGACCATGAGAGGCACTCAGAGGGAAGGCGGGGAGCCGAGCCCCGTGAAAGGTACGGAGAAAGCACTAGGACATGGAGAAGACAAAGGGACCCCACATTCAGAAAACATAGGAAACAGGGCAGTGGGGAGCACCAGCACAAAGGTCTGCCTATCCACGTACATGCCAAGGTGCATACACGCACCAGCATAAGCAGGGGGCACGGGAACAAAAGGTGCCATTGCCACCTAACTGAGCCCTGCAGAGAATGACAAATGAGGCAGTCATGGCAGGGCCTGTGACAGCCGCCACGGGACTCCCCCAGAAGGCTGCAGCCAGCCAGTCGGATGGACCTCACCAGCCACCCTGCCTGTCTTCCTTCTTCCAGCACCACCACCACCCCTACTCCCACCCCTACCACCATGGAAGCCCATCCCAGTGGGTACCAAGCCTCCCCCTCACGGGACGGTTGTTTCCCTGAAAGGAAGAGCAATACACACCTGTCCACGAAGTGTCTGACCCAAGGCTGAGTGCTCAGTAAAAGCAGCCCCTCCAAAGACAAAGATGACGTGTGGGAGGTGAAGAGCAGCTAAAGATAACTTTCTGCTGCCCTCCTCCTCCTCCTCCTCCTCCTCCTCCTCCTCCTCCCCCTCCTCCTCCTCCCCCTCTTTCTTCTTCATTCGGTTCCATCAAGTCACTTCTGCCTCACAGCTAAGAAAACACTGCCCAGTCCTGGCCATCCTCACAATTGTTCTTAGGTTTGATCCCATTGTTCTAGCCACTGTGTCAATCCATCTGATGGAGGGCCTTTTTTCCGTTCACGGCCCCTCCACTTTGCCAAGCATGATGTCCTTCTCCAGGGACTGGTCTTTCCTGACAACTGTCCAAAGTACAGGAGGGAAAGTTTCACCACCCTTGCCTCTAAGGAGCCTTCTGGATTGACTTCTTCCAAGAAAATCGTTTGTTCTTTTGGCAGTTCGTGGTACTATCATTATTGTTCTCCAGCACCACAGTGCACACACATCAATTCTTCAGACTTCCTGACTCAATGTCCAACTTTCATATACATGTAAGGCAATTGAAAACACCATGGCTTGGATCAGGCACACCTCCTTGCTTTTCAACACTTTAAAGGGGCTTTCGGTCTATGTACATGTATTCTATGTTAAATACCAAGGCAGCAGATGGACATTGGACCCTTCCTCAGCCTAAGAACACTTAGTTATAATAACCTGGCATTCTGTGATGCTCACTTTCCTGACATGATTGCTGAATTCAAAATGGGTGCATAAGCAAATGTGGTGAAGAAAGTTGATGGTGCCCGGCTAATAGAAGATATAGCGCCTAGAATCCTAAAAGCTTAAAGTTAAACAAGCAGCCATCTAGCAGGGAAGCAACAAAGTCCACATGGAAGGAGCATACCCACGTGATTACAAGTTGACTACAGGCATCAGAATACCCCAAACAAACAAACAAACAAATATATCTATCCAAATGAGGGAGGTGGGAGTGGGGACCCAATGCCCATCTTTAGACAATTGGACATCCTCTTACAGGAGGGTCACAAGGAAGGGACAAGCCAGCCAGAGTGTGCAGTATAGCACCGATGAAACACACAACATTCCTCTAGTTCTTTAATGCTTCCTTGCCCCACTATCATGACCCCAGGTCTACCTTACAAATCCTGCTAGACTGGAACACGAACACTGATACAGAAAAGAGCTCTCCACACATGGAATCCAGGACAGATAAACTCAGGAACAATCATTGGAGTAGTGATACTAGGGGGGTGGGGTAGGGGGAAGGTGGGGGATCGACATATGAAGCCCCCACAACAGAAACATGGGTAAAGCGAGGCAGTGGATGGTGTGAGATGTGAAAATAATAATGTAATTTTTCAAGGGTTCAGAAGGGTAGGGGTGAGGGAAGAAGAGCTGATACCAGGGCTCAAGTAGAAAGAAAATGTTTTGAAAATGATGATGACAACCCAAATGTGCTTGATACAATTGTTATAAGAGCTGTAAGAGTCCCCCCAAAATGATCTTATTAAAAATAAAGAGGTCTTATGCAGCAAATGTACCTAACGCAATGTGTCCTTGGATCTCTTGACTGCTGCTTCCATGAGCACTGATTGTGGATCTGAGCAAGACAAAATCCTGAGAATGCCAGTCCTCTCTTCATTTATCATGTGACCTATTGGTCCAGCTGTGAGGATTTGGTCTTCTTTACATGGAGTTATAATCCATATTGAAGGCTGCAATCCTAATCTTCATCAGCAAGTGCTCCCAAGTCCTCCTCAATTCCAGCAAGCAATATATGTCCTCTCTACATCACAGGTGGCTAAAACTTCCTCTGATCCTAATGCCACATTCTTCTTCATACAGTCCAGCTTCTTGGATTATTTCATCAGCAAACAGGTTGAATAAGTATAGTGAGAGGATACAACCCTAACACATCCCTTTTCTGATTTTTAAACCATGCGGTATTCCCTTGTTCTGTTCCCCTGTCTCTTGATCCACGTATAGATTCTGGGGTTCTTATTCTTCTTAAGACTGTCCATAGCTTGTTATGATCCACGGAGTCGAATAGCTTGACATAGTCATTAAAACATAAGTCATCAGCTTTCTGCTTTAGCAGAGCCTGCAAAATCCAGCAACCTGCTCTTGAGGTTCATTTGGGACTGGGATTGCCAGAGGGCTACCAGGCTCATTGACCTGTATTGAATCACAAGACAGAGGCTAGTCCCTGGGTGGTACACATGGTTAAGCAATTGGCTGACGGGCATCTTTCAACAGCTCACGGGAGAAAGGCTTGGCGATCTATATACTTGCCAAGATTCCAATCCCAACCCAAGCTGCCATCAAGACAGGACTGACTCATAGATCTGTTCCTTCAGGCCTCCGAGGCTTAACTCTTCATGGGAGGAGACAGCCTCTCTTTCTCCCAAGGAGCAGCTGGTGGGTTCAAACGGCTCACCCTGTGATTAGTAACCCACCTCATAAAACCCACGAGACAACTAGAGATCCCTATAAAGATTACCGCCTAGATTAGAAAGTCTTATGTGGCAGTGCTGTGATGTCACATCGGCTCACCCTGGCCTGGGTGGGAGTGACCTATTGCCATCTAAGAACAATAACTCAACAGTCAGGATGATGGAAATGGTCAAGGCACTTGGCTGCTCACTGGAAGGTTAGCAGTTCAAGTCTACCCAGACACTGCTTGGAAGAAAGGCCTGGCAATCTATTTCCCCCAAAATTAGCCATTGAAAACTTAATGGAGCACAGTTCTGGCTCCAACACACACTGGGTCCCAGCTAGTGGGAATCGACTAGACAGTAACTGAGACGTGTAGGTCAAAGGAGAAACGCCTGCCATCCACTCTACCTTCTGAAATGACCGGGGGCCCCTTTATTCGTAGACCATCGGACC
Source organism: Tenrec ecaudatus (assembly GCF_050624435.1). Taxonomy (NCBI): domain Eukaryota; kingdom Metazoa; phylum Chordata; class Mammalia; order Afrosoricida; family Tenrecidae; genus Tenrec; species Tenrec ecaudatus. The sequence continues at coordinate 10,610,200 of NC_134541.1, forward strand.
TACTTTGGTTTGGTTTGCATGGATGAAATGCTGGGATCCCGGGGCCAAGGGAGAGAGAAGAGGGATTCATGAGCCGTGCTCGGAAGGCTGAGGGAAATGGCAGCGAACTTTTCCCTAATGGAGGTATTGACATGTGTGCCTGGAAATCTAAACTTAGCAAAGTGTAAGGCAAGAGCAGGCGTTCTCACTTTATTTCTGTATCTGGAAAGTTTCAGCGGCTGGTGCCATATGAATATTTATTAATGCATTGTGAATCAGAACCTGTGATTATTACGCAAACTATCTTTTACCTTACGAGCTTCAACTCAGAAGAATAAAAACACATCTGCTTTTGCTCTCCCCATATTTTATTCAATGTTTTAACAGCTTTGCTGTAAATATCTCATCCATTACGATTCAGTTGTGACTATATCGGCTTCACGTCTCCGGTTTTATTACTGTCATCCCAGCGAAACAACACACTGTTAATTCTGTTAACTAACAAGTTCATCATTCCAGCGAGGCAGCTCCCACCCGTGCTGGGTCCACAAGTTAAAAGAGAAGTCCAAACTGAGCCCACCGCCACTGAGGTGATTCCGGACTCACAGTGACCCTGAGGGACAGAGGAGAACAGCTCCCATTGGGTTCCTGAGCTGTCAACCTAGACTGCAGCTCATCTTTGACCCAGGGAGGGAGCAGCTGGTGGTTTTGAAGGGGTGACTTCCTTTCAGCTGGTAGCCAGGGACTTTAAGGACTGTCCCAGCGGGGGTCCCTTATTAAGGGCGAACTGGTTCTAACTCAAAGCAGGGCCTGCCCAAATGAGGCTTCTTTCTGCTGCTAAGATGAGTAGATCTTTATTTGAGATTGCTGTTTAATATGCTGTCAGAGAAGTAATGGGTCGATCTGAAGAGCCCCCTCCCCGACTCGGACCCACAGCAACCCTACAGGACAGCGAGGGACTCCCCCAGTGGGTGCCAAGGCTGTAACTCTTCAATGGAGCAGAAAGCCTCATCTTTCTCCTGGGGAAGAGCTGGTAAGTTCGAACTACTGACCTTAAGGTTAGCAGCCCAGTGCATAGCTTACTGTATCACCAGGGCTGCCTGTAGGTAGAGTGGTTTTCAAGTGGAGCAGATAAAGAGGTTACACAACCCCCAAATCATTCAACCCTGGGGCCCGTGAGCAAGCTGAGGGTTTCGGGTCCTCGGTGTGAAACGTGCGATGGCATCTTGATAGTTCCATCCAGGCTGTTGGCTGTGACCCATAGCAACCCTATGCACAGCCAAATAAGACACTGCCCGGTCATGTGCTATCCTCGCAATCGTTCCTGGGCCTGAGCCCATTGATGCAGCCACCATAGCAGTCCATCTCCTTGAAGGCATTGCCTCAAGCATGTGCTTTTCCAGGGACTGGTCTTCCAGCCTAGGCTGTGCCAACCTGTCCTCTTCCTGACCCTTGCTAGTCCCTCTTCTCTCTCTGGAGTATCGGGCATCTAGTCTGTTAGTGTGATGTGGTGGTCAGGAATGTGAGCCCTAACCTACAATCAGCTCTCCTGATGCAAACCTGACTCAGTAATTACCCTCATGAAGGGACCACTGAAGAGACGGTGCTTTAGCAAAGTGCGAGGGAGATAGTAGATGGTGCCCAGCTATCAGAAAGAATAGCTTCTGAAGTCTTAAAACAAACAGCCACTTTTAAGTGGGTGTCAGATCAGCCCACCCAGAAGCACACTAGCCTTTGTGCGCCCAGGATTGGAAAAAAATAAATAAAATCTAAGATCAGAGTGGGGAATTATATTAAGGCTTAAATTCTGAGTATCCAGTTTGTATAAAGCTGTGGAAGACAGGGAAGGCCTAAGACCCATTTGTATAGACCCCATGGGGATAGAGCCTCCATTGAATTCCCTTGGACCATTGACCAGAGATAAGAATAATCGGGAAGGTTGGGGGAAGGGAGAGCTAATAACAATGACCGGTGGATGCCTTTGGCCCATGTATTATCATCAATGCTCTCGGAAGCAGGAGTGAAGGGAACAAAGGTGGTATTTGTTGCATTGTGTGATTCAGCTGTACAAGACCTCTTTAAGGTGTTGAAAATCAAGGAGGCTATTTTGAGGACTCTCTGACCAAAGCCATAGTATTTTCAATTGCCTCAGATGCATGTGAAAGGTAGACGTTGAAGAAGGAATTGTGAGGAAGAATGAATGCATTTGAATTGTTGCGCTGGAGAAGAGTATTAGAAGGACCACAGACTGTCCAAAGACTAAACAAACCTGTCTGAGAGAAGCCCATCCAGAATGCTCCTCGCGATGGTGAGACTCGGCCTCACGTACATGTTGTCAGGAGGGGCCAGTCCTTGGAGAAGGGCATCCTGCTTGGGCGAGTGGAGTGGAAGTGAGAGAGAGGAAGGCCCTCAGCAAGTTAGATGGACACCGTGGCTGCAACAGGGAGCTCAGTCAGAACAACTGTGAGGCTGGTGCAGGATGGAGAGGCGTTCCCTTCTGTCCGACAAAGTCTCAGTGTGAGTCCGGACACCTGGAAGGCACCTGACAACAATAACAATGAGGACAAAAATGAAGGACCTGTCCACACACACACACACTAAAGAAGGAAATGTTCCACGCCAGACCATGGTGCTGTTTGCTCAGCTCATTTTAATATACTCAAACAATTTAATGGAAGGGTACAGGAATCATGTCCATACAACTGTTAAAACAAGCCGCATCTGTTACCCAGGAGCAGCAAGGCCTCCCACCTCATTGGCTCTGTGGTAAAAATTGAATGAGCAAATGGGATTCCGAGTTCTGTATCCATCTGAAGCCAGTACAAGGAACAGAACTCACTAGGTGTAGCTTAAGCATAACACCATTCGATCAGAGCACTAAGCACGCGTTAGTTATCTATCGCCATAGCAATGCTGGGGGAATAAAAACAGTGCTTTACACCGTGACCTACTTATTGAGATCACAGGTCTTCAGGTCAGTGATTTGGGCCGGTCTTAGTTGGGTGGTTCTGCTGGTCATGTGAGGTTCATTCACTCTGTTTGGCTGCTGGCTAGATTGACTGGTGATTATGTAATGCTTCAGGAGGCTAGCTCAGGCAAGCCAGAGAAGCAAGAGGACATCTGTGTATCTGGTGGGGAGCGGGGGAGGTGGGAAGGGGGCTGGGGGGGATGGTTGTGAACTTCCCAAAGGCCAAAGCAAAGAGCGGAGTGACTGACTCAGGATGACCAGCCATCCAGGTTTTCCAGGTGAAGGATTCCCTGGATGGGGAACTTCAGTGCTAACACCAGAAACATCCTTGACAAATCAGGACAAGTTGGTCCCCTACCAGGGCTGCAAATCGACAGGGCAAGAGCGTGGGTGCTGGAGGATGCCGAGTCAGACCTCCATCAATGGCTCACAAGTAGGTTAGGCAGAGGGACTTCTGGATTCAAGGTCATGCTACTGAGAGTGAGACATCTGTGATTGCTACTATTGCTCCTTCTGCTTCTTACCAATCACCCGCAGTAGAACAGCTCAGGAAGTTTCCCAGGCTATAAATCTTTACTGAAAGAGATGGAGAAGCAGCTGGTGGGTTTGAACTGCTGACCTTTGAGTTAACCACCGAGTGTTTTAACCACTGCACCAAAGAGAAGGGAAGAAGGGAGGAGAAATGGAATTGGAGAGATTTGGTCCAAGTATTTCCTGCAAAGGGTTAGCAAGAGAGGCTGGCAAGTGATAAAGTGTGACCAGTTGTGGTCAAAGTGCTGACCAGATTCACAAAGGTCACCTGCTACTGAGCCCCCCGCCCCACCTTCAGCAACCCTCCCTCAGTTTTAACCAAAATCGGTGCGGCACAGCTTGCCTTGTGAGTCCCAAGACATTTCCCCAAAAATGCAAAACCATTACAAAGAAAGTGATTTCTGTAGCAGTCCAACTTCCTAGAACAGCGGTTCTCAACCTGTAGGATCCGAACGACCCTTTCACAGGGGTCGCCCAATTCATCACAGTAGCAAAATGATAGTGATGAAGTAGGAGCGAAAATAATTTTATAGTTGGGGCGTCACCACCACGTGAGAAACTGTATGACAGGGTGCGGCAATAGGAAGGTTGAGAACCGCTGCCCTGGAAGAACCAGGGAATAGTCCAAGCCTTTTCCCACCTTGTTTCGTTTCTTGTGTTATTGGGTTTTGGCTGTTGTTGCTGCATGTTTCTATCATTCTTCTCAGAATGCTTCTGGCGAGCCCCGACGACTTAGAAGTTCTGGGGGAAGGTTTATGAAAGCCCTATCTCTTTAGCCCACGCCGACTTCCTTGTAGCGGAATCAGCAGTCACAAAATAAACAGGCAAAAGCCGAGGCATGTGTTCTGAGGGGTGACCAAGGTGAGCACCGTAGTTCTTGGTCTCCATCTGCCCCTTCTTCAGAAAGAGAAAGGGCGGTGGGTGGGGGACAGAAGGAGAAGGGAGAAGAAAGAAGAGAAAGGAAGAAACCCAACATCAGGCCATTTCCGTAGCCTCATTTCAAAAGACACAAATGAGCTGAATTTATTTGGGAAGGAGAAACAGAACTGGTTCATTAGAGGTAATTTTTCTAAGATACAGTTCCTTAAGGAAAAAACACACCTTCGTTGTGATTCCAAAGCTGTCTCCTGAGAAATCTGGGAAACCTGCTGATCACTTTGAATTTCTTGCTACCCTTAACTTTCTGGCTGCATGTTAGAAATCATTTTAAATGAATTGAATAAAATTCACAAGCGTTATATGCCAGCCAGTGATGAACTCACAGGAAATATGACTCAAATCCACTTTTTTCATTTCGTGGGGGGTTTGTTTGCCCCCCCTTGTAATAAATAGGAATAAACAAATGTGGTTTTAATGGCATCTTGGAGTGAGAGTCTTTATTGATATATTATCAGGCAGAAGCAGAAGATACTTTGGTGAAATCAACTCCATTCCGCATATTTATAACCAGATTGAAAAAGGTGTGTTTGTTACTTTGTGTGACATTCCCCTAATGACGGAGAAGTGTTATATATGAGGATATACACACGCCATCATAAAAACCCACAATATTTCAACTCACAACCGTTTCTTTGATTGAAGATGTTTTTGTACTTACTTAGTTTCCAATTACTTTTTTTAAAACCTGTGCTTGGAAAACATACAAATACATTTCCCCTTCCTCGGATGGCTGTCAAGAGATGCTCCCAAGTTGTATCCATCGGAGCATCTGCTCCGGGGCAACAAGCCCTTCTATGGACAGCTGAGCTTATGGTCTTCAGATAATTGCCGTCAGTCTGTCTCTGATCGGACTCTTTGGGTTGCAAGACACAGAAAGTGGCTTCAGGAGAAAAAGGAGGAGGGAGGGGACCTAGGGGCTCAGGTGAGCGAAAAGTGTAGAAAGCTAGCTTCAGACACAGTGTGATGCAGGTGCGCAATGGCTGTTCACCTGGACCTGGGATTTCCATCTGTCAGGTTTGCTTTCTGGTTTATAATAGCTTTCAAATCCTGGTGGTCATGTAGAGTAAGGATTGGACGACTAAGCACAGGTCAGTGGTTCAAACCCACTAGATGCTCCGTGGGAGAGAGATGAGGCCAGCTGATCCCATAGAGATCTACAAAGCTATGGAAAGCCGACGTAGCATTGCGGTGAGTTAGAAATGACGCGGAGACAGGGGAGTTGGTGTGCGGATTTAGTTCCCAATAAGTCACACGATAACAGCAGCACCAGAACTCACATCTTCGTTTCATACATGGAAGGAAACAGAACTAGTCAGTGTCTGTATATCTATCTATCTATCTATCTATCTATCTATCTATCTATCTATCTATCTATCTACCCATCCATCCATTCACAAATGTGTCTTCTCCCCACTGCCATCCCACCACACCAGCCCACCAGAAATCGAATTGGCTCAAATTGCTCAAACCACATCACACATGAACCAACTGTTGAAACCAGGGATGTAATACATCAACTGCTACATAAGAAATAATTGTCCTAAGATGAGGAAATTAAAACCAACTAGATTTCATCGTTTCTGTGGCCCAGGAACCCAAGTCCAGAAGTACCCAGGTCTTCCAACGCAGAGCTTTATGTGAGGCTGCAACTAAATGATGGGGCAGGGGCCACCGCCATCTCCAGTTTCAGCAAGGCAGGGTCCACTTCTGGGCTCATCAGGGGCTGATGGCAAGCTTCTTATTTATTACGGCGTTCTCCTCCAACATCCCCCTTCTCAGTCAGTTCTGATAAAAGCCAAATACTTGATTTTTTTTAAAGTTGTTCTTGTTATTGTCTTTCCTTATCAGTATCTTTATAAGTATAATCTTTGTCTTTGAGGGTTGGAACATTACATATAAACTTACAGATGTGTGCTGCAACATTGTATCTAGGGCATAAGCCTAATGATAAACTTTCAGAACCCACTGCCAGTGAGTCAGTTCCAGATCACAGTAACCCAGGAGGCCAGAGTAGAACTTCCCCCTGTGGACCACCTTCTGAGGTTGTAAATCTTTGTGGAATTAGAAAGCCTCATCTTTCTCCCTCAGAGCAGCTGGTGGTTTCAAACTGTTGACCTTGTATCTAGCCACCCAACTCAAAACCCACCAGGGCTCCTCATTACTAAGGATAAGGCATATCCAAAAGGCACGCCCCCCCAAAAAAAGACAAATGGATGGTCTTAAGTGAGTCATCATCACTCAAATACATCGAAGTTGGGGCTACCAAAACAATAACACCAACACCAACTCTCGTTGGCCCAGGGTCAGGCTAGCTCCTGATGCCCCAGGCGGGTCAGCATCCCACTGCACTCCCTGGGCTTTCCAATGGCTCATTTGTAAGAAGCCCATCACAAGGCCTTTCTGCCAGGATGCCTCTGGATGGAGAGCACCCAGCCACATTCCAATCTCCCAACCTGATGTAAAAAGGAGGGTCCCTATTCTTAACAACTAAAAGTCTTAAAAAGAGCATATTGAATCCATTTTTTTTTCTGACCGTGATGTATATAATACTATTCCATGACCCCCAAAGACAACAAATTCAGAGGCAGTAACTGAACATGTTGTCCTTTCCCACGGGCTGGTCTCTCCTGATAGAAGAAGTAGGCAGTGAAAAAGAAGACTCTCAACCAGGTGGACGGACACAGTGGCCGCACCAACGGGCTGGACCATCTCCACCATGGTGAGGATGGCGCAGGTGCAGGCATGTTTCCTGCTGTTGTACTTCAGTTCACTACCAGTCGGAACCAACTGGACAGCGCCTGACAACAACAACCAAGTTGAAAATTCAGAATCGCCACTTTACATGACAAACATGGCCTTCGCTTCTCCACTGTCCATCCTCCAGGGAGGGGGTTGCATGCAGATCCTTGTAATCTGTTCCCCCTTTCTCCCTCACCTTCCCTCCATCTTCCTAGTATTGCCACTCCCACCGCTGGTCCTGAGGGGTTCATCTGTGCTGGGTTCCCTGTGTTTTCAGTTCCTATCTGTACCAGTGTACATCCTCTGGTCTAGCTGGATTTGTAAGGGATCATGATAGGGGGTTGGGGGGAGCATTCAAGAACTAGAGGAAAATTGTGTGTTTCATCATTGCTACACTGAACCCTGACTGGCTCGTCTCCTCCCCACAGCCCTTCTATTTTGAGAATGATGATGACAACATATGTATAAATGTGCTAGACACAATGGATGGATGCATGGATTGTGATAAGAATTGTATGAGCCCCCAATAAAATGATCAAATTAAATGTATAGATGAATAAAATGCCAATTTAAAAAAAACAGCCTTCGCATGCTGGACTACGGATGTAAACAGAACAGAGGCATGCTTCCACGGCCCTTTATGTTCTCTCTAGATTGTGTGATACTCAGAACTCTGGCCACTGCGCGGCTTTTCAGAATGTGAAAATAAGGGGGGAAAGTTTGCTTTAAAATGGTCGCTTCTTATTACTATCTTTATAAATATGGTCTTTGTGTTCAGGAGCACATGACATAAACGTACAGATGTGTGCCTCAGCACTGTCTGTAGGACACATTACAAGGAGAAACCCCAAACCCAAATCCGTTGCCATGCACTCAGCGCCTAGTCACGGTAGAACTTCCCCTATGGGTTTCTGAGAGTGTCATTCCTTGTAGGAGTAGGAAGCCCAACCTTTGTCCCAAGGAGTAGCTGGTAGTTTCGAACATTTGACCTTGCAGTTAGTAGCCCAATATATAACCACTGTGCCACCAGGGTTCCTACTAAGGAGAAGATGGATTGAAAAAACAAACTCCAAAAAACAAATGGGTGGTCTTAAGTGTGGTTCATCATAACTCAAATACACGAATGCTTGTTTTCATTTGTGATGAGAAGTGGGGAAAGGGTATTGAAAACCACTGGCTGCCAGACGTTGCCAGACTGGGTAAAGTTCCTGAACTGTATCATCTTAGCAAGGGTCGCTGGTGCTTGAGAAAGGTCAGGCCTGCTTTTCTGAGAGTGCCGACAGCTGTGGAAGAGGAGAGGGTGGGCGGAGGGGCAGGGAGAGTGGCAATACCCAACACACAGAGAGGGAAGAACCTCAGATGGAGTGGGGGAGGCCCCAGCATCACTGACTTTGAAAGAAAGGGGAACCCCCAAATGCTGGCCTTGGGAGCCCCAGACATTGGGATTTGTGTTAGTCTGGGTAGACTAGAGAAACAAATTAATAAACACACATATGTGTATAAGAAAGAGATTTATATACAAGAGGAAGTTAATACTGAGAAAACATCCCAACCCAGTCCAGTGCGAGGCCATAAGTCTGATATTAGCCCATATGTCCGATACCAATCTATAAAGTCCTCTTCAGACTCACGAAACACACACAATGAAGCCAGATGCAGGATGATCACAAGCCAGTGGGTAGAAAGTCTAGGTTCAGTGGCATTATAAGCATCTCAGTGTTGACAAGGATCTCTCTGTGGCTTCTCCCGCTTCCGAGGTCTGGTTGTGTCCATGTGGCATGTTCTTCTGCAATGTTTCCCAGGAAGAAGCAGAGAGAAGTGTCTTCTGCCTCTAAGGAGGAAGTACCAGATTTCCCAGAATTCTCAGAAGGCCATGCCCATACAGAAGTCTCATTGGCTATCTCCAGATTGACAGCTTAGATTCTACCACTACACGCTCAATCCTTAAATTGACACCAGATTAGGTAACTGCCACAGGATTATACAACCAGAACTGGCTCTGTTTGGCTGCACAATAACTGTCCCCTCATCCTACTTTTGAAATTCCATTATTTTGGTGAAAGCAAATACAGCCAAACAGATGCCATGTGAACAATTTCTACACATCCAACTCAGTGGGATGTGCTATCAGTTTCCTGATCCTTTTCCACACCATCCCACCACCATTCTCTTAAACTCACTGGCCCCCAGGCTTCCCAGCCATTTAGTCACCAGGGAGTAAATGACTTTGAAAAGTACAAACGTGGGCAGCTAAACTTTCCCTCTCACAGGCTTCCTTTTCGCCAAGATAACTATTCCAGGCAGCATGACAGACGTAAGCCATCAGATGCCAGTGAACTTCTCGGAATACAAGAATTCCGTACTAAGAATTGCTCTCTTAGTAAAGAGGATAGAGGATAGGGACCATTTGCAGAATTCCCCTCTGCCTCCTCTCACCCTTTTTTGGGTCCTGTTTGGAAAAGCAAAGGAGTTGGTTGGTGCTGAAGCAGCCATTGTTTGACCGTGAGGAAGTCAAGGAAAGTGCGGAGCCATTAAACAACGGCTCCACTGATGATATTCCATCAGATGATGACACCTCTGCTTGTACGACCAGCAGCTAGACGTGGCCATAGCAGATGGGATATTTATAACATGGAGATAAACAGCAAATCAATGATTGCAAAGTAAGAAGGCCAGCAGTGCCCAACCATCCTGATCTTCTGGTTTCTTTATGCATTTTATTTCCCTACTTTCTGCTTTTCCCAATAAAACCTAACACTCAGTGGTTCAGGAGAATGCCCCGTCCTTGGAGGACACTTCTCTGAGCTTAGACCGGCAGGAGGATCAGCTAGGAACCCAGTCCTAGCTCACCTCGAAAGGCCACCACGCATGGGGTTGCCGTGAGCCAGGGGTCTCTTCTCACTGTACCTAAGGACAACAACAGGTTTGGTTATTTTTTGCCAGGATCACTTCTCTGGAACACCTTAATCCTTTCCACAGTCATTTTCCTCATTGATGTCGCTAAATTCATTCCCCCTAATTTCTTCTGCCTCCCTACCCGGAGTGTCCTGAACATAAGCAGTGTCGACATTCTTACCATCGGCTAATGCTCTAATTGCTCCACTTATATCCCATGTGCTTTGCACTCCCAGCATAATCCCTGGCCATTTCTTAGCTTTTTTTTTTTTATCATTGTTGACCAATCCCTTCTTCTGATGACTCACTTTTATAATATGCCACATGGATCGACCATTGGGAGACAAGGGGGCAACGTAACTGCATGTTTTACTGCCTACACATCCATGACAAAACACCCCGTCCAGATCCCAACAGAGAGTAAGCAGTGTGCTTGGCTGTCATGTGTGTTTGTCCTTCGTGTAGCTATGGGTGTCCTGAAGAGCAAGTTTAGCCCCCTATGAGCCTCACATGACTGCTCACAGTTGATAGACTGTGACTACTGAGATTTTGAGAATTTTCCTGAGACTGGTACAAGGTAACTAAAACTGAAACACATGCAGACCAGAACCAGGCAATGCAAGGGTGGCCTGCACTTAGATACTGGAAAGACAAACTTGATAAACTTATAAAAGGAAAAGTTACCTTGTGCCTTTGCTTTTTATTATTTATTTGTGTGGGTTTTTTTTTTCGGAGGGCGGGGGTGGTGTTTGGTTAGAGGCAGACTTGAAGACTAAAATAGACCAGTGAGGAAGAGATCCTGCTGATTTCATCCAGGTGACTTATGACCCTGGAGACCCCGTGGAACATTTTGTATTGCGATTCTACCCAGACTCCCTGTGAATGCGTACATCTGGAGACGTATTTATTTATGGCAATGCTAAGTGTTTTCGCTCCCCCACCTTATGTGTAAGTAGGTCATGTTGGCAGTCTGTGAAGGAGTTATTACATATCAACCAACGTATCGCCACGAGCACATTGAGGTAGCTGTAGGATGCACGTGGATAGTGAGAGGGAACGTTTCCAATGTCCAACTTCCGGAGCAAAAGATTATTTCCTGAGACCTGGGCTAGGACGTGCAGCCGCAAGAGATCAGGAAGGTGAAATGCAAAGTCCACAAATGTTTGCACATAGTTATTGTATTGATAGAGATAAGATTCAGCCAGCATCCATGCTTTTGAAAATAATAGGAACATTTCAGTGATAGTGTTAGAAGGGATAGATAGCCCTTAATAGGATGAGTGTACTTCATTACAAACAAAACAAACTTTGTATTGTGTATCAGGTGAAGGATGATCATTTTTGTAATCTACAACTTTAATTATGTATCAACCCTCCCATTATCTTGTCACCCTCTTTTCTTTCTATGTTCCCCTTCGCCACGTTGCTACCTGTCTATACTCACACTTTGTACATTTAAGGTACAAGACCAAGTAGAACTGCTCTGTAAGTCTCCTAATGCAGTCACCTACATGGAAGTAGATTGCCGCCTCTTTTTCCCACCGAGTGGCTGCTGGGTACAAACTTTTGGTTTAGCACCCAAGCACTTAACCACGGTGCCACCAGGACTCTCCAAGAAAACTACCCATCCCTGTTATTTTATGACACTGTACTTAGTGTCCCTAAACTCACAGCCAAGGCGCTAAGAAGACTGCGCGGGACCAGCCTCCACAACCGAATGGTCCTAAGGGGCGGTTGTGTACATGAAGGGTAAGTTAAAGAAACATCAGATAGGACATGCAAGGACTCACCTCTTCCATGGAGACCGGACCCAGAGAGTGAGGAGGAGGCCATGTAGTCTCTGACATGCTTATATAGTCTTGGACTAGCAAGCCCCGGTAAGCACATACATACCAGGAAGGGGTGTACTAGAGGTATATATCTAACAGGAAGGGGATGGGCTAGGGGCATACATGTGACAGGAAGGGGATGTGCTGGGGCATACATGTGACAGGAAGGTACATAGTAACAAGGTGGGCGGGTTCTAGAGTTCAGATGGTAACTTAACCTTGGTCATCCCTGAGCGCTTCTCTAGGTGAGCAATCTATGCTCCTTATCAGAAGGGAGTGGGCCATAGTTAGGGTGGGGTAGTCTGATTGTTACTGGTGGCAAACAACCTTCAAGAAGATAAGCTTCAAGGGTATAGTAGCAACAATCCTCTTGCATGTAGCATTTTTAAATCGGCATTATTACAGGGGTGGAGGCTTGGGGGACACCATGGGGAATAGCTTTTGTTTAGGAGAATGTGCCTGGGATTCATCTCCAACTCACAAATGTGAAGGCCTCCTTCCACCAGTCTCAGCCTCCCAGACTCCTTCAATACGAGCATAGAACATTTATCTGCGTACACTCTCTTCCAGTTCTCAGCTTCCCACAGAAGAGGCACAGGGATGAGAAATGAAGCCAGTCTCATTGCCATTCACTGTGGGTAATATCGCCAAAAAAGAAAAGGAGGGGCCTCAACCAACTCTCACAACTGAGAGGAAAGTTTACCGAAGTTACAAGACGCAAAAAAACAGACATTTGAAATCAATGGCCTTCCTAGAAACTTGGTAGTCAGTGAGACAAGGAAGAGTTGGTGTGATCCTTAAGCCAACAAAGCTGGAAGTAACTAATTAGGTAGCTTAGCCTAGGGAATTGGGAAGTCCATTTACGCATGCCCAGGAGAGCCAGCAAAAGACAAAAGCTGGATTTTCCCGCAGGTGGGCTTGGATGGGTGTTACACCTGGAGCAGCCCACCTGGGCCAGGTGACTGCAATTCAGCCAATGGGATTGACCTGGGGTCGTTCACCACACCTCCCCCGGGAACCCTTGAAAAGGCAGGGACCGGAAGGGAGAGGGTCTCTTGGTCTCTTGGTCTTTTGGTCTTCTGGTCTTGTGGTCTTGTCTCACTTGGGCGGTCTGGTGGTCTTAGTGGGAGGAGAGAGATTCTTGCGTGACCTGGGGCAGTCTCTGCCAGGCCGCATGGTCAAAGGAATCCTATGGTGCCGCGTAAAACCTGATGCTTCTTTCAACTTTCATTAAATTCACTTGGATCACAAGCCCGGCTTCGGCGTGAAATCTTTCTCGCGTGGAGCCAAGGACCGAGGCTGAGATTTAGGCCGGAGAGAGAAATCTAACATAACCAGCTTGATGGTATTAACACCGAGGAGCAAACGTGTGACTGCTTAAGGCAGTGGTTCTCAACCTTCCTATTAAGCGACCCTTTCATACAGCCCCTCGTGTTGTGGTGACCCCAACCATAAAATGATTTTTGTTGCTACTTCATCACTGTCATTTTGCTACTGGGATGAATTGGGTGACCCCTGTGAAAGGGTCATTCGACACACCCCCAAAGGGGTCACGACCCACAGGTTGAGAACCACAGGCTTAAGGAGTAAAGCCAGAAACACCAAATGCATGACCAGTGAGCCAGTCCCAACTCTTAGGAGCCGGACAGGATAGGGTGGAGACTGTCCCAGAGGGCTTCAGAGACGAAACCTTTCTGGAAGCTGACTGCCACGCCGAATCGCTGACCTTTTGGTTAGCAGCCAAGTGCTTAGCCACAGTGCCCCCAGGGCTCCAGGTAGGGAATCAATCGGCGAACCCTGAATTCAGGCACAAGGAGAATCACAACAGACAACAGCAGCAATGCCGCACCTGTCTGTCAACTAGTCTACACTGCAAGACCCGTCAGGACCCGAAGCCAAGGCACTCGGTAACCGGACATAGCTGATTATCACGGTTTGAGATTTTACTCAATTTGCCATGTGCCCTTTGTTTACCCATCCATGGGGAAAACCAATGTCTTCCCAAGTTCAACCAACGGTGGCCCACAGGCTGTCAGAATTGTCAAGTCTATTAGCAGAGGATCACACAAGGAAAGTCTGGCTCCTATCAGGAAGCCAGTCTTCTCCTAGGTCCAAACCTCTCCCTTTCCTGAAAATGTGTGTGTGTGTCCTTTCCTGAAAGCCGTGTGTGTGTGTGTGTGTGTGTGTGTGTGCGCGCGCGCGCGTGTGTGCGTGTGTGTGAACTCCTTTGAGGAAATCTGACTGGAGCTGTGCCTCTTCTCCCCAGGAAAGTGCAAAGTAGTGGAAGTAATTCACACAGTATTGAGGGCCTCACTGACCCCTGGAAGACAAGCCTGAGGTCTCAAGCGACCCCAGAGGAAGCATCATCGTTTAGCAGTGGATGAGGCACCCACTCTGAGGTGCATCGATATTCATCGCTATGGTTTTCAGTAACCAAGTCCTTTCCATGAGCTGGTTCCGACTCAGCTGGGTGAGCTTGGTTACGTTACCTAAGCTCTCTGAGCCTCAGTTTCAGCATCTGCAATACCTGAGCCGTTAATAGTTCCTACCTCCAGTGTTAATAACGAGACTCAAATGGGACAAGGCAAGAAGAAGAAGGAGGAGGAGGAGGAAGACGAAGAAGAAGAAAAGTTACATCGATCATATAACTAAAAAGACAAAGCCCAAGCTCACTTCCACCCAGTCAACTCTCATGGAAACCTACTGCAGGGTTTTCAAGCGGTCCATCTTTCCTGGAGCAGATGCCTCATGGTTCTCCAGCAAGGAGCTGGCGGGTTAGAACAGCTGACCTTCTTGTTAGCAGTCCAACACCTACCTGATGACACAGCTAGTCACGTAACTACCTGGACTCCACCTACCTGTTCATATAACTCATGACCCAGGCTAGTTAGTACCCTGTTACTCTCCCTATGATAACTGTTTATTTTTTATCTCTCATTTTTGGTTTTCACTTTTTAAAATAAATACACCTTGTAAACTTTGGCAGACTTTTGCATCCTCAACACTACTGACGTTTGGGGTCAGATGGCTGTCTGTCACGGGTGTTGTCTTATGCATTGGAGGATGGCTATCAGAAAACTGACCTCCACCCATTAAATGCCCCCCCCACACACACACAGTTGTGGCTACCAAAACTGTCTTTAAATACTGATAAATGCCCCTTCGTGGCAAAATGCTCTGTAATTGAGAACCATCGCCTTATACTACATAGGAGAATATTTTGAGATTTTTTTCCAGCTGAGATGAAAGGAATCACACGTATTCTGAAGGTTACCATCGTTGATGAAAACACAGGGGCCAGGAAAGCTGTGGTTCACGTGGAGAAAGGGCTCAGCTTGAGGAAGGAGCCGTGAAACCTGAGTCAGGATGGGGAAGGAATCGGGGCATGCACATCGGAGAAGGCGATTAAGGTGGCGCATGGGGCTGTGAAAGATATGGAGGGAAGGAGGAATTTGGGCAGTGGAACGAGCAAATGAGAAACTCTTTGGGGGAAAACGTAGCGTTGCCTAGAGACTGTGCAACATGGGGAACACGTGGAAGAAGTCCAGAGAGACCGAGTGAAACCAGAGGGAGGGCGAGAGACAAATGGTGCTAGGGACGCCAGTGCTAGGCAGTCACACTGGCTGGGCAGGAGACTGCTTGGTGAGAGGGGCATCCCCCTTGCCATCAGAGGGTAGAGTCTTGAGCGGGGCGGGGGGGGGGGGCGGGTGAGAAGAAGAGGCTGAGAAGTCTCTGGATTAGGACCAACGGTGATGTCAGGCTGAGACCAAGCGCACTTGGTCTTGATTACCATCTGAATACCACCTTTTCAGAGACCAGCGGGGCACATTGTCTCCTGAGACACATAAAATTAAGAATCTTGTGTACATGCCGTATTTATACTGTAGTAAAGGGGTCTTATAGGCTCACTAAATTCGTTTATGAATACTTAAAGACTCCCTAAAAGGGGGGTTGGTCAAAAAAATTGAAAAAAGAGGAAGACAAAACAGCTCTGGTCATAAGGTGAGACAACGCCGTGCCTTTTCCCTGGTTGGTGACAGCAGATATTTACTTGTCATGTCCATGTTTATGTTGGTCACATGACTCTACTGGGCCTTTCCATACATCAGGCTAAGTTAGTCACTGTATTATCTCAGGGGCAGTTCTACTCTGTCCTATAAGGTCATGATGACTGACAATCGACTCGGTGGCAGGGGGTTCTCGGTTGGTTTGGCTTCAGCCATCTCACTTCATCTTCCCAACCACCTTCTGAGGTAGCAGCTGTTATGACCCCCACTTGACAGACAGGGAAACCAAGGCACTGAGACAAGAAACACCTGCCCAGGAGCTGCTCCTCTAGAGGATGAGGCTATAAAGCTCGACAGGTGGTCTCCCACACTTGCTCTTGGCTCCTGTGCTGGACTCTGAACCGTTCACTGCATGCAGAAGGGAGCTGAAGTCCCCTCGGCACACTGTGCTCCAGGTAGGCCTAATCAGATGAAGAACGCTGGAGTAACCTGGCTCTCCTCCATCTATTATTTATTTCAGCGCAGTCATAGTCTCCATTGCAAGTGAGCGGTGTTCTCCACGTGTTACTGTGTCACTGAAGGTGGCACGGGATGGAGACAGAGCATGAAAGCAAGCCCAGTTAAGAACCAAAGAAAGGAGCCATGATGGGGCAGCAGTTAAGCTCTTGGCTGCTAACCAAAGAGTTGGCAGTTCCAACCCACCCGTAGCCTTATCGTAGAAAGACCTGGTGATGTGTTCAACAATGACAGGCTAGAAAACTCCATGGGGATTTCTGAGAGTCAAAATCAACTCAATGGCGTCTAAGAACAAGAAAGGAAGATTAGTACTATGGCCATTTGCATCAAGATGTGGTTGTTAGGTGTGGATCCATAGAGAGCCTACGTGCACAGAGTTTTTAGGTACAACAGAACGAAATACTGAGCAGGCTTTCACCATCCTCCTAATTGTTCACCTGCGTGAGCCCATATCCTGTGATGGTTTAACCAGTGCTTCTCCACCTTCCTCAGGCCGCGGCCCTTAAATACAGCTCCTCATGTGGTGGTGACCCCCACCCCCATCCATAAAATGATTTTCGTCTTTTTGCTACTGTGATGAATCTGGCAGCCCCTGTGAAAGGGTCGTTCAATCCCCAAAGGGGTCGGGACCCACGGGTTGAGAACCGCTGATTTAGACCATTTCATTCTTGAGGATACTAGTTATCCCCAGGCACATTTTTTTACTCCCACGGATACTAGAACATTCTTCCGAGATAGGCATCATTAACTGCATTGTTCAGACAGGATACTGAGGCTCGGCAAGATTAGGGAACTTGTCAGAGGAAATCCTACCTTTGACAAAGAGGGCTGAGACTCAATACAAGCTCTCTGGGTGCGCCGGCTAAGGCTTCTCCCATCAGATCAAGCGTGCAGACTCCAACCAACATGCCTGTGCTCTGACATGCTTTCTGTGTCTCTCCGTTTTTTTTTTTTCATGTGTAACCAATTAGCACAATTGGCTGGAACATAGTACTAAAGAGGCCAAGGTCAGAGGTTCAATTTCCCTCCAGGGATGAAACTTGAAGCTTCCTTCCCAGATTCACAGGCTGTGGCCAGGGCCACAGCTGGGCCGGTCCCAAGAGCATCATATTGGTCATAAGTTCAGAGCCGTCCTGAATCATAGTAATCCCATGCACACTGCTGGAACGACTCAGAGAGCGCAATGTCCTGATAGTGTGACTACGGACATAAATAACGAACAATGTGGCTATTAGCTTGGATAAATTAACCATTTTTGCCTACATTCCATAAATTTTAACCATACTCCTGATGGCTCGAGTGAACAATGACTTTATTAAAAACGTTTATTTAAAAAAACCCTGTGGTTGAGAGAGACACTGAAATTTCACATTGTTGAATGACATGTGCAGAAATACCTCAATTACTGAAGCTTATCGGGAAATGAGTTCTTTCGTATATGTAAATTATGTTCCCATCATGGAAGTATCTTCTTATGACCAAGAGAGCTTCATGTTAGAAATTCTGACGGAAATCTTTCTAGATGGAATTCGCGTTCTCCTGCCTTCTCCACGAGGAGATATGGGATCATACAATACGAAGTCAAAAATATTCCCGTGAAATCATAGAAACCTTTATAAAATAAAAATATCCAGACAGGAAGCCACAGTTACACCACGTGTCCCCCATATAGGTCCCTGTGCTTCTGGAAGCAAAGTTTCCATTTCTCTAAGCCTTTCCCGAAGAAGGCTGCTCTCTTTGATTTATACCATGGGGATCCTCGCAGGATTCAAATTCTGTTCTTTTGTAAATGTTCTTTGAGTTGGGGGAACAAGAAGGAGTCTGAAGAGGAAAGATCGGGGCTGCAGGGTCAACAGGGTAAGGTTTCCCAACAAAATTCTCACAGGACAGCCCTTGTTACCCCTGAAGAATGAGGACATTCACTGTCATGTAGAAAATATTCTCCAGCTCAAATTTCCTGGCCTTGTCATTACTAATGCAGTTTTCAGTCTTCTTCAAACTTCTTCATAATAGGCCCCCGTGAGCATCCTGTGTCCTTGGAGAACATCTATCAAGCTTTCTCTCTTTGGAATTCCAAGTAACAATCGTCATAATCTCCTGAGCTGACATCTCTGCCTTCAATATATCTTTGAGGGCTTCCAGGCAGTCTTTAAAATGCTCGATCCCTTTAAATGCCATTATTTTATGTGGGACAGCCTTCCCACACCCTTGCTGCAAAGCATCAATGATTTGAGAGCGTCCACCTGCATTTTATTACAATTTTGTCTTGATGTCAATATTTATTGTGGCAGAAAAATTAGCTTGTGTGTGTGTGTGCGTGCGTGTGTGTGTAAGGCACATCAATGAGAATAAGACAATTGAATTACCTAGAGAAGCTGTCTGCAGCCGTCCACTGATTATAGAGCCAAGTTTAAACATTCCATTTGTTTGGATTAAATCCATGAGGACATGACGTGGAACCCCAGCGCCAGTACTTTATGACCAACCTTCTTAGGTCATTTATAAGAAACACAAATTGAACAAAGTAATTTTCCAAAAAGCCAAGGAATGGGCAAAGAGAGACCAAGCTGGAAAGTCAGTATTAATAACAAATAAGCTATAGTTCAAACTAATAATTGTATAAAGAGGAATTTTGTGTAATGATAAAGAGCATATTTCTCAAAGACAATGTATTAAGCATAAGTCTGTGTGCATCAAATAATAAAGCATCTGAATATGCAAATCAATGCAAAGAGAACTTAGGGATGAAAATAGATTGTACGATAGTAAAAACTATAATCACAGTCTTTCTGAACCAGACACACAGAGCAGGTAAAGCAAACTGAGAATGTAAGAATTTAGTGGAATTTTCCAAAATGATAAAAAATATATACATTTAGTAGATGTATGGAGATAACAGTGCATTCCATTCTCTCTAGATACATTTTATCCCCAAATCTATGGGACAGGACTGTAGGTATGGGTTTTCATTCCCAGGTTGTTAATTTTTTATTTTAAAGAATTCTAGTACTCATATTAAGAGAATAGAAAAAAGGACAAGATGCATTAGAAGAAATCAGAATGAGTTCACTAACAGCTGGAATGATAATGAAAGTAAAACAGAGCAGTCAATAGTCTTAAAACCCAAAAGCCATTATATATTTTTTCCTACAGTGGCCAATAAAATTGATAGATCCTTCACCAATCTGCTTAGATAGAATAAAAGGGCTCCAAAATAACCAACCTGACTGCCATCGGGTTGATGCGGACGAATAATGACTCTATAGGACCGGGTAGAACTGTCCCTGTGAGTTTCTGAGACTGACCCTCTATGGGCGTAGAAAACCCCATCTTTCTTCCACAGAATGGTTGGTGGTTTGAAACCCGACGTGCTTAGCCTTCAGACCCATAACCACTATGTCCTCAGGGTTCCTGCTGAAAAGACTGGAGATTAGGAGACGGAACCAGAGATAAAGAGCGCTTCAAGCCTAGGCGCCTTCCAGATATGACAAAATAAGTGTAATTTTAGAAGTGGATGGCTTCTAAATAAAATAGAAAAGCCTACATGTATCCAAGAAGCACTTCCCTCCCTTCTCCCTATTCTTCATGTGTCTCAGCTTCGTTGGCCTGCTTGTTAATCTCCACACAGGGCAGAGTGGTTCCCGACTGACCACAACAGCTGCATTTTCCGCCGCCTGGGACTCACGTCCTCAGGGCGTGCATCCTCCTCCTTTTGTGCAATTCTCTGCCCAAATATCACACCTAACTGGTGCCATGGTGGATTACACTCTGGGCTACTAACCACAAGGTCAGGAGTTCAAACCCACCAGCGGATCCTTGGGAGAAAGCTGTAACTGCCTACATCCCTAAGATTTACAGCTTCAGAAACCCAAGGTGCAGTTGGATCATGTCCTAGAGGGTCGCTATGGATTGAATCATGTGCATGACACTGGCTGGGTTGGGTGTTTCGTTTTGCTTTGCTTTTTATTTTTGAATGTGTGTGATTCAGAAAGAGTGTAATATAATTTCCCACTAGTCTGTTTTTAGTTAGCAAGCAGGAAAGTCAGTGTTAGTACTACGAAAATAGAATTTAATGTACAAATGGGATATAGAGGGGTATATGGGCTTTCCTGGTGACATTGTTGGCAGTTCAAATCCATTAGTCCCTCCATGAAAGATGAGGTTCTCTCAGAAAGATTTACAGCCTCAGAAACCCTAGGAGTGTGAATGAACTTTATATCAAGAAAGAAATTTATATCAAAGAAGCAGCCCAACCCAGTTCAATTCAAGCCTATGAGCCAGATGCCAGGGGAAGTCCCTCTACACCTTGCAGCTGCTGGCCTGTGAGACAGGAAAGTGCAGCAGGATTCTGGGAGAGCACAGGCTGGCGGGTGCAGTGTCATGTAGATCTGAGGTCGGCAGATACCTGGCTGGGTGCCGACTGCTCCCTGGGACAACAGGTCACATGGACTGCTGACCTTGAAGTGAGACTCAGATCCAAGCAAATAGGAAGGCAAGGAGGGTCAAGAAAGAAAAATCCGTTCTCCCCAGGGTCTCTTATCAATAGGCCCCACCCTCAAGGAGACATTATGCAGCTGCATCCTGGTAGAGAGAGTGGACTCCACCCATGCCTTCCCAGGGTCGCATCAGGTTGTCCTCAACTCTAGCCCTCACAAACATCTGTTGTGAACAAAGGCCCGTGGAAGGCTCTCTAGCACAGGACAAGACGCGAACACTTCCCAGGAGGCTACAGTGCAGTTGGAAAGGCAGATAGCAGGTTCTTAGCAAACTAATTAAATTAAATGGTAATTATATCATTCACTTTGGCCCAATCACAGCAAGTGCCGTGGTGAAGAAGATATCAAGGAGATGTGGAGCTCCAAGACAGACCTTTCCATTTCACAGGAGGATGAAAGCGCGGAGGGGTGAGAGAGTGAGGCTGCTGCCCACTTCTTCCGCCCAGACACACCTTCAAGTGGGAACGGACTCAAGCCGAACACACGCTGGAAATTACAGGGAAGGAAACCTTTCCAGGAGCCCAAACTGTCACCATTTACAAATCCCGGCCAAGAAGGACTAAGCACATTTGTTCCTCAAGGCTAAGACAGAAGCATCTGCTTCCTCCTCTTTGCTGGTTTAGCCCACGAAATGGAAGGGGGAATGGAGATTAAAATGATTGTGAATGCAGCTATTGAGCAGCGCTGTATAGACATGAGGGGGAGAGAGAGAGAGAGAGAGAGAGAGAGAGAGAGAGAGAGAGAGAGAGAGAGAGAGAGAGAGAGAGAGAGAGAGAGAGAGAGAGAGAGAGAGAGAGAACTGAAACACCCTAACTGATTTCACGCAAATCATGGCTCTAGACCTCTGGAGATCACCCTGGGATTGTTCTTGCTCTACCGCGCTTCCCTCCACAATCAAGTATGCAACCTATTGACAACAGACTAAAGGAACTCGCGGGTCATGCTGAAAACCAGGGCCGGTTTCCCTCGGAGTCCCATCTCAACGATCAAACGCATTTGTTCCCGGGAAGCCTCGGAACAAACAAGATGTCCCTTTTCTGAGCTGTTTGTATTCCTATAAAATTAGTCACTGGAGCGGGAAGGCCCCTAATTCCCACTTCTCCATTTGGAAGTTACTGCGGAGCCCTTTATCAAAGGGAACACAATGAAACGGTGCTCAGCCGAAATGAGTTAACCCGTTAACTCTGTCCTTTGATTGTATTTAATCACGCCAGCCCCGTGAAAGCTTGTTCCTTTAATCATTTTCGTTACCACCCCTCTTTGATTTACTCAGCTCACCTTAATTTGGTCATTGAGAAGTTCTAGAGGGTGCACTGTGGCCCTCTCGTGGATTAATTAATTAATTAGTCCACTAATTTCCCCTTAGTGCTTGATCATTCAATCCTCTCTTTGAGGCAGACAAGATGAAACTTAGCATCGTCATCTTAAAGCTGAATTTCCTCAAAATGTATTAGGTCCCAATTAAAGGATTTAAAAGAAATGATAATCAAATAACAAGAAAAAAAATCAAAAACAAAATGTATTGGGGACAACAGTAAGTATGAGCCAGTGCACTGAACTCATGAGCCTAGGCTATTACTGCTGGGATCGTGTTAATTAAATTTTTTATCACAAAAATAATAATGCAGGCATCTTAGAGATGTAGCAACAAAACAGGTATATTGGTTATGCGTTGGGCTGCAAACAGCAAGGTATACAGTTCGAAGCCCTCAGCTGCCCCATGAGAAAAAGACGAGGCTCTCTACTTCCATAAAAAGGCACAGTCTCAGAAACCCACCGGAGTAATGCTACTTTATCCTTTAGTCACTATGAATGGGAATTGACTCGATAGCAGTGAGTTTGGTTTGGGGCTTCGGATATGTACATCCACGTGGATGTGTGTGTGTGTGTGTGTGTGTGTGTGTGTGTGTGTGTGTGTGTTACATCTCTAAGATGTGTCCACAAAAGGAGGATCCTCAAGGAGACAGACTGACAGCGTGGCTACACCAATGGGCTCAAGCAGAAGAAAAATTGTGAGGATGCACAGGGCTGGCACATACACATGTATATGTATATATAGTGTATAGACCCAAAACCCGATTTTTTCAAAGCTATGTATTTAATTACTTTTTTTTACAAAACAACCTTATCACCTCCAAAGTACTCTCCATGACACTTCATACATTTGTCAAATCTGCAATTCCATTCTTGGAAACATTTCTTAAATTCATCTGTCTAGAAGGCTGACAGCACCTCCCTCGTTTTTTACTTCACCTCTTCTAGGTCATCAAATTGCTGTCCTTTCATGTCCCTCTTCATTCATGGAAACAAAGAGAAATCCCACGGAGTGAGGTCAGGTGAGTAAGGTGCGTGGGGCAAGAGAGGCATGCTGTTTTGTACCCAAAACTGGCACACTGAGATGGCTGCATGAGCAGGTGCATTGTTGTGGTAGCAAAATCAGTCTTCTGTCTGCCACAAATCAGGTCTTTTTTGGTCACACATTACTACGCAATCTTTTTAGAACCTCTAAATAGAAAGCTTGATTAACAGTCTGACCTGGTGGAACAAATTCCAAATGCACTACATCCTTAGGGAAGTTGATGAACGTCCAGAATGAGGTTTGTCATCAATCGACATTTCACCCTTTTTTGCAACAAGGAAACAACTCGTACACTTGAGTTTCCCTATAGCCGTGTTCTGTTTCTGCGGCATTTTTCCCAAAAAGGAAACAAAACTTCACAGCGGCACTCTGTTCTCTTAAATTGGCCATCACAATGAGGAGCTGGTACCAAGGGCTCAAGTAGAAAGAAAATGTTTTGAAAATGATCATGGCAACAAATGTGCTCGACACAATGAATGGATGGATTGTGAAAAGAGTTGTGCGAGCCCCCAATAAAATGATTAAATAAATAAATAAATTGACCATCATGAAAAATGAAGTTCAAGAGAAATTTTTTCGAAAAAAATGCACTGTGACCAGAGAGAACCTTCCCAGACAAGGTCACTGGGTGCACTGACTCAGAAAAAGTTGTTCAATGTTGGGCTAGCAAGACAATGGAGTACTATGAAAACTCTGATCCACCCAGAGCAATTTCAGGATATATATATATCCAAGTGGACAACAGCTATTTTAAAGCATCAATGAGCCATCAGACAGCAAAGAACAAAAAAATCATACCTTTGTGTGTTCACCCTTTCAATACGATCACTGAAGACAAATGGGTGCATAAGCAAAAGTGGTGAAGAAAACTGATGTTGCCCAAAAGATAAAGCATCTGGGGCCTTACAAGCTTGAAGGTAAACAAGCGGCCATCTAGCTCAGAAGCAACGAAGCCCACATGGAAGAAGCACACCAGCCTGTGTGATCACGAGGTGTCTAAGCGATCAGGTATCAGGCATCAAAGAACGAGAAATCAAATCATTGTGAATGAGGGGGAGTGAAGATTGAGGACCCAAGACCCATCTGTAGGCAACTGGAAATCCTCTTACAGAAGGGTCGCAGGGAGGAGAAAAGCCAGTCAGGATGCAGGGTAGCAATGATGAAGCATACAACTTTCCTCTCCTCCCCCACCCCACGCCACCCCCACTATCATGATCCCAATTCTATCTTACAAATCTGGCTAGACCAGAAGATATTCACTGGTACAGATAGGAACTGGAAACACAGGGAATCCAGGACAGATGATCCCCTCAGGACCAGTGCTCAGAGTGATGATACTGGGAAAGTAGAGGGAAGGGAGGGTGGAAAGGGGGAACTGATTATAAAAATCTACCTATAACCTCCTCTCTGGGGGTTGGACCACAGAAAAATGGATGAAGGGAGACATCAGAGAGTGTAAGATATGACAAAATAATAATAATTTATAAATTATCAAGGATTCGTGAGGTAGGGGGAGCTGGGAAGGAGGGGAAAAATGAGGAGCTGATGCCAAGGGCTCAAGTAGAAAGCAATTGTTTTGAGAATGATGATGGCAACAAATGTACAAATGTGCTTGACACAATGAATGTATGTATGGATTGTGATAAGAGTTACACAAGCCCCCAATAAAATGATTTTTTTTGTGAGAAGGTTGGGGCAAAATGTTTAGTTCAATGAAAGTGAAACCACGAGGACAGAAATTACAGGGATGTTGAAAGAGACTACCAATGTCACCAATGTCACTTGATCCGTTATGTCCAGAGACTTGCATGGGAGCGGGCTTGGCTGTGTTGATTTTCACCGAAGATAAAACACGAATAGGAATAATAACAATAATTCAAGCATTTGGAGATAGCAAAAATCATCATCGAAGTGGCTATAGCAATGGCTGGCTTTTCACAGAGCCTCGTTAGCGTAAGGGCGTTGGGGCCGGGCTGTATAGATTTGGATAATGACTCTCTCGTCTATCCTTGCTCACCTAGTCACTAATAGGTTACTGATCTTCTAAGCCACGGGTCTCCTCTTTGAATGGGGTCAGTGCACGCCTCGTGTTGGAGTGAAGTTTAAGTCAGATAATCCGTGTGAAGAGGAATACAAACAGCTCAGCAAGGGGACGTCTTGGTTGCTCAAAGGCAGTGCCTGAAATATAAGCATGCAGAAAATTTGGGGCCTAGGGAGAGATGTCCTACTTTGTCAGACAATATCACTGCACACACATAGACACGTACACCCATTTGAATGGAACCAAGAGGCTCTATAAATAGCTACCTTTTCAGATGTTTTCCAGCCACAAATTGACGATAGTAACCGGGGATAAAATATTCATGACTTAGTTAAAACCGGATCATACCACTAGTTAGCTGGTTAGTTAACTGATGGGTGATGTGGGCCGTTGACTATTATTGACTATTATTTAATATAAACCTAGTTTCCCTGGGTTCTCAGGGTCTGAAGTCATTGGCACTATTGACACTCAGGGTCACGTAGGCCTTTGACCTGTGGATTGCAGGATAGTTAGATGCTACCACTGCCACCAGAAGCCAGGGGCATGACCCCTCCAAGTAGGACACGCAAATTGCTCCAGACTCTGCCAAGGATTGGGGGGGGGTGCAAACCCCCCCCCCCAGTTCAACTGCCTAGTGGTTCCCATCAACATTAAAAGGATTTTCCTTCATGCACTATTTTTTAAACCTTATTTTCCTGCCATCCCTACTTTCATTAATTCTGCTCTCTCCACAAGAATGTAATGACTCGAGTCAGTGTAGAATGTATGCCCTGCTAAGAGTGTGAACGTGTGTGAGTGTGTGTCATGAGAGAGAGAACGAGTGGGCATGTACCTGACCTGGTGTCACAGGGGGTTAAGTGCTGGCCTGATACTTGCAAGGTCAGTGATTCAAACATATCAACCACTTGGCAGGATCTAAGGCTGTCTGATCCCATGCACAGTCACAGTCTCAGAAACCCTAAGGAGCAGTTCCTATGGATTGCCCTCAATGCCATGGTGGTGTAGATTTCGATGGCAGAGATAAAGATGTAGAGATTGATAGCGATATTACATATGTGTACATATATAACTGTCAATGGTTCCTCATTATAATTGTTGTTTTGTTGACTCAATTTCAAAATATTTGGTGAGGAAGAGTT
Organism: Tenrec ecaudatus; assembly: GCF_050624435.1. NCBI lineage: Eukaryota > Metazoa > Chordata > Mammalia > Afrosoricida > Tenrecidae > Tenrec > Tenrec ecaudatus. Next base: position 10,636,641 of record NC_134541.1, read on the forward strand.
TTCTTAATTGTGCTAGACATTAGCTGTCTCACACGCTAGGTTGAGAAACGTAGTTTTCACACATGAAAGTGTGAAATCTTAAATAAAGGTAACTTAGAGGAGAAGTGAATTCTTCATCAGTTTGCATATCTGCATATCTAAAGGAGCGGGTGGTTAATTCTAGTTCTCGCAATGAATGCATTTTAGTACCTGGCCCAAAAACAGACTGTACCTACCTATGCAGGTTATATGTGTGGTAGTGGGGAGGGTCCCTGACATTTAGAGAATGTTAGATAAGAGGAAAACAAGAAGAGCACAGCACAGTGTTGTCAAAAGCACCCCCCCACACACACACACACACAAGGATACCAGCAGATTTTTAAAGATTTGTAAAAAAAAGAAAAAATTTATGACTACACCAATGACTAATTATACTATCCATGTAATTATCATATGCCTCATGGAAATGATTTATAATATTCCCCAAGAAAATGATGATAACATCTCCGAAATGGGTCAGGTATATATATAACCCATAGATATATTTTGAACATAAACGTCAACCCTAATCTAAGGATAATTAGTTCTTATGACATGGCTTTACTTGATACTTGCCCTCATGAAGAGATCATGAAGATCTGGGTTTCATAGCAAAGTGTGGTGAAGAAATCAGATGGTTCTGGCTATCAGAAAGAAGAGTGTCTGAAATCGTAAAGGCATGTCTTAAAACAAGCATCTAGCTAAGTTAGATGTCAGCTAAAGCCACATGAAGAAGCACACCAGCCTGTGTGATCCAAGGATTGTAAATCATAAAATCTAAGATCAGAGGATCCAACTGTATGAGCTCAAGTTCAGAGTGCCTGGCTTACAGAAGGCTTTGGATGGCACTGTAAGCCCCCTCCCCCCCTCCGCCTCCACCCACGGATGATTGAGCCTCCAGAGATTCCTCTGTTACCAGGGACCAGGGATGTGAATAGTCTTTCTACCAGAGTGCTTTGGAAAGTGGATCAATGCTGATGCAGTTAAGATAAACTGGACATCTTATTTGTTTACCTTTTGGATACATTTCCAAATTTATTCTAGTATTTTCTTTTCTTGCCTTCTTTTGGATGGATTTTTCCCTGTTTTATGTAGTTGTTTCTGTTGGAGAGTTTGTATGCTTTTTAAAATATGAAATCCAGGAGAGGTAAATCTATAGAGACAGCCACTGGAATCACAGTTCTTTAGAAGTATTATAGGAAATATCGGGACAATGGAGCGCTAGTAATAATGACTACAGGAGTAAATAATGTGTTCTAAAATTGATTGAGGTGATAATTGCCAACTATTTTAATATGTTTAAACCACGAAATGGTATGGTATGTGAATTATATGTCAACCAAACTGTTTTAAGAATCTGGAACATGAAACCTGAACAGTGAGGTAGTGGGTTAGGGGGAATAAATTCTAGCCTAGGTTTAGTGAATGCGCTTGAAGTTTTGCAGGGCTTGATGCAAAATGAAAATGTGCAGCTCATTACTAAACACAGGGGCTGGGGAAGTTCCATTAATGATAATAAAATTAAAACTATGCTTTAAAAAGAGTGAATGAAAAGGTAATGGAATGGGTACTCAAACTGTTTGAAAACTTTATGTGCCTGTGTGGGTATGAGAGAGAGCGATACATTATTACCAACTGACACATTTTGGGGAGAAAGGCTCAAGAACCTTTCTGGATGGTAAAGACATGAAACCAAAGACTCATTGCCATTCAGTCAATACCAAGTCAAAACAGCACTCTAGGACAGGGTAGATCTGCCCCTGTTGGTTTCTAAGACTGCAACTCTTACAGGAGTCGAAACCTCGTCTTTCTCCTACAGGGAAGCTGGTGGGTTTGAACTGTTGACCTTTCAGTGAGCAGCCTAACTGTAGATTCAGCTGCCAGAATAGGCCTTTCAAAGGCGCCTCAACAAGGACTTTCGTAATTCCTCAAAGTTTGTAATCCTATATATGTTCTATGTTGCTTGATTTCATCTCTTGGTGGTCATCGGGCCTCAAGAGTTCTTCGTTATAGATGTAACCTATATGCATCAGACTATCCAGGTGTAAGATCTACAGTCACAAGGATAAGTGCTGATTTTCCAGGGAGCTAATGGAGCTTGGGTTTCATACCCTCCTCTTGGGCTGAACTTTCCCAGTATTTACATATACGTTCTAATGTTCTCTGGAAGAGGGACTCTCAAGCTGGACTTTGGGCTCCTTCAAATCGAGCCCTGCCCGTAATGAACCCCCTGTCTCCCCTATTCTTCTCTGTACCCTCAGCACCACTCCCGGTGCCTGGAAGCGAACAGGCTCCCAATCCTGCCCACTCAGGGCCTAAATCAATGAATGAACAAAGACAACAGTGATTTAAACACTGCAGGAAGGCATGGAAGGGTATGACTCATTGCCTCTTGATCCAGTCAGACAGTTAAAGGCCACTGGAGTTCAAAAGAGAAAGCTAGCCCTTCCTGTTGGAGGGAGGGGGAAGGAACGATGGCGGGGCCGTCAGAGACGGGTGTTTGATGAGATGAACACCGACACAGGAGAGGGGCTAGCTCCGAGCTCCGACCCTGAAGGTGAACTCTGTCCTACTGCCCGTCAGCAGACCACCTCTGTTGCTTGGGACTGTTCTCAGGACCAGAAAGACAGATCTGACACGCGGTGGTGTGGCATTTAGCATACAGTGGGCACTCAGCGAACGCAAGCTTGTACCATTATTACTGAGTGGTTTCTCTATCCCAAGAATTGCCCTAGGCACTCTCCAAGTCTTAGGGGAAATATTACCCACAAGTAATGTGTCCATACGATGCTCACTGGCTAATTTTTGGAAGTCGATCACCAAGTCTTTGTCTGCAAGCTCCCCTGAAACGTGTCTACCCCGGGAGACCCTGTTAACATTTGAAATCCCAGTGGCCCCGTAACAACATGCCAGCCTCCACAATATGACAACCTGACGGATGGGTGATGAACCTAGAAAACAGGGTTACGCAGAGGACTAAATAAGAAAAGGCAGGTCAACAACCCAATTCTGACTCTGATACATAATAGATGTTCAATAAATCTTAATATTACTACTGTCCGAAATTATAAAGTGCCACATTTACTCATGCCCAAATACCCACTTTGATATGTTATACCCCAAAGGGGGTCCTGAAAAATGTAAATTTCAGCTTCCAGTTTTACCCACTCAATTAAACTGGGGGGGGAGGAGGAACTCCGTCTCCCTCCCACCCTGACTGATTCAGCAAGACTGACATTCTGGAGGGCAGGCAAACTGGAAAGGGTTGATGCACAAGCCCAGGATCAGGAAAGCAGTAAGTCCTGGGGGGGGGGGCGGGGGGGCTGACGGCCCACTTTCCATGCCACACTAAGCAGGGGGGTGAAGAGTAACCTCAGCCTGGAGTCCCAGGACCAGGACCAGGACCAGGACCAGGTGAAGGGCATGCAGCTTCTTAGAGCTGCAGCAGAGACCTCGAAGATGGAAGCCTGACCTTCAGTTTGGGAAACCATTCATCGTTACATGGAATTCCTAGTCAGTGGCAGGTGGGACTATCAGTATCATTGCATTGCATTCAAACCACACGAACACAACACACACACACATCAATTAAGGGGAATAATTATGAAAGGATGCTCAATGCAATTTTTGATGATAATGTTTTTTGTTACTGGGCTCATTATTGCTAATTCCTCTCCTAATGTTTGCCACCTCACCTCATTTGTTTCATCTAGAAGTGGCAAGAAATGCACATCAGAAAGCAGCGGTGAAATCAAGCTCGCCGAGCACCAGTGCATGATCTTGGAAGAAAGCAATTCTTGTCTCTAGATAACCTTTTCCGGGAACCCCGCACCTACACGTTCCCGGTGGAGGGAGAGCCTGTGTGTCAAAGTGAATTTTCCTTTTTTGATTTTCTGAAACTCACACATCCCAAAGTCAAAACAGACGGTGGGGTAGAGGGGCGGAGAAGAGGAGAGGAGGGGAGGGAAGGGGAGAGCAGTCTTGCCTGAAGTTGAGGTTTTTTTCCTGCTGTTCTGAACACTTTTAAGCCAAATGCAAAAGCACTCAAGCCGGATTTAAATGGGTTTTTAGTGGAACTGGGTGGGGGCGGGGTGGGGAGGAACGAAGGAACCCAACAAAGCTTTGAACAATCGTCATCCTCTAGTTCAGGTTTCTTTTTAAAATAATGAAGCTCTTTCTTGTGCATCACCCAGACACTGGTGTATACGAATCCTAGGGTCTAATGTGTTCTCATTGCTGCAGTTTGAGAGAGAGAGAGACATGTGCGCGCACACACACACACACACACACACACACACAGAGGCATGCTTGCTTAGACAGAACAATTCAGCTTCTCAGAATTGACTCTAAAACGGGCTAGGCATACTTCAGAATGGCTGACTCCCTGACACACTATTGCTCAAATACTAACGCCGTATTTGATGCTCACTAAAGAAACATTCAAAAATAGACAACGACACAAACACATGCTTACCGTTGGGGCAAGTTCTCCTAGAGCAATAGTCAGGATGGAGAAAGCGAGGGAAATGGAGGCCCCTAGCATGTGTTCTCCTTGGCCCTTGCAGGATGCCCCCTGCCAGGTGGTGGGCAGTGTCCTCCACTCCCTCCCCCAGTTGCCTCTCAGTGGGAGGGCTTGTGGGAGGCAGAGCCGGTGTCTGTCCTTTAGAGCAGAGTGCAGTGCTGAAGAGAGCCTCAACCAGTAGATCCCAGCTCCCGGCCTCTGGATGGAACAACTCTGAGGAATGTTCTGCATGGCGTCCCAGATTGTGCTCGGCCAGTATTAAATCGACTCTGCTCTTATTCATCCTACCCAGAACTGGGTCCCTTCTTTGTCCTACTCACTGGATTTTTGGGGGTCACCTCCCAAATAAACGACATGGGTCAGTCTTTGGAGAACCTGCTCTATAATCAGGACCTGCTGTGAGAAGGCCAAAGTTCGCTTTCTCCGTGAAGAAAGAGAAATGCCCACTCGACACACTGGGAAGAGGTAAGAGCAGCATGGCCAATGGGCCTGAGGTGGGAACCAGTTGGTACACTGGAAGGCCCGGAATGGGACTATCATGGCGGAGGTGGGAACCAGTTTACACTGGAAGGCCCGGAATGGGACCATTGTGGCAACTACATGATCCACTGACTGAGATGGGGCTGGGGACCAAGGCAGGAACCGGATCAAGTGGAATCTGGTGGACCGGAGTTAGGGTCAAATTCTAAATGTATCTTCGTCTGCAAGGTAATTGGAGATTTTGTCGTTGTCATGAGGTGCTGTTGCATCACCTTGAGCTCACAGCCATCCCAGGTGACAGAGTGAAAGTCCCGTGGGGTTTTTCTAGGAGGTGGTTGCCAGGTCTTCCTCCCTTGGGGCTACTATTTGGGTTTTGAACCACCAACCTTCGGGTTAACAGCCAAATAGCTTCACTATAGAACCTCCAGAGAAGATGAGAGGTCCTATTGTGCAGAGCCAAGTGGCCAGAAAGGACCAGAAGGAGGGGGAGAAGGTCGGGGGGGGGGGGGGAGGCATGGGAGGGGAGTTGAATGCAAGCCCCACATTTCTCAGCACCGCTCAGTCCAACTTGATGCTACCAGAAGCTTAAGCTTAAGATTTCCTCCAGACCAACGTAAGGCCGTCGGGCTGGCCTTTCTCTTTCCACGCCTTCCTGACCAAGTGTGACCGCTGATGGACTCCGCCTCTCATCTCGGACGGCAAAGCCGTCCACCTACATTGTAGCCGACCGCCGGCACATCCCACTGCCCCATCAAGATATATGGTCTCGGCCAATTTCCCAAGGCATATTCAGGCTCACCACCATAATGCCTTAATTATACAGAGACCATTAGAGGAGTGTGTTAAGGTAGCAAAGGGGGCCGTGCAGATGGTAAGGAAAGGGAGCAGGCTGCCTACATTAAAAAGGGTGAAGGGTCTGGGACAGTCGTAGAGCGAGGGGGGGGGAGGGGGGGGAAGAGCGCGCTTCATGGAAATGTGCCGTCGTCTTCAGGAGAACAGACGGTCTCATAAATTATCTCAATGTGACGCCAGTAAGTCAAGGGGAACTTTTTGAAACTAGGAACTTTGCAAAAGGTTACATTAGAACGGCGGCTGAACAATTATTTTTGTCTTCCCGCCTGGCGGGGCTCCCGCTAATGTTTGTGCTCAGAAGCGATGGCGGTGGGGCTCTTCCCAGGCTTTGCAGGGGGACATCGGATCGCCCGCGAGAGAGGGCTCTTGATTTTGTCAAACGCCTGCACTGTCAGGGACGTGGGAAATAAAGAGACAAGACTGTGTGAGCTAAAAGTGGTTTATTTTTGCTGGGGCCAGTGGGGTTCCACAGATGCTCAATGGGCACATAATTGGGGCTTCCTGCACAGGGATTGAGGCACGTGGCTTTCCTTTGTGGGGGAAGGTGGCACTACGGATCCACCCTTGGGGGGCCATGCACCTTGGGTTTCCTTTCTGGGAAAGACGAGATCATGGCTCCCAAGGCCCCTGCTTCCCAGGGCAGGGTCATGGCTCCCAGACCCCCGCTTCCCAGGGCAGGGTCATGGCTCCAGGATGCCCGCTTCCCAGGGCAGGGTCATGGCTCCCAGGACCCCTGCTTCCCAGGGCAGGGTCATGGCTCCCAGGATGCCCGCTTCCCAGGGCAGGGTCATGGCTCCCAGGACCCCCGCTTCCCAGGGAGCACTCAGTTGGGGCAATACAGAGGGCACCACACAGAATATGTCTTTTAGGGTTTTCTTCTTTGGATCCATCGGACATAGGGCTAATTCTGCAGGGAAGAAGAGACTGCATGGATTCGGAAACATAACAGCAGCCTGGGGGCATTCTTACCACAGAGACTTAGTGGAGGGCTCCTCTCTTGTCCCCCTCACCCCTCCACTCCATGCCCCTTGTGGTGCCGAGCAGCCTGGGGTGAGTGAGCTGACAGGTCACCATGACTGGCCCAGGGATGTTCCTCTGAGAGCTTCAGATGCAGGACTTCGCTCGGCGGCTTTGGGACATGGTCCTCTCCTTTCTTGGCTGTAAACCAGGAAGAGCGTAGTGCTGAGCTCTCCGGAAGCTCCCCGAGTCCATCTCGAGGGGAGGTTACAAACAAGTGACGCTCAGATAAATGAAACGAGAGGTCGGACTTACTCAGCCTAGAGGCGACCTGACCACGAAGTTTCTATGTGAGTCAAAAACTCCCCGGACAGGTGAAAATAGAGGACTCAAAACCATGATTTGCGGCCAAACCAAAATAGATGGGGGGGGGGGGTTGGTTTTTACAAAGGACAATCAATTTTGTAATCATCATGATCAGCACAAATTCTGACTCAGCGTGACTCCACCGCACAGAGTAGAACTGTCCTTTTGGGTGTCCGGGAGACAGTAAATCTTGGTGGGAGTAGAAAGCCTCATCGTTCTCCTGTGGAGTGGCTGGTGGTTTCCAGAGCCTCACCTTCCATTTAGCAGCGCAGTGTGTAACCCACGACACCACTGGGGTCTTCAGTTCGATGCTGGGGACCCTCACTTTGAACCTCAGTTAAGGAAAGTATTGTTGTTGCTGTTTCGTGCGCGCTTGCTCTCGAAAGAAGAGCAATCTTCTTCTCATCAGCAGACCTTTGTCCAAACACCCGTACACAGTTTTTATCCATCTTAGCTGTTGAATTTCATCAATAGAAATATTTTGAGAGGTTGTCATCTTGTTACAGAGTGCCTCTAATAATAATATCCTTCATTTTGTCTCTTGACCCACACAGCCTAAAGTACATACCCACTGGCCTCTTAGAGAAGCCGTCTCCCAGCCCTGGAAGTGATATTCTTCAGCTAGTGTATACTTCAGCTTTCTGTGCTGTGCCAGTAAAATCATGGTGTTACGTGCATAACAAAAGCAGGTTTTCAGGGTGGAAATGAAATGTGGCCATTTTTTCTGCCCAAGGATATTCTGTTCTGCTTTATGCAAACTCCACCAGAAGCAACATCTTGTTGGCCTGCAAGGCATGACTGTAGCCCCCGCCCCATGGTCTGGGCCCACAGCAAGAAGCTGTGTCCCCTTCAGTGCATGTGCGCACGCTCTGTCCTTCGGATCTCTGTTAGCGCACCTTCCTATAATTTCCCACAATTTGGCTGAAAAGCAGAACTAAACACTTAGCATAGGATGAACTGTGTGTTATAAAATATTGTCTGGTTGCTGTTATTCTTAGGATTATGCTATTCTTCTTGATCTGGCCAGCCCTAATAATAAAGAGCCCCAGCGATTAAGCATTCAGATGCAAAGGAAGAGAGCAGAGGTTCGAATCCACTAGCAGATCCATGTGGCAGTCAGCTTCCTCAAAGATTCTCACTGCCTCCCAGTCAAGTCTGACTCATGGCGACCCTACAGGGCCAGGGTGGAATCACCTCAGTGGGTTCTGAGACTGCCACTCTTTACAGGAGTAGAAAGCCCCGTCTTTCTCCCTCAGAGCAGATGGTGGTTTCAAACTTTCTGTTAGCAGGTCAATGGGTAACCCACTCTACCACCAGAGCTCACCCTAAAGGTCAAAGCCCTGGAAATCCTAACCAGCGTTCCACCCTGTCCTATAGGGTCACCAAGGGTTTAAGCGAACTGGGCGACAATAGGAAGAATCAGATTCCTTGTATGAACTTCGACCTTTCCAATGATATTCATTTCTGAAAGATTCTTCTGGAACTTCCCTGGAAGGGGGAGATTTTTTTTCTCTTTCAGAAGAAAGCACCTATTCTTGGAGAAACGTGTTTGGAGTCAGGAGATACGAGTTCGAATCTGTGCCCACCCTGAGCCCTCTGCCTCTTCTCCTCCTGGTGAAAGACATTAAATTCTCCTTGGAGAACTGCCTGCTTTGGGTTCTGGAGCTGGCACAGCCCGCACTGCCACCAGCTTCAGGCCTGGTGCATGAGAACTCCCTGGACACAGTGGTTGATTCGCGGACAGGCACCTGGCCCAGGCAGAGCCCATCAGACCTGGAATGACCTGGAGAAACGCACTCGCTTGGTACTGGATGTGAATCGGGGACAGGATGAGCTGCTGGGAGAACCGCCTGCCTGAGAAAGATGTCGACACAGACATGGGAAAAGAGAAACCTGTCCTGCTAATATCATTCCGAGAAATGGAATCCATCGTGCCTGCAGCTAGAGCTCTTGGCCCAGACTGTGCAGTTACATGAATAAATGCGTTCGTTCGCTGCTTCAGCCAGCTTACCTCGGGCTTCTGTCACTTGCAGTGGAAATATACAACCAGTATCTAACTTTGTGGCCGTCTTTGCTTGGGTTCCCCCAAAAGGAAGGCTAGGAGGACCACAGCTGGACCGAAGCCCTGATGGAAGGTGAAGCCTTCAGAGAGAGAGGCGGGCAGCTGGTCCCCGGTGCCTGACCTAGCAGGCGAGCCCCACAGCAAGGAGCCCAGCCTGGGGTGGCTGAGAGCCTGTGCACCTCAGACCATTCTCCCTCATCGCTTCAGGCCTAGGGAAGCCGGGTGTCTATCTCCAACTCGAACACACAAGGGCAAGAAGAAAATATTGATGACAAAAGCATAATTTATAAATGATCAAGGGTTCATGAGGGAGGGGGGAGGGGAGAGAGAGGGGGAAAATGAGGAGCTGATGCCAGGGGCTTACGTGGAGAGCAAATGTTTTGAGAATGATGAGGGTGACGACTGTACAAGTGTGCTTTACACGATTGATGGATGTGTGGATTGTGATAAGAGTTGTCTGAGCCCCCAATAAGATGATTTTTTTAAAAAAGAGTTAACGTCTCAAATACCATTGGGGCAAGTCTCCCCTGTCCTTTAGGGTGGCAAGGAGTCAGCAGTGAGCTTTAATGAGACTGAGACCCGTGTGTTACCATGAGAGCACGTCTGCACCGTCCACTGACATGTTGAAGCATGTTTTGTTCATGCTTTGTTTGGCATCAACCTGTGCGTGTCTGAACTGGAATGCTGGTAGCAATTCTTTGTCACTGACCCGTGTGTTGGGTGGAGAGGGACATTAGTCCGGCCGCATTTACAGTCTGCCCCTCGCAGGAGAACACTCTCAGAAGGAGACTCTGTAAGAGGCGCCCCAAGTGTGTTCGGGAAGGTGGGCTGCTGAGAAGAAAGGAGCCAGACACTCCTGGAACAGCTGTGGTTTTCTCGAGCTATTTGCTGAAATGATCTGAGTCTTACTTACTTCCATCAGTAAAATTGGGGTGACATTTACATCTATTATACCTACTTTACAGGGTCATGGAGAGAATCAGCTGGGATTGTATGTGCAAAAGGGCTTTCTCTGTAATATGCAAAGTGCTTGATAAATATAAAATGGTGTGATTCCGTTGCATTATGTTATTTTCCTTGTCTAATACAAAAAGAAAAAGAAAAATCAACTCAGTTGACACGCACATCGGCCTAACCTGTGTACACATCCCATGCACGTGTCCCTTATACAATACAGATGTCCCGGCAGGGTGGCTCAGGAATCACAGAAGCCCTTAGATTCCTGCTTCACCTCTAAGCACTCTTTGTCTGTCCTGGTCCTCTGTTGTCTTGGTCCTGTCCACAGTACAAAGGCGGGGCTGAACCTACCTGCCGTCTCAGGTCAGTATGACTCAGATAGGCCAGCCGTCGTAAGACAGGGGATGCTGGAGCCAGGAGAGCGTGGCCCACACCTGCCCTCTCTCTTTGATGGTCCCATCTTGGTCTGCTCTTTCTCTGTTCCTGTGTCTATAGTCACAGACAACTGAGAAACAAACCTAGACCTTGGTAGAGAGGCAGGAAATGCACAGTAAGGGAGGGGTCAGCCCCAAATGGTCCAGGCAGAGAAAGACGCTGGAAGGATGGCAAGAGAGTGACAGGCAAGACACATAAATAAGAGAGGGCTTCAAAAGTAGATTTCAACGATTGTGGGATTTCCCCACACACCTTTGAAGTCCTACTCATACTATAATGTACACAATGTTGCCCAAACAGTAATAACCAGAGTCTGAGTGGAGGCTCCCTGTGTGGGTGAATAACAGTAGTCTCTAAGTATATACACAAACTGACACAGGTGGGAAGGTGCCTGGGACTCCAGACAGGAACGCAGACAGGTCTGACAAAGGGTAGCTCTGCGTGGGTGTTTACGTACCATGCAGGTACCTCGACAGGTGTACGTCGTAGAGCATACAAGGATAAAGGACTGCTCATGGCTTAGCCAGAATCAAACAGGTGGAGGAAAGGGGGCACTGGGTCTCGGGGCGCCTTCCAGACTCTGGGTGGGACATCATAGTCAATTCGCCCAGCATAATCCACAGAAGGAAAGCTTGCATTCACCTTGGTGAACAGTGGACAGAGTCTTAAAGCTCGTCAGCAGCCATGGGTCTCTCTCTGTCCCAAGCAAGGAAGGGTGAAAAAGCACAAGGAACCAATTCTTCCACAGGACTAATGAATGGGCCATCAGAACTTCAGGTTCTATGATCCTGAGACCAGAAGAACTAGATGGTGCCCACCTACCACGACAGACCACTCTGAAAGGAACCACAAGAGAAGGTCCTGAATAGAGTTGGGAGTAAAATAAGAGACTAAACTTAAAGTCATTTTAAAAAATCAGGCTCACTTGTTGGAGAGACGGGTGGGACCCCAGCCAGTATAGGCCTCCTAGTCTGTGTTGAAACCTAGAACTGAACTCACCCCCCTGCGGTTCAACTTTCCGCCAAACACTAGGCAGGTTTCTAAGATGAACGATAGCACGCTCCGTAGAACAATCGACCCTTGGAGATCAAAAGTCAGCATTTGCCCAGAGACAAAGCTCAGAAGGCAGGAAGGGCTCTCCCAGAAGAAGAAGGAATGCCAGCGGAAGCACAGGGGCTGCGGGACCAGTGCAGGTACCCCGCGGGACTGCAGTCCGCCGCATCCAACAAAAGGCGTCTGAACGAGTGAATGGAAAACGTATTTCCTCTGTGAACTTCCACACCCTCATCACAATACAGAGTTAAAAATGTGCATAGAAAGCGTTTTGTGCCCCCAAAGATAGAGATAACCTGTGCTGGAGCAGAGACAGAAGAAATGACGCTAAAGCAATATGTTGATCCCAAGCCTCTGTCTCTTTCACTTCCTTGGCCCTGATATTTCCCTTAGGAGCATTAGATAGGGGGATGGGACAGAGCCAAAACAAGGGGACTCAATCCTTGCCAGGTCCCCTAAGAGAGACAACATCTAGATGCTCACAGCCAGAGGCAGGCCAGCCCAGGCAGTGGGAGTTGAGACATGACAGCCACCCCAGAGAGAAGACCAGCACAGTGCCCATTAAGTGAAAGATCTTTGCTTACTTCTGAAAAACAGAGAGTGAACTAGGAATTAGAGGAGCATTACCATGGAGACACCTGCATACACCACTTCTATCAAGTGAGCAAGGTCACTGTCACCATGATGTCAGGCACCTCAACGTGACCAGTGGATTTGGGGGGGGGGGGAGGCACCGTGGCGACCCCTGGAGTGTAGTTTATAGGAATGTGTCCATCCCAGTTTCTTCATTCCCTTGATGTCCACATTGCCACAGTCATACGCGTGATGGCAGCATAACTGGACTGGGTGAAGGGTACAGGGGCTCGCTGGATCTTTGCGACATCTCTATGAATAATGATTAACAACACCCAAAAGGCTATTTTCCAATTGTCCATTTCTTTCTTAGAGGCGACTTCCATGAAGCCATTTGAGGGAGGAGGAGCCGATGAGGGAGGAGACGTCTCAAAACCCGTGGTCGGTTAAATAGAACAAACAAATACATCACTATCAAGTCAATTCCAATTCAGAGTGGCCCCACAGCACAGCATAGAACTCCCCATTGGGTTTCCCAAGACTTCTGGAATCTTTACAGGGGAAGCAGACAGCCTCATCTTTCTCCCTTGGAAGGGCTAGTGAGCTCGAACGACTGGCCTTCCAGTTAGCAACTCAATGCACTATGCCACTTGGTCTGGGAATGGACTCTGAGACAGAGAGAACCTAAGAAATCTCTTAGGGAGCAGCATCCCTCCAAGACACAGGAAGGGGTGGGGCTAAGCAGAGCAAGGAGTTCAGCTTCCATGGGATCTCAGCACGAGTCACCACCAAACAGCCCGAGTGCTCTCCAATGGAGAGGCCCTTCAGAGCTCGTCTCCCAAGCTGAGGCAGGAGGGCTGACCTTAAACCCCAGTGTCACTTGGGCATTGGATCCATGTTGCCCCAGGAGGCAAGCAAGGTGCCCTCTCCAAAGTGCAGTCTCGCTGAAGGCTGTTTGTCATCAACACTTCAAACAAGTCCTTAATGCCTGAAAGTGGGGGTAGGGGGACACCGAGGGGTGGCCTACGGTGTCCACCAGGCGTCCCTCAGTCCCCCTGCACTCCGCAGGAAGAAGAGGGTAAGAAGAGAAAAGGACAGCTCCCGAGTCACACCTCCAACTGCAGGTTCCGCCAGCCACAGCCTGCCTGCTGATCGATCGCTGGAGGGAAGCTGGTGGAATGACTAAGAAATTAAAATTGTAAACCAAGTAGGATTTTAACAACTAACAGTGCACGAAAGGTTATGCAGCCCATCCAAGAGGCGCTTACGGGATTCACCGGAGCAAAGGGCAGGATGACTTATTGAGCACATACGGAAGGAAGACGAGTATGGGAAAGAGGAGCCCTGGTGTTGCAATGGTTAAGCAAACCCAACTAGACTTGGTTGTCTGCTCTCCTGGAGATGACATCCCACGACACCCTGTACTGCTCCTTGTCTCCCACGGTGTTGCCATGAGTCAAAACTCTGAAGATGGCACCTAAGAACCACAGGGGATCTTTGCGGTGAGACAGGGCATGGCTGTCGTGGACTGTGATTGCCCATGAAGGAGTCTTTGCCTCCTCCTTCAACCCCTTGCTCTTAATATCAACTTTAAACTATTTCATTCGACCATGCCCCACAGACTCCTTCTCACAGCTCTCTTCCTCCAGCTTCCTCTACTTTAACCCAACCTCAGGACCAAGGCCTATGCCGTTGTCTCTGCTTGGGATACCCTGCTCCTCTCTGAACCCAAGCAGCATCTGCTCACCCTGGGGTTCAGCTGGAAAATCACTTCCTGGAGGAGACGCACTCCCTGGCAAGCCTCACCCACCGCGCTGGAGAGACGAACCAAGGTCCTTGTGGAGATGATTTGAACAGCATGGCAGATCCCGGCCACGCTAACTACTCCATCAAAATGTGTCCGGTCTGGATCGCAGGTCAATGTACAGAAAGCCAAACTCATGACAAAGGCCAGTAGGCAGCATCGTGGTAAACCGTGAAAAGATTGAAGTTAGCAAAGACTCGTCTTGCTTGGATCCAAAGGCGAGGCTCTTGGATGCAGCAGTCAAGAAATCAAATGCCAAAGGCCCTGGACAAATCTGCTGCACGAGACCTCTTTAAAGGGCTGAGAGCAGTGGCTCTCCACCTTCTTCAGGCCGCCACCCTGTCACACAGGTCCTCACGTGGTGGTGACCCCCCCCCCAACCATAACATTATTCTCATTGCTACTTCATCACTGTAATTTTGCTAATTATGAATCGGGTGACCCCTGTGAAAGGGTCATTCGACCTCCACAGGGGTCGTGACCCACAGGTTGAGAACGGCTGGCTTAGAGAGCAAAACTGTCCCTTTGAAGACTGAGAGGAGCCTTCCCAACCCATGCTGTGTTCCATCACTTCCTAAGTATGGGAAAGGTGAACATGGAATAAGGAAGATGATGGGAGAATTGGTGCATTTGACTTCTGGTGCTGGTAAAGGCTATTGAGAGTACCACGGGCTGCCACGAGAACAACACATCTGCTTTGGAAGAAGTACAACCAGAATGCTCCTTGGAAAGGAGGGTGGCCAGACCTCCTCTAAAGCACTGTGGACACGTTGTCAGGAGGGAACAATACCTGGAGAAGGAGTGCATGCTTGGTAAAGTGGAGGGGCAGCAAAAACGAGGAAGGCCCAAGAGATGAGTCAAGGGTTCATGAGAGAGGGTGGGTGGGGGAATGAAGGGGACAAATGAGGAGCTGATATCAAGGGCTCAAGTAGAAAGAGAATGCTTTGAAAATGATGATGGCAGCCTATGAACAAATGTGCTTGACACATGGATGAATGTATGGATTATGATAAGAGATGTAAGAGCCCCCAATAAAAGTATTTAATAAAAAATGCTATGGAATCTCAAAAGCTTGGCATTAGAACAACAAGGATCAGACACCTCCCGAGGTGCTCTGGGTTGGTTAGGATGGCTGCGCTTGGGTCACAAGTCACGGAAGCAGCTGTGGGGCCACATGTGACTGCTGAGGCTCAGAGGGAGGAGGAAGCCGCCTGTGCCTGAGGTGAAGGTCAAGATCAGCCTGACTGAAGAGTCACTTTTCAAACCCACCTCTCCCCTCCCCACATCCCCTATTCCCACAGCCCATGTGAAACAGCTGCTGACATCTCATTGGGGCCAAGCACGTCAGGTGACTTGACTATAAAGCCTCATTTTTCTCCCAAGAAGGGGCTGGTGGTTTTGAATTGCTGACCTTGGAATTAGCAGCCCAGTGCATAACCACTATGCTACCATGGATCCTCCTGCTACAAAGGGGGCATTTATATCAAGAAAATGGTTCACACAGTTGTAGAAGATGAACCAGAAAGCAAGAAGAAGTAGGAAGACCAAATACTAAATACAGACACAGACAAATCCAAAGTCAGGTTAGTTTTGTGGCTTCAAAGTCCAATGAGCCCAAGGTTGACAGGTTAGATGGTGGGAAGTTGCGGGTGGCTCCCAGGGACTGTCGGCAATATGGCGGGCCCTTGGCTCAAGTCTAACGAACCTAAGGCTGGTGAGTCAGATGCATGAGCCAGGTCCAGCAAGAGTTTCTCCACAGCTTCTACTTATATAGGAATTAGGTCACACTGCCGAAGAAACTTCCTTTAAATTGCACCAGGGCTGTGACCTGAGAATAGGGTTTTACCCTCCACCCCAATCCTCCCACAACTGCTTGGCTGCTCACAGCAGATACCATCTTGGAGCTGCCGACATTATGCTAGGTCCCTTCATGGGGGATTACTGCACCAAACCACTGAGAACCCTGGTGAAGCCAAGTTGATACAAAACCTAACAATCACAATGGTGCTACAGGCAGTCAGTCCACCATACTTCAAATACATCGTAAGTCAGGGACTACCCGAACTGCCCGGACTATATCTCTGGAGTCAAGTCAGAAAAGGTGCACAGTAGGTGCCTCACAAAGATGCATTTACACAATCTAAATTCCAGAGACCATACTGAAGATGAACTTTTGTAACCCAATTCATTTCGGAGGCAGGAACGGCTTGTGATTTAAGGAGGCATGAAATATAGCCCCCCAGAAAGGTAATGGCACATGCGTCAGGCTCTAAATCAGCCGACAACGAGCTGCTCGCACAGTATTTTCAATGGATTCTAAAAAGGATGGCTTTGAAGAATGCCTTTGCCTTGCCGGAGTTATGATTTGTTATTCATCTTGTGGATTTTTAAACAGAACTTCGTACTTAGTATTCAAATTAATGACTCCGATGTATTTGCCTGGATTTTAAAAAAAGAAGAAGAAGAACCATTTCGCACAATACACGTAATAGTTACATTTCGATGATAAACTTACTTGGTAAAAGCTTCCTCGATTTCATCATGTAGACAAGTAGGTGTCAGTAAATCAAACACAACGCTGGAATGGTAGAGGGGAGGGAGGCTTGCAAACCGGATTCACAGAGCACCTTCAGCTCACCAAGGACAGTGGCAGAGAAAACCCAAGGGGGAAAGACTGAACCAATATGGAGGAACGTAGCCGACGCTCAGGAAACAGTGACTAGACAGCATCCCATTCCCTGGCAATTTCCTCATTTGACTCACTGAAGCATCTTCTGGTCTGAGAACTCTTTGAGAGATGCAGCATTATTGGAGGAAGATCCAGAACTCCGGAAACAGCCTGGGTTTACACTCTGAACCCATCATCTCTGAGTGTGAGACCCAGGAAAGTCTGACCGAAAGTCCCTACACCTCAGTGTCCTTGCCTGCAGAATGGGGGCGAAGAACTGGGGGAGGAACACAGTGAGGAGGATAGGGCCTCAACTCATAATCTTCTGGTAGAGTTTTAAAAAGTTAATTTATGTCATTCTTCCCAAAGCAAAGCCATAGTCCCATGCTGGCCTTAGGCTATGTGTCTTTAAGGTTCATGGCATAGCATGTATCAGGAATTCATTTCTTTCCATGTAAGAATAAGAAATGTTGGCACAGCTCATAGGTATTTTATGCACACACAAATGAGGGGGTACCCCCTCAAATAAAACAGATATTTTTTAAAGCTATGTATTTAAGTTTTTTTTACAAAATAACCTTATCACCTTCAAAGTACTCTCTAGACACTTCATACATTTGTAACATCTTCAATTCCATTCTTGGAAACGTTTTCCAAATTCAGCTATTTGGATGACTGACAGCACCTCCCTTGGTTTTTTTCTTCTCTTCTGTGTCATCAAAATGCTGTCCTTTCATGTCCCCTTCATTTTCAGAAACAAAAAGAAGTCACACGGAGTGCGGTCAAAAGAGTAAGGCGCATGGGGGGAAAAGAGACGTGATGGTTTTTTTTTGCAAAAAACTGGTGTGCACTGAGATGGCTGCATGAGTAGGTACATTGTTTTTGTCACATCCTGTTATGCTATCTTTTCAGAGCCTAAAAATAGAAAGCTTGATTTATAATTTGACCTGGTGGAATGAACTCCAAATACACTATCACCCTTGCATAAAAAATTTTAAAAAATAGAGAGAGAGAGCATTGTCTTGATCTTTGATTGAATTTGAGTAGCTTTTTTGGGCTAAGTGATGATGGCGTCATCGACTGGCTTCATAGATGTTTGCTTTTGGGGTCTTAAGAATGCCTCACCCATGATGCCCCTTACTGAACCATAATGCTACAGGAGACAACACTGGAGACACAGTGTGGGAATTGTGCCTTATCTGACCCCATCACACTGGGGCAGAACATGCAACAAAGCAGCAAGGGGAGCAAAGCGATGAAATCCCCGGGGAACAACAAAAACAGACTTTGGAGACAGAGTATGGCACCCCATCAGCTCGACTGGAAAACACTCTTAAAGGTCAAAAAACAGAGCTGGAACTATTTAAAGGCTTTTCCTTTTTTGTCTTTGGATTTCTATTTGTTGCTGCTGTTTTGATTTTTGTTGTTGTTAGTTTTGTTGTTTTGTCTTCCTTTCTTGTTTTGTTTGGCTTTGCCTGGTTTTTGCACGTATTAATGTTTCTGAATGTCTATCTAGATAAGATAGGTGGGATAAACAGTTCAGCGGTGAAAACAAAGGAAGCAATGGTTCCTGGGGGATACGGAAGAAGGAGAGGTGGGAGAAAGGAAGAGGGTGGGCAACCAACCCAGGGACAAGGGAACAACAAGTGTACTAAAATCAATGGAGAGAAGGGCGTAGGATGCCCAGCGAGGCTTAAGCAAGGGCAATGTAGCATCTAGGAATTACTAAACCTGAATGAAGGCCAAACATGATGGTGGGACAAGAGGAAAGTAAAAAGAAGTAGCAGAAAGAACCAGGAGGCAAAGGACATTTATAGAGATCTAAATACAGGCACGTACACATTTAAATATATTTATATATAACAAGAGGGGAACTGATTACTCATATCTATATGTTAAGAATTAAGTTTGCAGGTGGATATTGGGTCTCAACTCAAGTACTCCCTCAACACAAGAACACATTGTTCTAACAATCCAGCATTCTGTTATGCTCACCTTCACAACACAATCACTGAAAACAAAATGGGTGCATAAGCAAATGTGGTGTAAAAAAGCTGATGGTCCACAGCTATCAAAAGATATAGCATCTGGGGTTTTTAAAGGCTTGAAGATAAACAAGTGCCCATCTAGCTAGCAGCAACAAAGCCCACATGGAAGAAGCACACCAGCCTGTGTGGTCATAAGGTGTTGATGGGACCAGGAATCAGGCATCTAAGACCCAGAACAAAATCATACCCAATATGAATTGTGAAGTAGACACCCAAAGCCAAGCTGTAGACAATTAGACTTCCCCTCACAGAAGCGTCACAAGGAAGAGATAACCTAGTCAGGGTTCAATGTAGTACTGATGAAACACAAACTTTCCTCTAGTTCCCTGATGCTTCCTGACCCCCACTATCATGACCTCAATTCAACTTTACAAATCAGATTAGACCAAAGCATGCACACTGCTACAGATAAGAGCCTGCAACATAGGGAATCTAGGATAGATAAACCCCTCGGCGTCAATGGTGAGAGTAGAGATGCCAGGAGGATTGGGGGAAGGTGGAGGGAAAAAGCGGGCATGAATCACAAGGATCAACATACGGCCTCTCCCAGGGGGCCGAGCAACAGAAACGTGGGTAAAGGGAGACAGAGACTGATGTAAGATATAAAAATAATAATCTATAACTAAGAGTTCATGAAAGAGGGTGGATGGGAGAGGGAGGGGAAAATGCAGAGCTGATATCAGGGGCTCAAGTAGAAAGAAGATGCTTTGAAAATGATGATGGCACCATGTGTACAAATGTGCTTGACAAAACACATGACTGTGGATTGTGATAAGAGATGTAAGAGTCCCCAATAAAAGTATTTAATTTTAAAACAAAAAGGAATGTCTCATCACCAATGATGACCTTGGGAATAAATGGCTGGGTCGCTTCAGAGCTGTTCTTTCAAAACACATCATGTGTCCATGTGTCCAGTTGACACTCTTTTCCCAGGGCAGTCAGAACCCAGGCACAAATTTGGCAGTGACCCTTCTCATTCCCAAATCTTCCATTAAAATGATCTGAACCACGCTCCACAATGGTCCAGATAACTTCTCCATCTTTTCAATGGTCCTTAGTTGGTCCCTGAGCACAGGTCCATGAATTGTATGGACATTTTCATCTGTTTGGGAAGTTGACAGGTGTCCAGAACAAGGTTTGGCATCAATCGACATCTCACCTTTTTTGAAAACTGAAAAACACTCATACACTTGCGTTTTTCCCATAGTGTTGTCTCTTTAAGCTGTCTTCAACATCCCAACAGCTTCTGCAGCAGTTTTCCTGAGAAGGAAACATTTCACAGCCAAAAGCTGTTCTCTTAAATCAGCCATCACAATATCAAGGTTTGAGCGAAACTGCCTTAATGAAAAAAATTCCCCATGACCAGAGAGAACCTTCCCAGGCGATGCCACTGGGTGCACTAACTCAGAGTGAGTCAAGATGCTTACTACAAAAGTTCTGCCCAGGGAAGCTTTTTCCTGGGTGTTTTGGGTTGGTTTTTTTTTTTTGAGGTTGGGGGCAAGGGTTACCCCCTCATATGTACTGTGAATGAAAGAGAACTAGGGATGCTGGGAGTCTTGACTCATCTGTGTTTGTGGGTCCATGTGGGCATGGCTCCTTTCCAGGAATATAGACTACAGCTCTGCTGCTGTCCATTCTCACTCTTTGGGAACCTGGCTCGTGGGAAAGAAGCAAACATTTGCCAAGTTATATGTTGTTTAAGGAACTATGATCAATTAAAGGTCAAGACTCTCTAATGAGCAGGTGAGCACTTGTCTCTGGTCAGCCCATTCCAACTTCCAGTCAGAAGGAGTCTGAAGAGAATTTCATCACGGCTGACTAGTAGCAGAGAGAAGCGCTAAACCCAGTTGCTTGAGGCAAGGAGTAAATTAATGCTGATGACATTGCCCAGCAAGCAAACTACATTCATTGATTATTTTAATTTTCTGTCTTTGGCACACAGTTAAACACCCATAGCAGCGGATTTCAAGGTAAGTAAAAGGTTGTTTAGCCCATTTTTAAAAGTGTCACAAATAAGTGGGACAAAGAGATCCCCTACCGAACCAAAGAAAGCGCATAGAGTTGATGTTTGTGCAAGTGTGTGGGTGAGTGTCTGCGTGTAGGTACACACCTCTGTGTCCCTGTTCACCAGAAGCAGTTCATGTGCATTTCAATAGAAAGAAAGAAAGAGTAAACACTGAGACACAAAGCGCTTGAATGAAGAAGGGGGACTTGGCCTAACCTAGCTGATTCCAGCTTTGTCTGATCGTTTAAAATCTCCGCATCATCTGCTGGGAGAAAGTGAAAATGTTAGAGAGAATCACATGAAAGAGAGACTTTCTGTGGCTCCAGCCTCTTGCATGCCTGCTGTTCTCACCTGGGAAGGGGCTCAGCCTGCTTAGAAATATAGGTGACCACAACAGCACATCCTCCTTCCACACACATCCACTACATACCCCACTGCACCCTACCTGCCACACCTCATCCCACCCCACTACAACCATGACACACCACACTGTCTTCCACCACACTTCACCCCATTCCACCACACTCATGACACACTGTTACACTCACTACATCCCCCCACTTCCATTGCACACCACCCCTACTACACAGCACATACCCCACCGACTACTCATCCCCCAACCTTGCTCACCACCCCAGACCTCAGCATGCCCACCACGTCTAACTCCTGACCACATACTGCACCCCACCCTACACCACCACACCCCATCACACCTCACTACACACCACACTTATTACATCAGACCCCATCACGCTTACCATACTCACTACACACCCGGCCATCCACATCCACATCACACCACAGCACACTACACATCATCTCTTATATACCACACCATTCACATCATACTTACCATACACAACGCATCCACCACACCTCCAAAAGCTATTTCCAGAATGTCTAATTGGTTGTTGAGTTTTCAGGGGGATTACATTAAATTAGCGGGGCAAAAAGAAAGGCAGAGTTAAAAAAATTAGTAAGTTGTCTCAGAGGACCTTTTCAAGGGGGGGGGGGGGTTGAGCCATATGCTACTTAAATACACTTTTTAAGATTTTCACTGTTTTATAATGTCTTACAATGTGTAGGGATTAATTAAGTCCTTGAAGGACTAAGGCTGTGATGGGAAAAGTGGTTCTTGGAGCACCACGAAGTTTATGCTTCCTGGAGCACAGGTATAAAGAATTAGTTGGGCCCTTGAACTTTAAGGAGCGGAAATGTCAAAAAGGACCCTTGCTCTGGGATTCGTCTTAGAAAAATGTTACTGCCACGACTTAAGGTGAACAACGATCGAGCAGCTGCAGCTGATTAAGCACTTTCACTCTCCATGGAAAGTGCACACGAATTCCAGAGGTCATTCCATTTGTCTTTCTGATTGCACCTCTTAAGTCCTCTGAACACTGTGGGCAAGGTAGAGGGGGGATTTTAACATATGGGGCCTTCTCCATGTCCCCCACCCCTAAAAATAAGGCTTGATTGACTTTGCCTAACTTCATTGGATTTAGGACCACTCCATTACAAAATCCCACATTGCCTCTGAGTAGAGTCCATGCTCTCTGCAGGAGAGAGTACTTGGAGTTGAGGAATGATGGGGACACATTTGGAGAACTGGATGCTGGTTCCTGCGGACACAGTCCGTGCAGAGTAGAATTGCTCCATCGTGTGTCCAGGACTGTGATTTTTTTTTAATGAGGTTGAATCGACGCTTCGGGGTGGGTTTGAACAGAAAGTAGTTAACCACTTAACCATATTGTGCCTCCACAGACATTGCCAGGACTTGTACGTGCCGATGAATTCTTAGAACAGGGAAGGTGTGTGTTCTCCCTCAAGACACATAAATCTGAGCAAATGAAAATGCAGATTCATCATCTCTATTCACCCTGTAAGAAGCCCTGGAGCACTGTTGGTTGGGTGGGTCGGTGTTGGATTGCTAACTGCAAGGTCAGTGGTTGAAATCCACCAGCTGCTCCATCGGACAAGTAGGGGCTGTCTCCTTGGCATTTATACAATTTATAGTCTTGGAAACCCTCTCCAGGTCTTTCTTTGGATCAGAATGGACTCTGTGCCAGTGGGTTTGGTTTTGGATAATTCCCCCTTTGATTGCCACGTTCTTGTGTGCGGTCCCATTCATTTCATCTCTGAACTGCCCCATAGCATTACCTAGTCTATCATCTTCATGAGACCAAGGCTTTTTCTCCCTCGGAGCAGCTGGTGGGTTCAAACTGTGACCTTTTGGTTAGTAGTCCAGCGTGCGACCCCTGCCCCACCAGTGTCCCTTTGATTACTGTAGCGCCAGCATTTGGGGATCAGCGTTTCTTATGAGCATTTCATGCCAGGCCAGGACCTGGACAGTTTGTCTGTGCCAATGATTCTCAGACTCTAAAATTAAAATCATTTCACACTCTATTAGCACTGAGAAGAGTACTGACTTGAGTTGCCACTGAAATTCCTTAAACATCCTCCCCACCTCCTGATATCAGTGTAATTACATTCTGAAAACCTCTTCACCATTTCAGAAAAGTAAGAAAAATGTCTCATAAGAGACCATTCATTAGAAAAACAAATATTTATTCATTTTGACAAAGGTAATCATATATATGATTATATACATATAAGGTAATCATATATGATTATGTACATATATAATTATACATACACGGGGGTGCCCAAAAACAGCTCCGCTGGGTGGAGCTTTTGTAGTATGCATTTTTCCCACTAACTGAGCATCGAGCAACTCGCTCTGAGTTAGTGCACCCAATGGCATCATCTGGGAAGGTTCTCTCTGTTCACAGTGAATTTTTTCATAAAAGCAATTTCGCTGAAACCTTGTTATTGTGATGGCAGATTTAAGAGACCAGTGTGTGGTGGTGACATTTTATTTCTTTTTTGTTTTCTTTGTTTTTGTTTAGAGAGAGAGGAGAGGAGAAGAGAGGAGAGAGGAGAGGAGAGATGGACTGAGCAAGAGAATGAACGAGAGAGTAAGAGTGAATTAAAGAGAGAGGGAGAGACTGAGCAAGACTGAGTGAGAAATATTGAAAGCACTCGAGAGAGAGATCGATATTTTATTTCTTTCTCAGGGAAAAATGCCCTAGAAACAGTTGTGATGTTGAACACAGCTTAAAAGAGCAGGGTTATGGGAAAACCTCAAGTGTACGAGTGGTTTTCTCATTTCAAAAAAGGTGAAATGCCCATTGATGACATCATTCTGGATGTCCATCAACTTCCCAAAGAGATGAAAATGTCAACAAAATTCATGCACTTGTACTTGAAGACCAACAACGAACCATTAGTGAGATGGAGAAGTTACCTGGATTATCTAGGAGCTCGGTTCAGCAAATTTTAATGGAAGAATTTGGGAATGAGAAGGTTACTGAGAAATTTGTGCCTGGGTTCTGACTGACCAGGAAAAAGTATCAACTGGAAATATGCTTTGCTTTGAAAGAACAGCTCCCAAGTGACCCAGACATTTTGCCCAGGGTCTTTACTGGTGATGAGACATGGTGCTAGTCTTTAGACCCTGAAAGCAAACATCAATCAAGCCAGTGGATGACTCCATCATCACCTCACCGCTCCCCCAGCCCCCCGCCAAAAAAAAGGAAAAAAACTCGAGTGAAATCAAAGATCAAGATAATGCTCATTTGTTGTTTTTTTTTTTATGTGAGGGGGATAGTGCATTCGGAGTTCATTCCACTAGGTCAGACTATTAATCAAGCTTTCTATTTATAGGTTCTGAAAAGATTGTGTAGCAGTGTGAAACAAAAAAAGAGGCCTGATTTGTGGCAGACAAGGGACTGGTTTTGCCACCATGACAATGCACCTGCTCATGCAGCCATCTCAGTGTGCCAGTTTTGGGCAAAAAAACAGCATCCCCCTCTTGATGCACACCTTACTCACCCACACACCTTACTCACTTGAGTTTGCATCATAGGACTTCTTTTTGTTTCTGTGAATGCAGAGTGACACAAAAGGACAGTAATTTGACAACAGAGAAGAGGTGAAGAAAAAATGAGGGAGGTGCTGTCAGTCATCCAAACAGATGAGTTTGGAAAATGTTTCCAAAAATGGAATAGACCCGAACCAACATCTGAGTCGACTGAGATTTTTAAAAAAGAAAAGAATGGACTAGAAGATGTGACAAATGTATTGTCATGGAGAGTACTTCAAAGGTGATAAGGTTGTTTTGTAACAAAATTTTTAAATACATAGCTTGAAAAAAATCTGTTTTGGCATGGTACTCCATCGTGTGTGTGTGTCTATGTTTATGTAAAATACCTTTTTTGCTGTCTCAACATTTATTACTCTTAAATTAAAAAAATTAAATTCTGATACATGCTGTATCATAAACCTTAAAGACCATTTTTTTAAATCAAGTGACTGTTACTTATTTTTTTTAAATCACTATTACCATTATTTCCCTCATTTTATCATAGACGCATAGACACATAGTCTGAGGCCAGCATGGGACTATGGCTTTGTTTTGGGATGAATGACATAAATTCATTTAAAAAAAAAACTCTGCCAGAAGATTCTGAGTTGAGGCCCTAGTCTCACCGCACTCCTCCCCCAGTTCTTTGGCCCCATTCTGCAAGCAAGGACACTGAGGTGTAGGGACTTTAGGTCACACTCAGAGATGATGGGTTCAGAATGTAAACCCAGGCTGTTTCCAGAGTTTTGGATCTTCCTCCAATAATACCACACCTCCCAAACAGTTCTCAGACCAGAAGATGCTTCAGTGAGTCAAATGAGGAAATTGCTTTGGAAAAAAAAATTGCTTTGTGGGAGTACCCACTCATATGTGCATCACAAGGGACTGGGTGGATCTCCTGCATGCTTTTCACTAAACAGAATATCCCGCTTAGGGGATTCCTTCTAGGTCTAATGCATGGCCTTTTAAGCTCCTCTGACTAACCAAAGAGAGATTAGTTCCATGTGCTACAAACTGTTATTTAACATTTTGTTGCTGTTGAAAAACAAAAATGATCACTTTACTTTATGTCTTAAGGTCTATTTGGTCTATTCTCAGTCAAAAGCAGAAAAGGAGAATTTAAAGAGGCTTTGTACTCATTAATGAAGATCAAGGATGTTAATCGAGATGGATTACAACTCAACATCAAGAAAACCAAAACCCTCCCGCAGGACCCATAGGTAACATCATGATACAGGGAGAAAAGATTGGAGTTGCCACGGACGTTATCTTGTGTCCACAACCAGTGCTCATGGAAGCAGCAGTCAAGAGATCAAAGGGCACATTGCAATAGATAAATCTGCTGCACGGGAACTCTTGGAAGTGTTGAAGACCAAGGATGTCTCAAGGTGCACCTGACCCAAACCGTAGTGCTTTCAGTCACGTCATATTCATGTAAAAGTCAGGCATTGAATAAAGAAGACCGAATAGGAATCAATACATTTGAATTATGGTGCTGGCAAAGAATATGGGCTCCCAGAAAAACAGACAGATCTGTCGTTGAGCAAGTAAAGCCAAATGGTCCTTGGAAGCAAGAATGGGGAGCCTTCATCTCATGTACTTTGGACACATTGTCAAGAGCAACCACTCCCTGGAGAAGACCATCATGCCCGGTAAAACAGACAGGCAATGAAAAAATTGAAGACCCTGGACAAGCTGGATTGACACAGTGATGGACTCGAACTAAGGACAATTGTGCTATGAATTACAGCCAGCTTGGTAGCACCTAACCTCAACAACTGCATCTCATCCCTGGTGTGAGTCGCTATTTCTTTTAGGCACATTCTGTTGGAATTTTCATGGGAACAACTTGCCTTTGTCCATTGCCAGAGGCACGGTGTGGTCACTCTGCTTCTATTTCCAGGTGGTCAGAGAAAACCGTGTGAATGGTTTAAATTCACTCTGTAAATGAATTACAAGTATCACCGCTCCACATTCCCATTGGCTCCTTCCAGATCTTGCCTCGCATAATTCTGCCACTGTTTTGTGTACCCACACACTATTGAAAATGACTAGAGTTATTGTTAACCCTTTAGGTTTTTCTCAGTGTGAAAAATGGCCTTTTGCTTTTTATATAAATCATTTTATTGGGGGCTCTTATAACAATCCATAAAT
The DNA here is from genome assembly GCF_050624435.1 of Tenrec ecaudatus. NCBI lineage: Eukaryota > Metazoa > Chordata > Mammalia > Afrosoricida > Tenrecidae > Tenrec > Tenrec ecaudatus. Next base: position 10,663,517 of record NC_134541.1, read on the forward strand.
CAATTGCATCGAGTACATTTGTACACATGTTTCCTTCATCATTTTCAAAACATTTTCTTTCTACGTGAGCCCTGGATACGTGAGCACTTTTTCCTCTCCCTCGCCCACCTTTCCACCCTCATGAACCCTTGATAATTTATGAATTATTATTATTCTCATGTCTTACACAGTTAACTATCTCCCTTCACCCACCTTTCTGTTGTCCATCCCCTTGGGGTGGGGGCAGGGTTAATACATCACTCAATCCTTCTTTTTCCCCCTACCTTCCCCCAACCCTCATGGTATCGCTACTCCCATTACTGTTCCTGAGGGGTTTATCTGTCCTGGATTCCGTGTTTCAAGAGCTCCTAACTGTACCAGGGTACATGTTCTGGGCTGGAATGTAAGGTAGAATTGGGGTCATGATAGTAGGAGGGAGAAAGCATTGAAGCACTAGAAGAAAGTTGTATGTTTCATCGGTGCTGTACTGCACCCTGACTGGCTCGTCTCTTCCTTGTGACCCTTCTGTAAGGGGATGTCCGATTGTCTGCAGATGGGCTTTGGGTTTCCACAAACAGCCTATTTTTGAAAGCATCATTTGCATTTTCACCTTGGTTGAACCTAATTACTCAATGCTCACAAAGGATGATTCTACCGAGGACTGGAATGTGTCTTGCTGATTTATGACTCAATACATGAAACCAAGGACATGTGGAGCTTTGAGGAGAGCCCCTCTATTTCTTCCAGCTGGGGAAGGTGCCATTTTCCAGAACTGGCTCTTATAATATTTCTTGGGTTGTCTGCTCTTCCAGGTCTTGACACATCCTATCAAGAGGTGGGATCAGTGTCGCCTTCCATGAGAATATAGGTATGCTTCTTTGTCTGTCTCATCTGAGAGAGTGCAGGGTAACCAAGGTCATGAAACTCTCCAGGCTAGGACATGAAGGCAGTACATCTCCCACCTGGCACTCTTTCCCCTGGGACATCTACATACTCCGTATGTAACTTTTCATGTGGCCCCAAACCACATGAAAAGTTACATATGGAGAGGAGCTGAGGGTTGCAGACCTTTCCACGATTTACCCTAGCAAACTAACCCTGGTCAACCAAACACGGGAGTGCGCCGTCTTGGCTGTAGATCCCTTTGCCCTGTCAAGCCACATGTGCTGGTCTAATGTTACAAGAAGCAGCCAAGTCTTCCCTACGGGACTCTACCTGAAGTTCAGTTTGTGCTCCACCCCAGAGAGCGGGAGTACTTCGTCAGGCAGTGACAGATAACTGACATGGTATCCCCACTGTTCCAAGGAGCCTGGGCTTTAAACTGGTGCTGACTCATGATTGCTTCTTTCTATCGTGTACTAAGATCCGGTTATTCTCCCTGTTGATGCATTCCTTATGATCGTTGGGCAAGATCAGCAGAAACAATGGCCAAAAGATGCATTCCCAGACCGTCTTCTTCTTGGAACATGTTTCGAGTATGCAGGAATAACGTGCAGGGAAGAGATGACGGAATAGTTGAGTGACTTCCATGCACAGCAGGACTCCACCAAGAATAAAAATGATCGTGTAAACTGAACAGATGTTAGCCTCTTCAGAGACTCTATCTCCAAGCAAGGTCACAGTACCAGAGGGTAGGACTGCAGTATATCTCTTGGGGGAACATGGTCCCATCCATAGTGCTCACCCAGTGTGCAGTGATGTCACTTTAAGTGCACCATGTCTGGAACTCCTCAACGCAGCCCCATAAAGTATAAACTGATATGCACTCTCAGCTACAGATGAAGAAACTGAGGCTCATGGAGCTTGACAAATGTGTCCATGGTGACACAGCTACCCAGAGGTGGCGCTGAGCACAGGACCCAGGCACTGAGGCAGTTCCACTAGTGTTCGCTACAGACACCTGCATCCCAACCTCTCTTTAGTATTGGTTCTAACCTTTGCCAGCACCTCCCAGGAACTGTCGGTCCTTATCTGCCTTGGGAGAAGAGAAAGAAAACCCAGGTCAGCCAGTAAGCAAGGGGAAAAGGTAGGATTGCACCCCAGCAGGTGGCAATTGCCCCATCACTTTATTCTCTATCTGGGCATCCATCCTGGGTATACTTGTAGCCTCTTCAGATGCAAACGAGAGTTTGTACATTAACGTCCAACAAATCAGTAAACAGGAAAGAAATACAGGCACACTCAGTTAATTGACAGAATTTAATCTATATTATAAAGGAGAACATATATAATCACTCTTATTGATTTAGGAGACAACCAAAAAGCCTCCTGTAGGTTGTGTCTTTGTGAGTTATATAAAAAAAATCCATTTACCTATCTTTGACATTCTAATAAAAAGATAAGATTATGATTCTTGAGAATTATGTAGATGATAAACACAGAAGAGCTAAAAAGACAGGGGAAAATACAATAAATAAAATACCACATTGCAAAAAGCCAGAGTGATCATCGTATCTAACAAAAGATAAATAAATTATGGAATATCCATAAAATCAAATAGATGTAGACTTGAAAAGTCATGTTTCCAAAGAATACTTAATGACATAGGAAAGTGTTTAAGATAGAATTTAGTGAGGAAAGCAAGATATAAAACTCCTTTAAAATATACCGCCAAATTTGTAACAAATAGCTACCGAAGATACACACTTGCACACACATTATAAATAACCATGATAGGTTTTGTGTCAGCTTGGCCGGGGCGGGAGTGTCAGCCGTTTGACAATTGAAGCCTCCCCTGTGATGTGACCTAACATGATGTAAACAGCTCCATGGGATCTGCTGTAAGCAGCCAAGCATTTGTGGGAAGACTGGGGTGGAGGACAACCCCTTACGCAAGTCACAGTCCTAAAAATCAATGTGTCCTTGAGAGTGTGATTGATATACACACACACACACACACACACGCATTGGAGAACTCCTCACTTCTTGCTGGTCTAGCTCCTGCATCTAGCTAATCGACCTCCAGTTCTCTTGAACCAATGGTCCGCCATATTGCCTGCTGACGCCAGGAGCCATCAGAGCCTGCCATCTGACCTGCTGACTTTGGATTCGTTTACCTGTTCATCCCCCAGTTCTTGTCTTCCTTCTTCCTCTTCCTGCTTTGTTTTCCTGCTTCCCAGATCATCAGCCCTAGCAGCTGTGAGAGTCAGGAAAAGTATCCAGCTTATCATCTGACGCACAGACATGAACAGGACTGGGCTTACCCATTTCTACAATTCTGTAAGGCCTTCCTTGGTACAAATTTCTGTCTTTCTTTCTCTATATCTGAGTTGCTAACCACAAGTTCTGCAGTTCAAGCTCACCAGCCATCCCATGGAAGAATGATGAGACTGTCGACTCACAGAAAGATTTATAGTCTTAGATGATGAGGGCAGTGAATGTACAGACATGCTTTACACAATGGATAGATGTATGGATTGTGATAAGAGTTGTAGGAGCCCCTAATAAAACTAATAAAATGATTAAAACAAAAAAAGAACCAACTATATGAATAGTTTAACCAGCAAAAAAAAAAGATTTATAGTCTTGGAAACCCAAAGTAGTAGTTCAAGGCTGTCCCACAAGGTTGCTATGGGCTATATAATCAACTCGATAGCAGTGATCTATCTATCTATCTATCTATCTATCTATCTATCTATCTATCTATCTAATCTCACTGTTTTGCTTCTCTAGAGAAACTGTCTAATCCAGTGAACAAATGTGTATGTATACCATGTAGAATGTATATGTGGCAAGAAGTGTAACCAAAACAATATTAATAGTAATGCTACATGTGTGTTAGGAGAAGGAGAAAAGATTTTCATTTTCTTCCTCTCACTTTTCTATATTTTCCAAATAAATATGCCTTTCTTTCAAAAAGTAGACAAAGAGACATGTGCATATGCGTGCACACAAATATGTGTGTGTCCCTGGTTGACACAAATGGTTAAGGACTCAGCTGCTAAACAAAAGATTGGTAGTTTCAAGCCACCCAGAGGCACTTTGGAAGAAAGGCCTGGCACCTGCTTCCAAATGGTAGCAGTCATGGCAACCCTCTAGGGCAGCGGTTCTCAACCTTCCGAACGTCGCGACCCTCTAATACAGTTCCTCATCTTGTGATGACCCCCAACCATACAATCATCTTCGTTGCTACTTCATAATTATAATGTTGCTACTGTTATGAATCGTCATGTAACTCTCTGATATGCAGGATGTAGTTTCATTGTTACAAGTTGAACATAATTAAAGCATCGTGATGAATCACAGAAACAATATGTAATTATATACTGTGAAATATTTATTTCTAGTGACAAACAAATGAAACTGTGTCTTGAAGCGTGGTGTAGCATGGCTAACAGTCTTCACGCCGGGTACTCGCAAGTAGGCGTATGTGCATGTGGGCAGACCTGCCTGGAGATGGATAACGGTGCGGAGTCTCAATTTCTAAGACCATCGTGATTTCCGATGGTCTTAGGGGACCCCTGTGAAGGGTTGTTCTCTGGAGTTCAGCTCTACTGCCAACCTGCAGTCACAAGAATGGGAACTGATTCAACAGCAACTGGCTTGGACGTGGTGGAAACAAACACTATTTACATGGAAGCACAGTCATTACCAAACCACCAAAAAAGGGGGGAAGACAACTTTGTTTTTCCATGAAAGTTTGCTCTGTACTTAAACTCTGCCAAACTCGGACATTGGTGGGTGTGGGGGTGACTTCTGACAAGAATTGAGGTCCAACTTCCAAAATGGATTTTTCTCTTTGTTCCGGTGGAAACCAATTTAAAAGGCTCTCCCATGATGCCATCACTCCTATCCCAGCAGCTTCCTCCCCACCAACCCTGGGTCCCCTCGGCTCAGAGGAGATGGGGCCCTTCACTGCGTCCACTCCCTGACAGCTTTGAAAATTATTCCTCTTCTCTCATGATGGATAGTCCCTGCCGAAAATGATGGATGGGCAGCATCTGAAAAAAGGACGACATGAAATTTGAAAAATGATACGAGTGCTGGTGGATGGACATTTAAAAAAAGAGAAAAAGTTGACATAAGTTTGAAATATAGCATGGAGGCCTAGTCTCTCATTTTTCTATCTCTGAAGAAATTAGTTGCTGTCCTTTTTCCCATAGACTCTTTGGGGAAGTAGACTCATCATCAAATTAAAATGAATTCTTGACCCCCTTCCTTAAAAATTCTATGGGGTCATCCTTAGGAGTAAGTGCACCCCTTCACTCACACAATTGTTTATTGAGCACCTATTATAATCGGACCATTGTTCAGAGACTGGATATAAAGATGAATTAGACATGGGCTCTGCCGCTGGAGACCCCAGAGCCTGGTGGAGACACAGATTCTGAAGAGATCATTATAATCCAGTGTGGCACAGATGGGAGGGTCACAGGATCCTGGGAGAAAGGGGCCAAATCAGCTTGCTTGGGGAGGCAAGGTGCAACATCTGCCTTTCTGGGAAAGGTGATTGAATCAGAAACAAGGGCTCTTTGATGCGCAAATACTTTCCCTATTGTCTTGGCTGTGTCCTGATTATCTTCTCGTGAATCCTGTACTCACAGACATACAGGCAAACCTATTCCAGTAAACGGGCCTGCTTTCTCACACAATGCTCGGTCACCTCTTGGCTGTGGGTTGGCATGCCCCCAGGCAGTTCTAGTTCCTTGAACAGATTTGTTTTCAGAGGTTTGCATGAGCCTCCACAAAGCCAGGACTGGCCCCGGTGGTGAGCGGGCACCTCTCCTCTGACCCTTCCCCCGGGCCCCACCATTCAACAATGGCCCCTGACGTCAGCCATCAAGGTTGTCTCTTCCTGGTTGGCAGGTACAGGCGTGTGCTCATGTTACCCCTCGGGTGAGAGGATTTCTTGTAAAAGTGCAAAAGGAGGTGGGTGGGGAGAGTGGGTGTGGCCTCATACCCAGGTCCCAAGGAGATGGCACTGTCACCCAGCATGGGATATATAAACAGAACAACAAACGCTGCTTCCATCAAGTCGATTCCAACTCACAGTTACCCTTAGACAGAGCAGGGCTACCCAGTGCAGTCTCCTGAGCTGTAATCTCTATGAAAACAGACTCCCTCATCGTCCTCCTGCAGAGCAGCCTGTGGGTCCAAACAGTTGCCTGTCTTCTGGTTAATACTTAATCACTGGGCTGCCTGGGCCCCTGAAGCTTCTTCGTGCATTGTATAAACTATGGCAGGTTTGAAAGTGGCTTATGATAACCAAATCAAACCCGCTGTCCCTGAGTTGATGGTGACTCATAGTGACTCTATAGGACACGGTAGAACTGCCCCGAGACTGTAATTCTTTACAGGAGTAGAAATGAATAGAAAGCCTCGTCGTTCTCCTGCAGTGTGGCTGGTGGTTTCAAACTGCTGACCTTGCAGCTTCCAGCCCCATATGTAAGGACTACACCACCAGAGCTCACACAAACTGGCCTACCAAACTCCCCGCCATTGAGTGGATGGCAACTCAGAGCAACCCTACAGGGCAGGGTGGAACTGCCTCTGTGATCTTCTGAGTTCCCAAGAGGCTAACTGGTTATGAAATAAGGAAGTCCCATCTTTTTCCACTGGTGATTTCAAAGTGCAGATTGAAGCCCAACATGTAACCACTTTGCCACCAGGACTCCCAGACAGATGATAGATAGATAGATAAGATATGGACATAAAAATGACTATGGATATAGATCAAACTCAAACTCACTCCTGTCTTGTCCATTATGACTCATTGCGACCCTATAGGACAAGGTAGAATTGTCGCTGTGGGTTTCTGAGACTGTAGATATCTACAGGATTGGAAAGCCTTATCATTCTCTGATGGACCAGCTGGTGGGTTCAAACTGCTGACCTTGTGGTTAGTAGGCCAACACATACTGCCCTATGCCACCAGGACTCATATAGATATAGATGGTACAGAGCTAGCGATAGATACAGACCCTCTTGCTTTGACCCTTTGGAGTTAATCCTCTTGAGAACCAGTCTAAGACTAAGCTTGCCTTTCAGGTCAATAGCCACCACTTCTTCCCAATGTCCTGGGAATGAGTAGCGGTTCAGGTAATGCCCTTCTGCCCTAGTCATTCATTCATTAACTTCTGCCCCAAATAGTGCCTCCTTTGAGGTAGCTTCCCCAGTAGTTCTCCTCTGCTCCAGGCAGAATTATTCAATCATGCCACCTTCAAACACACATCAAACATCAACAATTCGTACTGGATGCTGGCCTTGGCAAATCTGTCCCAGTGCCCAACTCCAAGGGGCCAGTAGTCCTTCTCACCCCCCTTCACACTGGACTCAGAGTTCTATTACAAAGACTCTCCAGAAGGGGGGACTTCATCTACAGGGGGATTGGTAATGTCTTGTCATAACTGGGTGGAACACTATTGGCATGCGGGAAGCAGAAGTCATGGAGCCTGCTAATCACCCTGCAGAACACAGCAGAGGCCCCAGCCCAGAATGATTCAGCTGCAGATGGGAATGGTCCTGGAGTTGAGAAACCTGGCTTAATTACAATGTACATGGCACAATTTATGCTTCCGTCTGCTCTACCAGACTGTAAACTCCTGGAGAGCCGGGGTCACTTCTTACTCACCCTTGTACCCCATCCCCTCAGCACAGAATGGGCCTCAGTCCACATTTGCACAGAAGCATCATTAAATATAGTTAAATGGAGAAATCCCTGCTGCCCTGACCAGGAGGGTGCCACTGAGGCTGCCCACCAAGCAGCATCTCATTTGTCTCAACATCTGGATTCCATGTATAGCCGCTGGAGTTCACGGTGAGCATAGTTGGCTACCTGTGGTCATAGCATCATAATATGAACCATCTCCTCTTTGATTATCAGGCACATGGGCCTCTTTGGGGACCTGATGTGGCTTCTCTGGTGTGTCATTATCTCCTTGGTTTCCCCTCCCACTCATTTTATGTGTCATCTTGACTAGGCTGTGGCTCCCAATGGTTTGACCCAACACTAATCTAGCTGCTGCCATGGAACAGTTACAATTGATTAAATCAGTGGGCCTTGGGCAAGGAAATTACCTTCTCTCTAGTGGGACATCACACAGGTATATGAAAATGGGACAGTGAAGAAGGAAGACCGAATAAGAACGAATACAGTTGAATGATGGTACTGGTAAAGAATATTCGAAGTACCATGGACTTCCAAAAGAACAAACCAATCTGTCTCGGAAGAAGTTCATCCAGAAGGCACCTTAAAAGCCAGGATGGTGAAACTTCATCTCACCTGCTTCAGAAAGGACGAGTGTCTGGCAAAGGACATCGTGCTCGGTCAAGTTGAAGGGCAAGATCCCGAACAAGATGGATCGACCACATGCTGCTTCCTCCAGTGGGCTCAACCCTAACAACTGTGAGGATGGTGCGGGGCCAGACAGCGTTTCATTACATGGTACAACGGGTCTCTGTGGGTCGGAACCAACTTGACAGCACCTACCACAGAGTGTGATCTACTGTCATGTAATCATTCTCCACAACACAGTCTAATGTCACGCAATCAACCAGCGGAGACCATGCCAGTGTCGCGTAGATCTGAAGTCAAAGCACTTCCGAGTGATGAGAAAACCAGAATGCGCACAGAGATGCGCACAGAAGGGGAAACCGATGATACGTGACAGGACTGGGGCCCTGCCTGGGACCTTTCGCCTCCAGAACTGTGAGAAAATAAATGTCTGTCCCCACGTGTGGCATGAGTGTCACAGCAACACTTGGAAACGAAGGCGCACCACCAGAGAGTGAAGTTCACCAACTCTACGGAAAATACGAGCCGGCGATGCCAATCTCGACCTTCTAGATTTGGAGATGCGCCATCTAACTATGGAAATTTGCTGCTCTGATGGTAGAAAAATGAGCTTACATCTGCAGATTCAGTGATTGTGGAAGAATATTGAAAGCAGTGCCTGCGAAGCAAAGATGCACAGAGTAAAGGAAAAGAGAAAGACAAATATGAAGGGAGCAACAAGACAGAATCCTCCAACGGGAATTTCAATGGTCTCCAATCATCCTTTGGGGATAAAGGGGGCAACTGAAGGTGGGTCTATGGACACACATAGGCCACCCTATTGAATACATCTCATTTTAACACTGGTAAGGAGCCCAGGTAGCATCATCATTACATACTAGGCTGCTAACTGAAAGGTTGGTGGTTCTGACCCACCACATACCCCCTGGGGGAAAGATGCCTACATCGGCTTCCATAAGGATTTACACCCTTGCAAATCCTAGGGGTGATTCTACTCTGTCCTGCAGAGTGCGATGAGTCACATCAACTCAATGGCGGCATGTTTTCTAACACTGATACCACCTGGATGAAGGTCCCAGTGAACAAGGACATGTACCACGTGCTTTGAAAATTGAATGTAATGATGAGGAGAGGAGTGGTTCAGTGGTAGAGCTCAAACCTTCCATGGAGGAGACCCTGGTTTGATTCCCAGCCAAGGCACTTCCTGTATAGCCAACCGTTCATCTGCCAATGAACAGTGGTGTGGCGTTGAGGTATTAAATGTTTTTCAGAGGAGCTTACAGACTAAGACAAATTAGGAAGAAAGGCCTGGCAATCCACTTCCTAAGACCAGCCAATGAAATCTAGACTTGGCAGCATTTCAGCAACCAATAAGCCTATCATGACGGTTCCTGGAATATTGATTATTGTAATGTTGTTGTGACCATCACCTAAGAGTATCAAAGGAGTTGAGGATTGGTTCTTGATATTTCTTGGTAATTAGAAAAGTAGTGGGATAAAACAGAGATTCCCCAAATGCTTACCCCTTCCCGAAATAAGTAAATGACTCAGTGCCCACCTGGAAATTAAAAACGTTTGGAATCTAGTTGACGTATAAAATACTTTTACTCACTTTGACTCACTACCACCAAGTCAAGGCTGACTCATAGTGACCTTACAGAAAAAAGTGGAACTTCCCTTGTGGGCTTCTGAGACAGTAACTCTTTATGAGTGTACAAAGCCTCATCTTTCTCCCAAAGAGCAGCTGTTGTTTTCAAACTGCTAATCTTGGCTTTTGCAGCCCGTCTGGATCATTCCAGTGCTGCCCACTACAGTGTGGTATTGCTCATTTTGGGAAACCCCTGTATCGAACCTTGACCTTATACTGACTGGAAAAATTTCTCAGTCCTCTTGGTTCTCAGAGCTGGTAGTTTCCCAGAGCAGTAACATTTAGAATGGTGGGGTCAAGAGGCACTTCGATCATGATGACTCCGGGGTCTCTATACCAGTAGATGTCAACATGTGAGCATGGGCAGGAGGGTACCACCCAGCCAAGAAGTGGTGCAACCATGTGCCAATAACGCTCCCTTCCCCACCATGAGCAAACCTGAGCCAAGCATCCCTCAAAACCCATCTGAAACCACCCATATGCTTCTCAAATTGCCAGCCTCCCAAATTACATCAAATCAAAATGTAGCTGTTGGCCACATTCAGCTCTTCGGTGGGAGGTGATTGAGTTAGCTAGGAGCGCCAGGGTGAAAAGAAATTTGCAAAAGAGGGAGGGGATTGGCAGTGAGTGTGAGTCAAAGCAGCCTTGTGTTTCTATGGAGTCCTGATCTGATAGTGTGGCCCACACTACGAATGCACACTTCCTGGTCGTGTGGCGCACACTATAAACTACGAGTGCCAAGGCTGGCTGGCCCCAGACTCCTGTTTTCCAAGTCCATTTTCGGCATGGTGTGGAACCATTTCAAGATAAGAGTCTTGGGATTCATGTCTCATCACATTTCACAAAGACAACCAATAGTTCCCAGCATGACGAGGCAGGCGCACGCCAAATCTCCGTCTCATGTAAAATTGCGTTCTGTGCTCAAATTGGCTGAAAATCGCCGTTTATATTGGAAACTCCAACTTGCACTTCACCGTGGAAAGTGACAGAGAGGAAACCTGGGAGGAATTTTGGGAGATACAGTAGACGCGGGGCAAAAAAGGAGAAAGAAAATACACGGATGCTCTGTTTCCTGCTGGCTCCTCCATTTCCTTTTGGTCTTCATAAAAAAAACAAAAAAACCTCAAATACTTCTTGCAGTAAGTTGAGTGGATCAAAGGAGCGATTTCACAATTTGCATTTTGAGCCATCTCTTCTGTTTACACCTGTAGACACAAAAACCAAATCGAGTCCAATGTATTGTCCGGAGCCTAGGAGGGCGTCCCTGGGGCGTGTAGCGGTTAAAGCACTCAGTTGTTAACTGAAAGGCTGGCAGTTTCAAGTCCACCAGAGGTGGCTGGGAGGAAAGGCCTGGCTATTTTCTTCTGAAGTACATCTGGTGGGGAACATGGGTTTGCTGCCATGAATCTGTTTCCATGGCAACTGATTTGTGGTCCATCATGTGAGGACCAAGGGTCTGTGAGGGCCACCAGTAGGTGTGAAATTAACATCATCTGCACTGTGTTAAGAATGTGTGCCCTGTAATGTGTAGCAGAAACAGAAAGCATGTGCATAGATCCCCAGGTGCTTCAGCCCCCACACCCTGGCTTAGGAACCATTGCCTGGCGACGTACCGTCACTCACTAGGAAACGATGATACCCATACTGGGACCCTGAGCCAAACTTGAGGAGCATGGCTGTGAACCCGGTCTTCAGACTTGTTCCCTGGCCTCATGCAGTGGCCGATCCAGATGGGAAAGCGGGTCAACCAGTAAATACATCATCAACAATATGCTAAGAGAAGGGAAGGGGATCATTAAAGTGGTAGAGAATTAAAGAAACTGGTGATAGGTATTTGGGTCTAAGGAGGTACATGGGAAGAACATGGGCATCTTAAATAGAAGGGCTGTTACAGTCAAGATCTGTAACTTGTGTGGAAGTTCTCAGTGAGCAAACAATGTGTCCAGGTCCGGGGTTGGGGGGGGGCATCCTGGATGGGGGTCTGCACAAGTGAGGGGAATCATGGCGTAGACAGGAGGCAGAGTGGCGACAAAGCCCCAAAAGGAAGCTGTCTTAGCCTGGGTCCTCTAGAGAAGCTCAACCAGTGGAATATATATTATCCACACAGAGAAATGAAGTGGTTCACACAGTTTTAGAAGGCAGCAATTTCCCAGTTCATGGATCACATGTGAGGCTGGAGGCTTCTCCTGACTCCTGTAGCTTCATAATGAACTTCAGATCTGCAGGAAGATGACAAGCTTGTGGCCGCAGAGGTGAATGAATGCAGTCTGTAGGTAAGATGGCAGGCCACTGATGACTCCCCAGGCCAGCAGGCAATAGGGCAGGCCTGTGATGTCCATCCAAGAAACCCAAGGTCAGATGACTAGTACAGTCCAGGCCTAGCAAAAATGCAAAATTTCCCACATTGTTAGTAGGTGCTGTAGAATGAGTTCTGACTCATACCGACCCTATGTACAAGAGAACAAAGTATTGCTGATCTTTGCCATCCCCACGATTTTGTTCCTATGTTTGAGCCCATCCATGCATCCACTGTGTCGATCCATCTTGTCAAAGGGCTTCCTTGTTTTTGCAGCCCCAACATTTTATGAAGCATGATGTCCTTCTCCAGGAACTGGTCTCTCCTGATAACATGTCCAAGGTACATGTACTTCTTTCAAGACAATATATTTGTGCTTTGGGGACCGTGTGGTCCATTGGCTAGTCTTTGCCAGCACTGTAATTCAAATGCAACCATTCTTCGTTGCTCTCCCTTATTCAATATCCAACTTTCACACGTATGTGAAGCAACTGAAAAGACCATGGCTTCCCAACGGATTGGATCAGGGCTGTGATCTGAGTAACATGTTCTATTCCCCTCTGTCTTCATACAACCGAGTGGCTGCTCAGTTTTGTCGCTAATAGGTGACACTGATTCTACTCCGCCATGCACAGCCAAAGAAAACACTGTTCATCGCTGCTTTATGCAGGGTTGGTGGTATAGTGTTAGCTCAGAGCATGTAATCCCTATGAGGCCTTTACTGTCAAACCACTGCACAGCCTCATTCAGCCAAGAGCTCACAAAACCTAATGATCACAGAAGTCAATGCCCATGCTAAGTGGGACCAACAGTCCACAGTCCCCATCGGTGCATCACGAAGACCCCTGAAACAACACTGTCTGAGAAGACTAGTTAGAAGGTGACCTTGGCAGAAACAAGCCCATCTCAGTCACAGCCTTCCAGAAGGTGCAAGGAAGAAGAGCAGGGGCAGGCAGGGTGTGCTGGCTCAGAAGGGAAAGACTGGAAGGCGGGCCCACGTCTCCGTGCAAGGAAGTGCTGGCACAGCCAAGGGGTGGAAGGGCAAGTCTAGGAGTGAGCTGAGGGAATTGGAAAGGAAATGACATGTGCAAATATTTGGGGCCTGAGTGTGTGTTATGGGCAGAAAACACGGACATGGAGCGCAGTGTGGTCAGACCACAGCCTGCTGGAGGGGCGTGCGAGCCAGAGGAGAGAACAAGAGAACACGGGCAAGCAGGCGATGAGGGGCTTGTCCACATCCTGAGGATTGTCTGCCAAATACTGGACTACCCACTTCAATCCAGTTCGCTCTTTCTCTGCGCACAGATGAGTGACAGCACCAGGTCTGGGTCAGAATAAGGACTGCATGCAAACTCTACCACTTACTGGCTGTGAAGCCTTGGGCCAGGTACTGACCCCCTCTGTGTCCCAACTTCCTCATCTGTCCAGTGGGGATAAGCACAGCTTCTGCCACTACAGGGTGGTGTCAGGACCAGCCACCCCTCCCCCCATCTATCTCTCTATGGTAGCTGTGTATTGCAGTGATGCTGACAGCTATCTCAAATATCAGGGAACAACCCCACCCTCCCCGCCCCCCTGGTGGGTGGGTTTCCGCAGAACTTCTCGACTAAGACAAACTAGGAAGAAAGGCCTGGCGACCTACTTCCCTGTGAAAACCCTCTAGGTGACCAGAGAAGACTGTCTTCTCCAGTGCCAGGATAAGAGCCTCTGAGGGTTGACGTCGCCCGTCACGCACGGTGGCTGTCATAAGGATCAACCACAGTGGCTGTCCTAAGGGACTCCCACAGACCGACCTTGGCAAAGGGGATGCGGGATGGGATGACGTTCCGTTCCATAGTGCCCAGGGCTACCGGGCATCGGAGCTGAGTTGGTGGAAACCCACAGGCTGAAGTCAAATCATGTGAGTGAATGGGTTGTACCAGTGCCCAGTGCCCAGGTCATAACGGAGCTCAGCCAACATCAGGGGCTGTACTCATTGTCCTTCCTCCTCCTCCTCCTGCTGCTGCTTCTGCTTCTTCTGCTTCTGCTTCTCCTCCTCCTCCTCCTCCTCCTCCTCCTCCTCTTCCTCCTCCTCCTTCTTCTTCTATCTACAACAACAACAACAACAACAACAACAACAACTTTTAAACAGATGCTGCACCTTTCAAATGGCCAGATCTGTTTTGCTCTGGTTAGTACCTGTCAGGGCTTCTCCTGATGAACCTGGAGTATCAGGGACTCCCTAATATTTGATGAGACCTGCCTTCACTTTACGGTTGTCATCTATGACAAGACCAGGATGACATGCACTGCCATAAAGCAAAGCAGGGCAATCACACAAATGACCATCAATCAAGGGACGAGCCGGGAAGGGTCATCCACAGAAGGAAATGGAGGCAGAAGGCAGAGAGGGAGAGTGGGAAGTCGGGTACAGCAGCACCAAAGTTGCGAAAGTAGAATTCCAAGGGAGAACAAACCCCCAGAAAAGGAAGGGAAGGGAAAGGGAAAAAAGAAAAAAGGAGATTGATATCTTCGGGGGTTGTTTAAATTTTACATCCACATCGCCAGCCAACAGCGGTGCACTTTCATGGTTTCAAAGAGAAAGACAGTATTTCATGCCCCGCTCTGCTATGCATTTCTTATTGAAAAGGCTATTGCAAATCCTATCAGTGTATTTGGGGTCCATATTGGACGTTAGAGATTTCTCTTGAATACACAAGACCAGGAAATGGTGTTGCAGTTCGGGAACTATCGATGCCGCTGGCTTCTTCCGGAGACCTGCTGGCTAAAAGGGATTTCTTAATAAGCAGAACGTCTCTCTTCCCCGTCTTCTCTCTTCTTTTCATATTTCTTTTATAGTCGTGTGATCTCAGGAGCTTACTGTAATTTATAGACTCGGAGAGAGCACTGAGGTCCGGCAGGCTCAGGAGTCTTGCTGCTCAGGTTGTGGAATAAAAACAGGTGATGGGCGGAAAGAACAAATAATAAAGTTTTCAAGACCCTGAGCGAGCAGCCTTTGCTCAGCCCTTGAGCGAGGTCACCGAAGCAAACGAAGACAGTTGGCTTGGCTCCGTTTCTGACGCTAACTTCTCTCATTGTTTGAACATGAAGGCGGGGATGGCCCGCTGCACATTCCACCTGGGAGGCCAGGGTTCTGTTCCCAGTCAATGCACCTCACAAGTAGCCATCACCCATCATCCAGAGGGCGGTGAGGGCTGCCGGGTGGAATGACAGGTTTTGAGGGAGCTTCCGCAAAGCTTGGCTGTCTACTTGTGAAAACCTTATGGACAGCCATGAGTAGCCCTTGTTGCTTAGCTGTGAAGCAGGCCGGCTAATCGCACACAGCGCAGTTGTTTTCAGGGCTGGAAAGATACTACCTGGGGGAAGAGAGCAGAGAGAGAAGTGACCTGGATTTGTCAATACCCACCCACCCCCTCCCAAATGCTGCATTGTGAAGCCTGGTTGGTAGAGTTCACGGGAGTGATGTCGACATCAAATTCTCTTTCCAGCGCATTAAGGCTCCGCCTACCTGAAGCAACGCTTCGGCTTGTAAACCCCCCAGTGAACACTGCATCCGTCACAGGGACCTCTCTCCTTTCCAGAGTGGACAAGCAGATCCTGTGACCTCTTCCTTCAGAATGGACTCGGTGGCAAGGAGTCTGGTTCTTTCCAGGCCCCTTGACTGCCCCCTGCAGAGACAGCGTCTCTTGGAGAACAGAGGCTCGGGGGTGAGTGCCCATCTGGCCGGTCCATAGGCAGCGCCGCTTCCCAGGCAGCGTGTCCTCACGTCTCGCCTCCGGCTCTCACTTAGATATTCCTCACAACATCCCAAACTTTCTATTTAATGCAATTGGACGCTTCGGGGACAACCGAGCCAACAAACCGAACTCGCTGCCTTCGACCCTATAGGGCATGAGGGTGTCTGAGGTTGTAACTCTTCATGAGAGTAGAAAGCCTCGCCTTTCTCCTATGGAGCGGTGGGTGGTTTTGAACTGCTGATTTTGCAGTTAGCAGCCCAACTCATAACCACTAGGCTCCCAGGGCTGGGAACTGAAAGCCAGGATGGACACACTGGGACACCAACAAAATCCTCTAGAGCCGCAGTTCTCTACCTGTGGGTGGAGACCCCTTTGGGGGTCAAACAACCCTTTCACGGGGTCGCCCGATTCATAACAGTAGCAACATGGCAGTGATGAAGTAGTGACGAAAGACTGGCCTGTACAGAGCATTCCAGGGAGAATGTTCATATTCTGAGTTTTCACCCAGTTTGACTGGCTTTTCAAAGTGAAACGCGGACCCATGAAATGAAACACGAATTCCAGGGGTCTCTGAGAGCCACACTTACGCCCTCATGCAGAGTGGCACTGTGGGGCGAGCAGACAGTGTGCAGACATCTAGGCTTAGAGGGCAGTTTCCTCTGCAGGACTCACATGATGCTTCAGACGTGGGTGGCAGTGAGGCTCCAGGGCCACCAGCCTCTGAGCATCACCTTCAGGCACCCCTCACGAAAAACACTTCGAGGTTTGGTTTGGTTGGGTGTCTCGGCTCCGGGCATTGCCCTTACTGCTCCCAGTCCTTCTCTTCCCTTAGGAACTTCCTTGGCCTGGGGCGTCTTGCTTTCCGTTGGCTTGCTTGGTTTTTGGGTTTTGTATCTCTCTTTGCTACATTATCCAATGTCGCCTCCTTCCTCTGGCTAACACAGCACTAGAATTAGATGTGAAGAAGATATGCGGGCCACTGGGCAATCTCGATTGACATGACACGAACACGGAAGCCCCTGAGCATGTGAGTTACAATCTATCCCTTCCATCGGGAGCCCTGGTGGTGCAATGGGTAAGCAGCTAACTGAAAGGTCCTTGGTTTGAACCCACCAGCTGCATGGCAGAAGGCCCGGCGTGGCGATCTACTCCTGCAAAGACTTCCAAGCTGACCCATGGCGCTACAGGGGACAGCACCGGAGACACAGTGTGCGAATTGCACCTGACCTGACCCCACCACATCGAGGCAAATCACTGGGGGAGTGCAGCGGAACAGCAAGGGAATGGAGCGGCAAGGTCCCCAGGAAATGCTGAAAGTGGACTTTGGGGCCAGGGCGTGGTGCCCCAACAGACTGGACTGGAAAACACTCCTAAAGGAGGCCAACAAATGATCCTTGAACTAACCACAAAAAAAAAAAAGACTTCAAAGCTCCAGAATTCACTGCCATCAAGATGACTCTGCCACACCGCGCCTCTATAGGGCAGGGTAGAACTGCCCCCTGTCAGTCTTGGTGGGAGTAGAAAGCCCCCTCTACATCCCAACAAGAGACGGGAGGTTTCGAACTGCTGACCTTATGGATGGCAGCCCTTCAGGATTCGTAGGATGTCTTGCAGGAGCTGAAACTAGAGTGTGCTTGAAGCAAACAACTCCACCTACTCCGACAGATAACACGGCAGCTAAAACAAGCGCACAAGAAGATACCCGGTTGATGTTCCCTTCCCTCTCCGGTGTGGCATAGTGGATGCCCACAGGGTAGGGTCCATCGTTCAGAACCGCCTCTGAACAAAGACAAGGATTTCTACTCCCGTAAAGAATTTCAGAAACACAGGGAGCAGTTCTATGCTGTCCTGGAGGATCATTATGAGTCAGAATCCACTCGATAGCAGTGAGGAGCTTTGTTTTGTTTTGATGCCAGTAGGTCTATTTAGGATGAGCCGGCTTATATTGACCAAGTATCATTGAGAAGGACCATAAAGATTCAAGTCCGGGACAGAGCTCCAGGGACTATCTGGAAAAGTCAACACAGAAAGAAGACAAAGAAGGAATGAATAGTCGCATGCGATAGGATCAAGACCACTTTGCATCTTCTTGGCCCAATGCTGCTAAAATCCTTTCCTCTCCATCCACGAGGATTCCTTTGCTTCCATTTTTGCCTCTTGGTGGTGTGGGGTCAGTTTCCGAAACACACGCTAGAGAAGAAAGAGCAGGTGCATACAGTGATTAAACACATACACCCTGCATGTGACACCTACCGTTCCTTGCCTAAGCTAACAGGAATCACTTCGAGGTAGAAGGGGCATCTAGGACGATGAAGTACATGTGGCCATGCCGCTTGAGAAGATGCCACACATTCAGTGGCGGATGGCAGAGGAAGACGCTGATATCTGAATTTCTGATGCAGCCTGGCAGTCTCATTATTGCACCGCCTTTCTGCATTACGTGTGATTTAGAATGCAATCGGAGGGCTACAGGCATGTTCGCTCTACAGACAGTCTTGCTCCGAGGATGACACAGGCATTTGCTGATGGCTGCCTTTAACTTGGGGTAATTGCCCCAGCCTTCCTGCTCCGGGTCCATTGGGATGGGACTGCCAGGGGGCAAGGCCGTGGCGGAATGCATCGTCCTGTGAGAAGGCGCTGCCTGGAATTATGTCCCCTCAGTTGACCTTTGGGAAGGGAGGAGAGCAGAAATTCAAATTCCCTGCACTCGGGTTTCTGGCAGGAAACCTGAAGGTGAGGCCTTCTGTCTCCTTTTCTATTTAGATGGGAGAGAAATCGGCTCTCATGTTTACACTTTGTCTCCTCTCCCGGCTGCTAACGCTGCTCATTATCTTAGGGGACAGACTGAGCCTGAGCAGCTGCAATGATTATTAGTGAGGCTGGCGAAGAGATTACGGAACCATTTGGACTTGACTTCTCTTTGTGATGCATAATTGCCAGGGTTTATTTACTGTCTTTTTATTTTATTTTATTGGTTTTTGGTTTTTAATGATTCGCCTATTTATTTTTTGTTCTCTCCCTTGTGAGAAGCAAGGTATACGTTCTCCTATTTTAATGTTTCTTTTAAATGGTGAATTCATACTCATAGGGCTCCATCATTCCCTGGAATTTGAGAATGGAGGGGCCTCTTTCAAAGCCGAAGACATAAAGAGGCAACCTTGCCGCAACACCAATCTAAAGCCACGGGGAAGGCCACCTCCCCACTTGTACGGCAATCCTGGGGCATATTGAGTTGTAATACATCTTATTCCCTCCTCACTTCTCAAACTGCTCCAGATGCTTGTTACTCATAAAGAAAATGTAATGATGTAGTTTCTTTTTTTTTATAAAGCTGCATCATCTGTTTCCACATCTGACTTCCCTGCAATGTATCTACTTGTTTGGGAAGTTAGAAGCTGAGACCGGTTTATGCATGGGATTCATTTGCACACAGATCATGCTGCCAGGCTGGACCTGAGCAATACTGCACACCTGCTCCGGGGCCAGCATTACCTGGGCGGGGCACTCTTAGAAACTCTGAGAGTAAAGTCCCTCATTCACAAAGTGTCAAAGAGCAGAAGGCTGACTGGAGGGGGCTCTCACTGCCATCAAGTGGATTCCGACACACAGAGACCCTATAGGATAGAATAGACCTGCACCTGTGGAATTCTGAGAATGTAACTCTTTACAGGAGCAGAAAACCTCACCTTTCTCTTTCAGAGCAGCAGATGGTTTCGAACTGTTGACCTTGTGGTTAGATCACTACACCTTCCACGAGGGTTCTATGATTCAGAAGTTAGTTCCCACGAAGGAAATATGTAGAAGCCACCACCTGGCCCATAACAAGTGCTTAGTGATTGTGAAGGAGGCTTTCCCAACATTGGTTAACTCTCTCTGTCACCAGGGTAAGGATGGCTCCTGGCTGTATTTTTATTGTTACTGCTTAACGTCTCTCAGTTAGGGTGCCTTTGTGGGGAATAAAAGAGATTATTTGTGAATCGTCTTTTCCAGCCAATGACAGTTTTTAAATTAAAACTGCCTTACAATAGCAGTTGGCCAAGGACAGCCCATGGGTCAAATCTGGCCCACTGCCTGTTCTTGTATGGTCCAGGAATAAAGATGATTTTTACAGATGCATAGTTGCCATGGATTGGGAGAGAGGGAGCACTCTTAAAAAAGCAATTCCATCTTTCTCTGTATTACCAAAAAGAGAAAAAAGTACTCAATTATTATTGTATTTTGAATTTGGGCCAGAAAAAAAAGTAATAGACATTTGTTTCTCACTCATGTAAGTATCTGCATACGACACTATATTTTTATCTCTTGGCTTGCAGAGTCGAAAATATTTGCTCTCTGACTCTTTGTGGATTCTCTCATGCAATAAAATCCTGAAGCAAAGCATCTCTTAGGCAGTTCAGAGAGGGGTTCTGGGATCCATCAGCACCTAGATTCTGCTCTTACTTTGCACAGTTCATGACAATGCTTCAGTTTGTCTTCTCAAGCCACCCTTTAAAATCTTCTATTCAGTGCTTTGGCTTCTTCATTTCTTCCCTTTGTTTTAGCTTTGTGCCACTCCAGAGCAAGTTTCCAAGTCTCTTCTGACATCCTTGTTGGTTTTTTTTCCTTCTCTCTGCCTTTTTAATAAACATTGGCTCTCTTCGTGCAAGCATATATATATATGCTGATGGCATCCTACATCGCATCTGGCCTTTGGTCATTCTTGTTCAATGCATCCAATCGCTTCCTCAGCTGTGTCTCTAAATTCATGTGGGACAGACTGAAGGCTGTGCTTTGCCTCTGGTGGATTTGTTTGAAGTTGCTCCAGCTTCCAGTTGGACGTGAGCAGCGGATGCTCTGTGCACTAGTAGACTCCTGGCCTTTTTCACACTGACAATATCAAACTTTCCATCATCTCATCCCACAGATATAGTTGATTTGATCCCTGTGTATTTCATCTGGCAAAGGCCACATGCCTAGTGTTTATGTGGTGGGAAAATAGATTTGCAATGACTCAGTCGTTGGCCTTGCAGACTTCTATCAAGTGCTCTCTGGTGCTGTTCTGTCCCCAAGACCCTATTGTCAAAATATGGATTGTTCTTCGTTGTTTCAAACATGCATATCCCAATGATCAATGCATCGTCCTTGCATATTTGATCAATTCCAGACTATAGCTTTGGCAGTCGTGGTTAGTACGTAAATTTGAAGAACTTGGTATGAGACTTGGAGGAAAACCCATTCGATGACACAAACTTGCTCACTGAAAATGAAGGACTAGAGGCACCAACTCAGGATGACCAAAGACTACACTGTCAGTCTGGGTGATACCTCAACAGAAAGGAAACAAAAATCCTTAGAGCTGAACCAATAAGCAGATCTCATGATAAACAGAAAAAAGACTGGTGGTGTCATGACTTCATTTTCATTGGATCCTTGAGAAAGGCTCATGGAAACAGGCATCAAGAAATCTAGTGACGTACGACATCCAAGGAATCTGCTGAAGGAGGTTCAGCTGTTAAAGAGCAAAGACATCACCTGGAGGCCTAACGAGTGCAGCCACGGTGTTCTCGGGCACCTCGGACACAAGCAAAAGCTGCGTAGGGATTAAAGGAGACCCAAGAGGAGTGGATGCCTTCGGACTGTGGTGAGTTGCAGAGATTGAACATCCTGAATCCACCACGGACTACCAGAGTACAAACAAAACCCTCTTGGAAGAGCACAACCTGAAAGCCCCTGATAGATGAGGATGGGGAGACATCCTTGGGATGGTGTCAGGAGGGACTGTTCCTAGAGATGAAGACATGCTCCGTACAATGGAGGGCTGCTGAAAATGGGGATGATCCTCGACATGACGGATCGGCACAGCAGCTGCAATAATGTACTCTCACATAACAACGGAGAGTTTAGTGCAGGGCACGGCAGTGTCTTGTTCTGTTTTAATGGGTCAGTGTGACTCATAACTAACCCGACAGCACCCAACAACACAATTATCCCCGCGATCCATTCTGTCCTTCTTACTGAAAGGACCTGATCTGTAGACTGGCTTCTTCTCTCATCAAAGATGAGTTTCTGCAGTTCCAGTTGTAGTATAAATATCCTATACCTAGTACTTTAGCAAGATCCTATATTTCTTAAGAATCAGGGAACCATTTTTCCTCTTTGTCCGGACCTCCCTCTTCTTCCATGGCCAGTGTTTGACCGCACACTGCCCTACACTGATCACCGGAGAAGGAATAGGATTTTGAGAACTGGCTTACACCAACTAGATACCAGCTGGACCGTGATCAGCTGTCTTGAAAGCACGTGAAGGCTTGGAGGAGAGATGGGTAACTCAGAGCACTGGGGTTCTGTTAGGAAAGGCGAAGGAGGAAGATGGATGCTGGGTAAAGAAGCTATAGTAAGTTCATCTATCGCTTCAAATGAGTCATAAGGAAAAACTAAAATGATCACATGAAACCCATGCTTGCATAGTTTAACTACTTAGGATGAGGTTAGCCCTTAAGTAGATTTCAGTAAAAATAATCATTAATAAGAATGTGGTAGAGAAGAGGAACATGGCAAACACTGGGCCTGGGGAGCTTGTTTGTCTCTTTGTATGTCTCTATCTATCTATCTATCTATCTATCTATCTATCTATCTATCTATCTATCTATCTATCTATCTGTCTGTCTATCTATCCATCTATGTATCCATCCATCCATCCATCCATCTATCTATCTATCTATCTACCCATCCATCCATCCATCCATCTATCTATTCATCTATCTATCCATTCTTCCTTCCACTCATGCCCTATCTTTATCTATCCATCTGTCTTCTGTCTATCTCAAAAAACCAAACCAAAATCATTGCCATTGAGTCTATGCCAATTCATAGTGACTCTATAGGGGAAAACTGCCGCTGTGAGTTTCTGAAACTGCAAATGTTTACAGGAGTAGAAAGCCCCATAGTTAGCCTTTGGATGGTGGTTTCAAACTGCTGCCTTTGAAGTTAGCAGCCCACTGTGTAACCACCATGCCACCAGGGCACTATCTACCTATCTATCTATCTATCTATCTATCTATCTATCTATCTATCTATCTATAGCCTACATAGTGTACATACAGTGAAATCTATGCGCACAGGAATTCAGCTAGACAGCTTGGTCTGTCCAGCTCGTCCCTTAGCCACCTTTCACTGGGTGCAGTCAGACCACTGCCTGGCCCAGGTTCTGGCTTCTGTGGGTTTTCTTTTATGAAGAGGGAGAAAAAGAAGGAATAGGGAGAACATTTCCATGTGCCCATCTCTATCCCTGGCAACCAAGGCAGAGCATGGGCCAGGCACTCGTGTGATGCCCGTTGTACAGAGGAAGGAGGAATGCGCCCAAGGGCGGAAGGGCACGCGGTCGGCACCTAGCCCTTCAGCAGGATCTGATCTAAGCCAACGGGAAACTGGCCAGTCTCACAAAGAGCTCGAGACGGCACCGCTTGTAGAAGCAGGCTCGGCGAAAAGTGCCCTCAGAGTCAGATGAAAGAGAGGCGTGCCCAGTCATAGGTAAGGTCTTCTTTGTTACTCGACCTCACTCTAAAAGTGACCGTTCCTTCCCATCTTAGAAGTGAGTCCAAGGAAAATTAAAGATAAGACTCCTTCCCAGATTTTTAAATTCCTAACTAGTTTGAAGAACATTTCTGATCATTTAACTTCCTTACTTGGTGCCCTCCACAGATATCTCACTGCATCTCTTAGGAGAAAGGATGATGTATTTTTTTAAATCATTTTATTGGGGCTCATACAACACTTATCACAATCCATACATACATTCATTGTGTCAAGCACATTTGTACATTTGTTGCCTTCATCATTCTCAAAACATTTGCTTTCTACTTGCCCTTGGTATCAGCTCATTTTTCCCCTCCCTCCCCACTGCCTCTCCCCTCATGGACACTTGATAATTTATAAACTATTATTATTTTGTCATATCTTAAACTATCCAATGTCCCCCTTCCCCTAATTTTCTGTTGTCTGTCCCCCAGGGAGGAGGTTATATGTAGATCCTTAGAATCGGCTCCCCCTTTCTACCCCACCTTCCTTCCACCCTCCTGGTATCGCCACTCTCAGCACTGGTCCCGAGGGGATCATCTGTCCTGGAGTCCCTGTGTTTCCAGTTCCTATCTGTACCCATGTATATTCTCTGATATAGCTGGATTTGTAAGGTAGAACTGAGATCATGCTAGTGGGCGGGGAGGAAGCATTTAAGAACTAGAGGAAAGTTATATGTTTCATCGTTGCTACACTGCACCCTGACTAGCTTGTATCCTCCCCAAGACTCTTCTGTAATGGGATGGAAGATGATATTTTTAACATGACCGGAATAGACCCAATCACGTGACCTGTAGCTTCCTTTCCCACCTCACCTTTTGTGCCTCCACCCCACTTTTCCCTCCACCCCCCTGTAGTGCTATTGATTCTCATCTGGGCTTTAAAAGCAAAGGTGTCCATTTTTCCTGTGCTGCAAATGCTCTCCAACTCCTATGCACCCTTTGAAGCCCCAAGGTAAATGTCACTGCCCTGGGGGGTCTTAGTTACCTAGTGCAGCTGAACAGCCAAAACTCAAGTGTGTGACTTTATCAACTGAAATATTTTCTCACAGCTTAGGAGGCTGGAGGCATGAATGCAGCCAGCCATCTCTAGGGGGAGTGTTTCATTCTCTGTGGGCTCTCCTGGAAAACCTTGCCTCTTTTCAGCTTCTGTTCCCTGATCCTTTGGCAAGCTTCCTATGTCCTGCTTTCCATCCTCCGCCATCTCAGCTTCCTTCTCGGAGCTAATCTGCTCTTCTTTCATCTCAGAAAGGATTGGCTTCAACCCTACATTGGCAAACATACCCTAGACGGATATGGCACCTTAAGGCATCAAAGAATAAAACAAATTTCAGTGAGACAAAACCCCAGGTCTAACTAAGGGTTAGGATTTATAACATACTTTGTTGTTGTTAAGTTGTTCGTTTGCCGGGTGTCGGTTCCGACACATACTGACCCTATGGACAACAGGACCAAACACCATTTGGTCCCGGGCCGTCTATCTTCACAATTGTTCTTGTGTCCAAACCCATCCTTGCAACCACAAGACCTATCTTGTCCAGGGTCATCCTCTTTTTGGCTATCCTTCTACTGCACCAAACAGGTATCCTTTTCCAGGGATAGGTGACTTCTGATAGCATGTCCTAAGTACTCACATGTCCAACGGACACATTTGAGGAGAACACAATCCAATCTTAAAACTAGAGAAGGTGCCCCTACCCCCCAGTGTAATCCATGCATAGCATGCCCCTTAGATTTTCCTCACCTAAGTTACCACATCTTTAATTAAATGAATCCCTATATAATTATATGTTCCAATTTCTGTTTACCACATAAGACAGTACATCCTATGAAGAGAGGAAACTGTTTAGTATTAACTGTGCTGAATCCCTAGTGCTTAGAACAGGGTCTGTGATGATTAGGTTTATTGTGCCAAGAGGCCAATAGGAACATGTGAGCAGAGTTTAATCAGGTTGCAACTTGGAGGATGGCCGATATAAATAAAGACAGCCAGTATCACATCTACCTTTTGATACCTGGTTATTGGACCGGTGTGCTACTGCTTTAGCTAGTTCTCTGTCTCAACTTGTGTGCTACACTACCTGTGGGCCAAGCCAACCTGTGGATCATGTTGCTAGAGCTTGAGACCCCTTTGAGACGTCCTTCTACATGCTTCTGGTGTGTACATTGCTTGAGCTGGAGGCTGGAGAATCCTGTCGTAGTACTTGAGCTCCAGACCCCATCTGGACCTGCCTCACTGAGCTCCCGAGCTTCCCTACTCTGCTGTTGTTGACCCACCCTACTGTCTGCCCCCTGCGGGCAGATTCCACCTGCCTTGCCCAAGGGAGGAGGACTCCTCTGTCTGCTTCCTTGACCTTGAGCCCAGCAGCCCACATGAGTTGAAGGACTTTCAGTATATGAACTGTTCCATGAATGTGAATTGAACTGAGTCCTCTGTAGTGCTGTGTGGACTAATTAGCTGTTATATTCCTCTTGTATACATATATATACCATAAGTGTCCTGGTTTTGTTTTTCTAGAGAACACTGCCTAACACAGGAGCTGACACATGTGAGGGCATTCCAAAAATTTGTTGAGAATAAAAAGGAATTGAAAAGAAAATGAAAATGTCCCCCAATTTTCTGAAGCCCCTTGAAAAAGCCCACTGCCTTCGAATCAGCTCCGACTTACAGGGATCCTACATACGTAAGAATCAACTCAATGACAGGATTTCTGACAAGAATACGTTAAAGTGGCCATAGCAGGGCAAGGTCATAAGCTTTATGGATGCACAAGGCCACACCCTTCTATGGAGGCGCTGGTTGGTTTGAACTGCTCACCTTCTGGTGAGCCACCAAGTGCTTTCCCAAGAATGCCACCATCCTTCCTTCTGGTACACATAGGTCCCCAGTAACATGCTGGTGGAGAAACGAACAGACAGAAACCCTGACCACAAAGTACTGAGGTCATGGGCTGAGCCCATCAGTATACTCCTCCATAAAAACACAACCTCCAAACGCACTGCCATTGAGTTCAAGCTGACCCGCGGTGACCCTATAGGACAGGGTAGACTGCCCCTGTGGCCTTCCTCGACTGGAACTCTTCACGGGAGGAGAAAGCCTCATCTCTCTCCACCAGCCAGTGCAGTGCTCCAATCATTTTCCCCTCGAAAACAAATACTCCTTTCTGCATCCACTCAGCACCCAGCAATGGGGCCCCCACGGTGTGCCAAAATTCTTGAAGCCGGTAGAGAGAGCTGCGAACCGAAAGGTAGACACAATGCCTTGGCCTCCTGCACTTAGTCTAGTGCACTAGTGGCAGGTACACAGAACACAGGGAGCACCTGCTTTCTTTCCACGGAGAATTTCTCTTTGTGTGCGTGTGCGTGTGTGCGTGTGTGTGTGTGTAGTGTCCTTTTCCAAAAGCTGGCATTCTGGGCTATGAAAATCCATAGCCACCAGAAATGGAGTAAATAGCTGAGCCT
This sequence comes from Tenrec ecaudatus, assembly GCF_050624435.1. Classification (NCBI taxonomy): domain Eukaryota; kingdom Metazoa; phylum Chordata; class Mammalia; order Afrosoricida; family Tenrecidae; genus Tenrec; species Tenrec ecaudatus. The sequence goes on from NC_134541.1 coordinate 10,690,425, forward strand.
ACCTCACGTCGGAATGACTCTTCACATGGGCCAATCAGGGGGCAGCTGTTGACGCAAGGCTCTCCCTCCTGAGAAGAAAAAGAGGCAACTGATCATATGTTTCAGGGTTAATTTAACTTTCCAAATTACAAATCCATCCAAAGTTCCACCCACCACCCGGTGAAAACTCCCAGTGCGGCCAGACTGCAAGTGCTGCAGTGCAGGCTGGCAATGGGCTCCTTGGGCACCCTTCTAAAACATGGCACCCTGGGGCTTGAGCAAGCCTCCAGATCAAAGATTCCAGTGGGCCTGGTTTACTCCCCAGTTTCTGAAGTGCCATCCATCTTTTATCCCTACGATAAAAGATGGCCCACATGTTCTCTAATTAATAAAACACGAGGATTTAGGAAGGGCACCTCTAGAGATGAGTGGCAAACATAGAAAAGTGGTGTCACTTTTGGGTTGTTGTTGTTGTTGTTGTTAGGTGTCCTCTAGTTGATTCCAACCCATAATGACCCATGGGGAACAGAGAAAAACACAGCCTGGCCCTGCCCCATCCTCACAACCGTTCCTCTGCGTGACCCCGGTGTGGTAGCCATGGTGCAATTCCATCGCGTCGAGGGTCTTCTTCTTTCCTGGCCCTCCACTTTGCCAAGCAGCTGTCCTTCTCCAGGGACTGGTCTCTCCTGACAGCATGTCCACAGTATGTAAGAAGCCTTTCCATCCTTGCCTCTGAGAAGGACTCTAGCCATACATCTTCCGAGACAGATCAATTTGTCCTTGAAGCCATCCATTGTATTTTCAATATATTTCATCAGCATCACGATTCAAATGCATTGATTCTTCTCGGAAAATACCATGACTTGGGTCAGGCTCGCCTTAGTCCTCAAAGTAACATCCTTGCTTTTCAAGACTCAAGAGGTCTTGCGCAGCAGACTGACCCAAACGCAGCACATCTTTGGATCGCTAGCTGTTTCTAGGGGCATTGATTGTGGATCCAAGCAAGGCAAAGCCCTGGACAACTTCAACCTTTTCTCCATGTAGCTTCTTTCCCATTTACCAGGATGGTAGCTCTTGGTCCAGTTGTGAGCATTTTGGCCTTCCTTACATTGAGTTGTCCTCCATCCTGAAGACTGCAATCCTTGAACTTCATCAGCAAGTGCTCCAAGTCCTCCTCGCTTTCAGCAAGCAAGGTGGGGTCATCCGCAGACCAGAGGTGGCCAACAAGCCTTCCCCCAATCCTGATGCCGCGTTCTTCTCCATAGAGTGCAGCTTCCCTGATGATTTGCTCAGCACACAGATTGGATAATTACGGTGAGCGGATACAACCCTGGCACACACCTTTCCTCATTCTCAACCAAGCACTTTTTGGTAGGCAATGGAAAACTTCGACTCTTCAGAAGGGCAAGTCTTACCTGGAGAAAGATGTGTCCATGCTTAGTTTTGTTTTCTCTTCCCCACCCAGGCTACCCTGACACTCTGGCCGATGCTCATTCTCTACAGAGGAAGCAAGGGGGGGGGGGGGTATGGAGGGAGGGTGAGAAGTAGTGGATACATTTAGGAATTCCGTTTCTTCTCCCCTCACCCCCTGTTCTCCCTCTGTTGATTACTGCCGCTACCATCTATAGCGTGTCAGTGGTCCTGACCCAATTCTTCAACCCTTCTTCTCTACGGAACTCCACCAATTAATCTAATGAGCCATTAATTGCAAACATCTGAAATCATTAGAAGCTGATTGAGCGCAGAAGCATCAACCCTTCCACGGCCGTAAGTGCCTAACCAGCAAATGGTCTCACGGTGCAGGAATGCTGATGTTTAGAGGAGATGTGACCCCCCCCAACTCGGGTGTTCGTTGACATGGGGTTCCATTTGTATACAGCCACGCTGGCATCTCTGTGTTTGAGGCGCGTGATTTATCCTGAGCTACATCCTGCAACTGACAGGTCCAAGATTAGCACTTAACCCACATGAAAGCCAAGCTGTGTGTATCCCTAAAACAAATATTTAGTATCTGACAAGCTCTGGTTCATATTAATGCACGATAGAAAGCAGTCAATTTCAGCTTCGGGCACGCCAAAATCCATTTGAGTTTTGTAAATCATTCTTCTGGATTCTAGCACAGGGAGCCAGACAAAATGCAGAATGCCCGAAAATTGGTCCAGACTGAAGCTCTGGCTGGGGCTTCCAGAGAGGCCGGCAGTCCCGAGCCCTGGGTGGGCAGCCCGTGAGCAGGAAGGCAGGCTGACGACATGCACCCTTTGGTGAGGGACAGGGCTTAAAAAACAACCCTCTTCATGGTTTTTCAAGTGGAACCTTCGAGTCTTTCCTGCAGACGCAAGAGAGGGGGTCCTGCAGGGAAGCAGCGAGCGGGAGCAGAGTGGGCCGCCGCCCGGGGGGAAGGCACAGGATGGACATCGGGTTACAGAGTCAGGATTGACTGGGAGGCAGGGGGGGCTAGTATTGACACTCGCCCACTGACCCTTGCTCAGGGCTCCTGGGACAGCTGAGGAAGTGGGCATTGACAGAGGGAGAAGGATGACCGGGAACAGGAAGTTCCTGAGAGTCAGGGCAGGGCTAGACCTCAAGTCTCCACCTTGGCATGATTGCCTTGGCATTAACACTCTGTGCCATTTCATACTGATTGGCTTTGGGAGCCCCTCGAGTAAAAATAAACCTACTGCCATCATGTCAACTCAGACTCAAAGCAATTCTAACCCTCTTGATGAAGGTCAACAGGCTCCTCTGTCTCCTGTGGGCTGGCTGCCGGCCCGGCAGCCAACGGCCCAACACCTAACCCGCAGGGCCAGCAGGGTTCCTTTGGTTTGGGAAGGGGTGGTAGGAAGTTAACCTAGTATTTCAGACATTGGTTCCACAAAGAGACTAGAGGCCCATGATCCATTACTACTTTTTAGCAGTGTTACTTCTAGATCTGCAGAAGCACTGGTTTTGAAGAGGGCAAAGTCCACCAAAGCCTGCATATCCTCTGCAAGCTTAGTTTCCGGTTGGGGGCACAAGGGTGGCAATGACACCCTTTCCGAATGCCCTGCCAGTTCAGCAGTAGTACACACGCTACCAGCTGCTAAGGGAGCTCTGAGGGCACCCATGGTGGTTACCCACTGGGCTGTCACCCACAAGATCAGCATTTCTAAACCACCAGCTGCTCCACAGGAGAAAGATGAGGCTTTCTACTCCCATAAAGAGTTCCAGTCTCAGGAAACCCACAGGGCCAGTTCTGCCCTGTCCTAGAGGGTCGCTATGGGTCAGCATCAACTCAATGGCATTGAGTTTACTTTTTGTTTTGTTTCATTTTTTTTGGAGGGGGGGAATGTTGGTGGACAAGTTAAAAACCAAAGAGTTAGAGCACAGACCATTTATAGTGTATTTGACTTCTTTTCTTTCTCAAAAGAAGAATTGGAAAAATTGAAAAGCAAGCAAGTCAAGAAGCGTGCCTGATGTTACAGAACCAGTCTCAGAAACCCACAGAGACGGTTCTACCCTGACCTATAGGGTCGTTCTGAGTCAGCAGTGACTCCACGGCAGTGAGGTGGTTTGTTTGTTGAGTTCACCAGCTGCTAACAGAGAGGGTAGAGGTTCAAGTCTGCCCATGGGCACCTCAGAAGAAAGACCTGAAAATCAACTTTAAAAAAAAATCATCTATGGAAACCCCACCGAACCTCGCTCTACTCTGACAGCCATGACGTCACCTTAGTCAGAATTGACAGGAGAGTAACGGACTTCTTTGGGCCTTTATTCAGGGTCTCAAGGCCCTTGTCCTGCTACTGTGTATTGCTTGCACCGGTCACTTGCCCAGGCCTCCCGCTGTGGTCCCAATGACAGGAGCAGAGGTGACACTCAAATCTCGTATGTGACTCACAGCATGGGGGCGAAGAAATGTTAGAGAGAGACGTGAAGTTGGGAATGGGTTAAAAGTTTCTGGTAGTGCTGGCTTTAAAAGGGGAACTATTTGCAATTTTTAAATGTGTGGAGCAGAGTACTTCTCTGGATGCAACAACAACATGCGAGCTCCCCTGTCACGGTGGTGGGTTCTGTTTGCATGTGCTTCTTTGCGGAATACTGATGTTAATTTTTGGTTAAGTTTAATCGCACCAAGTCTAAAGCAATTTGATAAAATAAGTAACCTTTCATTAAAGTTCAATGCTGTACTGAAGGAAAATGGGACTGTGTGCATTAATTGATAGTTGACAGCTATTATTTCCATGAAAACCTTTTATAGTAGAATTTCTTTTTGATGGATTGGGATTTATAAAATTTGCATTCTTCAAGGAGCTGGATTCAACGGGAAGTACTGGGGATGCGTCCCCTCTTCCAACACTATTCCCACTTTACATCGTTATTAAACATTCATTAAGAGATGGAATCTTAATTTGAAGAGTACAGCTCGGGTTTTATTTTAATCACTCAGGTTTAGACAGTGCAGGAACACAAGCATTTGCCCTGCGTTTGACTTTGATAAAACATGACTATTTATGAGTATGTTTATCCACCAGGTTTAATTAGTACAGTGAGGATCAGGGCAAATTGCTCAATGAAAGAATTTTATTTTTATTGGTGTTTTAACCTCACAATAAATTATAAAAATATCACAGGCAAGTTTTCTCCCAGCCAGCAGTTCAGCAAGGAAATCAGGCTATCTTAGATCAGGTATATCTGACTGAAACTGCAAAAATGTGGTGTGGAATTCTAAGTGAATTACTTTCATCTATTCTGATCCTCTTCTATGCCGCCCCTCTATAATGGTGAAGACGCTTTGAGCAACCACCAATATGCATGCTGGCACCGACTGCCAGGATTGTAGCAATTGAGCCGCTTTGAATATCCATGTTATTATTTCCCCCTGTGTTCTGAAACAGTAGCAGGAATGACCATGACTTTCTACACAGCATTCATGTTGAAGTTAATACTGTTCTCTAAGGAGGTGGGAATTAGGGACCAAGAAGGGTGACGCTACTTGATATTAAATTAGCTTAAGAATGGGACAAGGCCAAAAGCCAGGCTCTAAAACCATCAGATGATAAGACGTCCTTTCTTAATGGTCCCTCTAACTGGGGTGCTGTTTCCTCTCTCCTGGAAACCCAGTCCCATCACATCCTCAGACTCATCACCCTACCTGTCTTCCGTCTGATACCTGCCACTCCATCTTTTCATCCTCCACAGTAGGTATCACAGTGATTGCCTGGCTATCTGAGTACAAGTAGTCTCCAACTTACGACAGGGTTTGTGGAATCTTGGTGACTCTGCTGTAAGTCAGCTTTGATGTAAATTGAATACCTCTTCTTTTTTTACAATTTTAGTTTTCATTGTTATTGTCCTTTATAATCACTAGTTTTAAAATTCCAATAATTAGTTGTCTGTGGGGGATGGAAACATTAAAGGCAAACTTAGAGATCTGTTTTAATGCACACCTACGTACATAAAACTAACAAATCATATAAAAACAGTGTCATAATTGCAGTTCATTCTAATTTTAATGCGTCGTAAGACAGGACGTCAAATTCACTGCCACCAAGTGAATCCCAACTCATAGTAAAACCCACCTTCAGTTTTGTATAGTGTAGCTCCCCCATTCAATATTAACCTCCATGAAGGAAAGCACCCTGTCTAATTTGTTCACCCCACCATATGATGAGTCTCACATGACGTGCTGGTCAGTTCTAAGTAAGAGTGAGGAATGCAGTGAGGGCAGGTCCACATGAATTTCTGTGCCCACAAAGAAAATCTCCTGTGAGACCAGGGACTCATATTTTGAATGCTAAAACACACAAAGGCATAGTCTTAGTATTACGAAGAGTCTGTCTTCCAAAATTCAGACAAGAGAAATCTTTGGCCAGATAGCCTTATGAATACCTACAAAATCTTTATAAACTTGGTTGTCTTTCCTTTGGAAACAAACAAACAAATTCACTGCCTTCCAGTCAATGCTGACTCATAGCGACCCCATCCGTGGGTTTCCTAGTCTGCAACTGTTTACGGGAATAGAAAGGCCAGTCTTTCTCCTGTGGAGCTGCTGGAGGTTTCAAACTGCCGACCATGTGGATTGCATCCCGTGTAACCCCTACACCACCAGGGCTCTGTCGATCATGTACTGTAAGTCCCCATGGGTCTCTTTCTTTCCTCCAAAGTGTCACTGATGGCCCTGCACATCAGTGAGAGGGGACCAGGGGTGAATCCAAACCCGGGAGGTCTAGAGTGGACTGCTCTGAACCTCCTCCGTCAAGGATGCTCTGTGCTTACTTCCCCCCCCCCCGTGGCACTGCGACCCCCAGAAGAAATTCAGGAGGAATGTTCATGGCGTACTAAGGCCACTTGTCCTACAGGACTAGTTGGTGCTCCATGAAGAGAAAGGGGGGGGGTCGTTTTCACAATAAACTGGGGCCCCTGGGCAATTACGGTGGGAGAGGTTCTGTGCTCAGACTGCAGGGCCCAGCGAGCCCAGGGGCAGCCACGTTCCAGTGAGCGGTGCGTGTTTACAATGCCTCTGAGTACAATAGTCGCTGGGTTCTTTTCCAAAGTCAAGCATCCCACCTTGTAAACTAGAAGAAACAAGACCTCACACTAAGAAAGGGGGAAAGAAAAATTCTACATGGAATGTATGCAGTCCTTTCCGATGGGATAGTCACCTTGTCCTTGAAACCAGAGGCTGGCCAGCTTGCCCTACAAAGGGACAGGCAGTGGATATGCTAGGCTTAGCCCGCCAGGTGATGTGGCCTCTGAGTCACAGGCACTCTGCTCTGAAAGCAATCACAGGCGAAGCATACACAGGCAGGGCTATTTTCTAATAAAGTTTTATTGACATGAGCAGCCATTGGGAAAGGGTTTGCTCATTCATGATCCGGGCTGAAGTGTTGGAGAAAGCCAGACTCCCAGTGGGAAGTGAATAAGAATTCATAGCTGCGAAAGTCTGGAGCCGCCAAAACTCCATCCCATTTCACTAATTGGTGGATGCCTGGACGTACAATTGCAAAGGTTCTCACCCTCTTTTTTCACCATGTGAGCAGTAGGAATATGTCTCTGAAGGAAAACAGTGTTGGGCGATCAAATATATGATTGCAATGGTGGATCAATCGATGCAAGTACGTTTCTTAAATGGAGTTTTAGAGATTTTTATATGTCCCTGATCCCTGGTGGCCTAGTGGTTACAAGATGGGCCGCTAACTTCAAGGTCAGCAGTTCGAAACCAACAGCCACTCTGTTAAGAGTTAAAGTCTTGGGAAACTCACAGGGCCACTTCTACCCTGTCCTATAGGGTCACTATAGGTTCCCATCAACTTGATGGCCGTGAGATTGGGTTTGTTTTGTTTTGTTTTGGCACCTAGAAAACCATATAGTTAGAGCATAAGCCATTTATAGTGTATTTGACTTTTTTTTTTTCAAAAATATGGCTTCCCATGTAGTTGAGAAAATTGAAATTCAAGCAAGTTCAGAAACTTGTCTGATGATATAGAAACAGTAAGTGGTAGAGCCAGGTTTCAAGTGCATTTTGATCTGATTTCAAAATCCAAGCTATTATACTTCTTTGGTTCTTAGAGTTATTAACACTTTAGTCTGAAATAATAATTTAATAGAACTGGAGCATTTTAAGATCAAGGACTATCAGAGATGCAGTTTAACTCGCTTATAAAGAAATGGACCTTATTCTGCAAAAGAAGAATCAAGCCCTAGAGAGAAGACATGAGTAATTCAGGGACATATATTCCTAAAATTTCATGGTAAAAAAATAGAGGCGTTTCATCTCAGTGTCATGTCCATTCTGAAGACTTTGCTGACATATGTTGACTGGGACATAGAGAATAGAGAAAGTAAGTTATATCAGTCAACAGGTAGAAAACACATAAACAATTGGAAAACGTGTTGGCTCTAGGAACTGAAAAGTACAGGTGTTAAACAACTTCACGTAGACCTGAGTCTTTCTGTTTCTTCCTTCTGTGCACCATCCGTTTTCTTCCTCAGGTTTGGTGTGGTGGTGAGATGGCGGCCAGCAGGCACATGGCCACCTTCTCTTACACTCAAAGTTACAAGGAAGGTAAAATATTTCTTCCTCCAACTGTTGACATAAGAGTCGTGGACCTGAGTCTCATATGATTATACTGAGTCTTGTGCCTGCTCCTGAGAAGGCCCTTTGGAGCTGAAGAATTTTAACACACTTAGGCTTCAAGTCGTGAGATTCTTTCTGTGTTACCCAATACAACCTAAGCCAGGCAGCACAGTGAAAAAATAAACTTAAAAAAAAAAATCAACCCCTCTTGTAAAGACTATTTCCCCAACTTAACAAACACCATTTATCAAAAACAATGAGAAAATCTTAAAAGCAGTAAGAAAAGAAAGGAAATAGGAAGTTACTTAACTGAGAACAGAGAGGATTACAACTACCAGTGTCCCACCAGAAATCACTGAGGTCAGAAGACTTTAAATCGACAAATCCAAACCCACGAAAGAATAAGAAATGCATCTGTTAACCAAGAATTCTGTATCCAGCTGAACTATCTTTTGAAAATTAGTGGGGAGATAAAGGCACTTTCAGAGTAACAAGAAGTAAAGAATTAATTGCCAGCATACCACTGCTAGAAGACCTTCAGACTCAAGGAAAGTGATACCAGGTCCAAATGATACCAGATTCAAATTCAAAAGGTGAAATGAAGAGCTTTGGAAATGATAAACTCAGGGTTATTATAAAATCTTCTAATTTGATCTTAATTTATTTAAGGATCAAACTGTTTCAGAAAATGTACCAATGTACATAATTAATATTTTGTTGTTGTTGTTTTTGTTTTGTACCATCAAGTCAACTCCAACTCATAGTGTCTTTGTAAGGCAGAAAATAACTGCTCTGTGGGGTTTTCTAAGGTGAAAGAATTTCAGAAACAGATCACAGGTCCCTTCTCGGGCACAGTGGCTGAAGAGTTTGAAACACTTAGCCCTTGAGCCTTTCACCACTCTGCTATCAAGGCTTCTTGAATAGAAACTATTTATATCATAATAACAGAAAAAAGTATAGGAAGATGGAGCCACACTGGTACAAACCTCTCATATTGTATAGGAAATAGGTCAATATCAACATGAAGTCCATTATGGTATGTTAAAATATCGTATATACTCATGTATACGTTGAAATTTTCAACACATTTTTTATGCAGTTCTTGTGTTAAAATTAGGTGCCTTGGCTGATACTCAGTTTGGCTTACACTCAAGTGTATACGGTACATATTATAATCCCTAGTGCAAATACTAAAAAAAACCCACAAATAAATATAACTGAAAGTCAAAAAGAAGTAAAGTCAGATGTGAAGATACTTAGCACCAAAAACAGAAGTCAAGGATGAACAGTGGAAAACAAGAAGAAAAATTCAACTACCAGCAAAATGTTGACCTAAATCAATCATATAAATAATTACATTAATTATACATGTAACACGTCAGAACAAAGGCAAAGATTATCACAGCAGATTTTTTTAAACAAATGCCAGTTATATGTTATAAGGGACATGCTTGAAAGATAAAGACACACCATGTACCCGAAGAAGCCTCTTCCCACCTTTTTTCAACCTAAGAAACCACTTGAGGGGGGAGGGCTCATTGGACAAAATAACTAAGGATCTTGAAGTCCACGTAAAACATAAAAGAGTCTAGATATGCTCACCTCAGGAGAGCAAATGGGATTTTCTGGTGGCTCCAGAAGTTAGGAGGTGAGAAATCTTAAGAAGAAAGATGAACTTGAACTAACTGCCATCAAATCAGTGTCAACACTGCTAACCTATAGGACAGGGTAGAACGTCTCCTGTGAGTTTCCAAGGCTAACTGTTAGCGTGAGTAGAAAGCCCCATCTTTCTCCCTTGGAGCAGCTGGTGGGCTTGAACCGCCTACCTTGTGGATCACAGCCCAACAAGTCACTACTGCACTAACACAACTCCTTCTAGAAAAGAAATGAAGTAAGGAGAATGAAAGAGGACTCTCAGCATCATGAGAGGAAATCAAACCGGATCAGGTAGCAGGAAATTCAGGAGACTGGCACAAGAGAACCCACAAACATTTGGCTTCATGGTGACTTGTATGAAATGTTTTCATCCACTGAGTATTTATCAGGGCCCCAGCATGTGATGTATGTGTGTTCTGTCCATAGAAGCACAGTGGTCAGCCAATATAATAACAGAATGCCTGTGTTCCCGGAGTACACCTCCCACAATTTAAAATTATTTTCTTGGCTGGGTTGGGATTTCCCAAACCTCCAACCCAATCCTGCTACGAGCGAAAACACTGTTGTAATGATGTATTGGGGGAAAGGGTAGACACGAGACGCAGTCCAATATGAGTTAAACAAAGCCGTGAAGATTGGATGGCATCCACAGAAGGCCGGTGTAACAGGTAAGAGAGTAAGCCAGGTTAGATGAACACACATTAGTCAAGACCCAGGAAGTCTGAGAGGTGAGGAGTTGGGGGGTTGCCCTTCGTGAGGTAGGGCGTACGGTAATGCGTATTTAGGGCTATTCCTCAATGATCTCTTCCTTTCAGGAAAGAGGAATTCCGATGACATAGTGGTTACACACCGGGGTGCTAGCCAAAAGGTCCGTAGTTCGAATCCACCAGCTGCTCCTCTGAAGAAAGAGGGGGTGTTCTACTTCCATCAAGAGCTACAGTCTCAGAAACCCGCAGGGGCAGTTCTACCCTGTCCCACAGGATCGCAAGGAGTTGGCATCTAGCCACTCTATGGCAGTGATAGTTTGTGTTGCTCCGGAAAAGGGTGGGTCTCCATGCCCCTGCCCTCTGGAAGTTCAGCGTGGTCAGAGGACACACGTTCCTTTCCATGGTGATGACTCTAGAATCCACATTCTTTCCTTCCTCTGCCATGCCAACCACCAGCCTTCCAGAGAGTGGGGGCGCTGTCAGCCGGCTCAGGGAGGAGATTTGGGGCACTGTCAGCCAGCTCAGGGTGGAGATTTAAAGAAGTGCCCCCTGGCTAATGCGGCACAGGGATAGATCATGAGCTAGAAATAAGCCTCTGTTTTTTATAAGCCACTGAAGTCTCGGGGTTGTTTATCACCGCAACACAACCCAGCCTATCCTAGCTAATACCGACAGATTGAGGCAGGCTGTGGGGACACCGGCGGAGAGCTGTAAAACATCGGGATACCAGGGGTTTTAAAGATGTTTTTAAATAACAGAGTCCCCTGAAGGAACTAGGGAGAGAGTGGATTTTCAGGTGCCAGATTGGAACAGATGAGAACATGAAGGCAGTAAATTCAGCCCTAAGGATTCTAGAAGGGGAGGCAAGCTTCCTGACAGGAATACTTGTCTTTTTCTGACAAGAGAAAGTATACACCTTCATTCCAGAGACGATACTTTTTATCCCCGTAGAACTAAATTCAAGCGAGGGTTTGTCTCGGGGAAATTTGTGGAAGGGTTGGGTGAGAAGTGAACTGCATCTCCCGCCACCAAATCAGAAACACCACAGAGGCGGACAGTCCTTTCAGTTCCCCCGTCAGGAGGAAAGGGCATAACTTCAGAGGAGGTAAAACACTGAGCCACAACCTGGACCAAGCGTTTTACTTTCTGATGACCAAAGTCGGGCTTGACCAAACCAGAACCCTCTGTTTGTCACACCCACCGTTTCCACCCGAGGGTCCCCTACTGACTGTGCTTCCGCTGCCTCGGATTTTCCTTGAATTGGTTTGCACGTATTTAGTCAACTGGGTCTGAAATGGAAAACTGGATCGAGTGGCTGACATTGAAACCCAGGATTCTTTGTTGTCACCTTCTCTCCCATGTCCACGTTTGTCCTCAGCAGGTTCTCTGGAATGAAGACTGAGATTGAAATGAAGACGTTACGGTCTTGCGAAGAAATTCTCCCTCATCGTCCATCAAGAGTTCGCGTGAGGAAATGTTCATGCAGTGGATTGACAAGTCAACGCTCCTAAGCAGCTTTGTTTCTGGAATGTCACATTCAGGCTGGCCCTCGGAGGTGAAAGACAGAGGCTTGAAGAAGCTGGGCCACCCACTAAGGAATCCCAATTCCGTGGCCTGGATTTGGGCAGTCTACTCTGAAACTGAGGGAGGGCCAGGGAGGAAATGGTTTTTCACTATATGATTTAATACAGATTTTGAACATTTGCGTTTGGGGGGACATCTTGGTGTCGTGGTTATGCGTTGGGCTGTGACCCACATGGTCGGCAGTTTGAAACCACCAGCAGCTTCTCCGGAGAAAGACTAGGCTTTCTACTCCCATAAACAGTGACAGTCTCAGAAACCCACGGGGGGTTGACATGAGTCAGCATTGACTTGATGGCAGTGAGTTTAGTTTGAGCCTTGGTTCTGGGGACACCAGTGTTTGTAGCCTGCAAGTGGATCTACTTGTAGTGACCCTACTGTACAGAGTAAAACTGAGCCCTAACATTTCCAAGGCTGCCCAGTTGTGTGCAAGAAGATTGCTCTGTGGAGCAACCTGTGGATTCGAAGCAACCACCTCGAAGTTAGCAGCTAAGGGCTTCACCACTTCGCCAAGAATCACCAGCAATGAGTTTGGATTTGGGGATTTTCAGTTGATCTAACATCCAAATAAATTCCCCCTAGCAAGTTTTTAAGATAGGTTTAGACCATGTAGTGAAATACAAGTTCTCTACAGCATCCTGTGGTCCACGGTATTCTCTGTTATGGAGTAACTTGACCCGCCAAAAGAAATGCTGCCAACACTAGCCTCTGTGCAGGGGTTATAATCCTCTTTGGGAATGGGGGTCTCTGTTATGTTCACGAGGCAGAATTAGTGTGGGTGTGTCTGCAGCCCATTTCTTTAGGGATATAATAGAGATTAAAGAGGGCATGAAGGAAGCAGAGGTGAGGAGGAGAGAGATGCCAAGCCACAAAGTGGAGATGGTCCAGGGCAGAAGTTCAAAGAGACAAGGCCCCTCCTCCAGAGTAGACACGGAGGGAGAGAAAGCCTTCCCCCAGCTGGCATCATCGGTGGCATTTGTGTAATGGCGGCACTAGATGCTGCAACGCAAAATGCAGCTAAGAGATGGCCCCGTGTGTTACAACGCTCCAAGCGGAGCACATACCTGTTTCCCTTACAGCCCCCCTTTCTCTGTCCGTGCTACTGGGGAGAAACAATCAGCTCCTTCTCTCTTGATCCTTGCATTGTGTGGTGGTTACAGGTGGAGGCAGGAGACACTCTCTCTCTGCTCACTCACTCCCTGTGAGACATCCCTATGGAGAAGACACATGGAGAGAGGCTGACGGAACCAGACCTCCGGAGCCGGAGAAGCCACAGAGAGACCCACACCAGCACTGAGATGCTTACAATGCCACTGGATCCACAAGACTTCCCACCCACTGGCCTGTGATCTTCCAGCATTCAGCATCATTGCATGGGTTTCATGAGTCTGAAGAGGACTTTATAGATTGGTATTGGACATATAGGCTAATATCAGATGTATGGACTTGATCTGGACTAGGCTGGGATGTTTTGACAATATCCAACTGCTCTTGTACATACGGCTCTTTCTTACACACATAAGAGTGTCTATGAATTTGTTTCTCTTGTCTACCCAGACTAACATATCTTGACTGACAGCAGCCCTCTGTCTCTTCCGGTGATCTTCAGGCCCCTGTCCTGAACCTTCATCCCTTCCTGTGGATTCTTCCTTCAATAAATACAACCAAAGTTTAACATTACCAGAAGCCTTCGACTATCTTAGAGAGTCTTCTGGAGCACCTGGGGGGAAATAATAGACAGGATGGGTTCTATCACAGCCACTCTGCAGAAATAGGATGCATCTTCATCCGAAATGTGGTTCGGACGCCAGGACAGATGACAGGACAGCGTCACAAAGAAGGTGAGAGAAAGTTGGTTGCCAACCTAATGAGACTCCTGGGAGAGAATCTTTGGCTTACAGAGGGGTTAGGGAGGTTAAGGGGTGAGGTTAAGGAGCCCAGTGGTGTGGGGGTTAAAAAGTATTTGGCTGCTCTCCAAAAGGTCGGTGGTTCAAATCCACCAGAGGCTCAGAAGGAGAAAGCTGTGGCAATCCTCTCAGAACCCTACACAGGCAGGTTGACCCTGTCCTAGAAGCTTCGCAGGAGCAGGAACCAACGAGCCAGCAGTGAGTTTGGGGTATTGTTGTGCTGTGTTTTATTTTGTGTAAGTGGTGGGCCAGCATGCACCATCTGAACTGCCCACCAGTATCAAAGCACCTGGGATTCAGGTGGGATCTGGTGCATGTCTGACGCCACACTATCATTTACACACGTCATATCAGTGAATTCCTACAAGAAACCCCCAATGGGAGGTGCCTTTGTTTGCCCTGCCCAGGGTGAACTTGAGGGGTTTGAAGGACTTCATTGATTTAGGAAGCCAGGGTGGGGAACTGAGGGAAGAAATGGGGAAGGATGTAGAGTGGAGAAGAAAACCAAGAAAGAGCTGGGAACAAACTGGCTACAGCTGAGGACAACTAGACTTCTGGCCAATGAATGAAGGACTTCAAGAGACAGGGTGGACCTCACCTCAGTGCTGTCCCATTGGGGATTGAAAAGAGTGTGGAGTGGGGGGTGGAGCTGAAATGTCACCCATTACATCCTGTGTTTATTTGGGGGTCATGACTCCCGCCCCCACCCCACTCCCAGCCTCCATGTATGCTCTTGCAGATAGATTAAGCTTCAGAGAGTGAGGCTGGCACATGAGTAAGAACCTGGCATTGTGTGCAAAAATAGACTCTGAACAACAGGGCACCCCCCCTACCTCATCTAGGGGTGCTTGTCGTTTGGGGATGCTGTCAAGTTGAATTGTAGTGAGCCCATGTGGTCGAGAGGAACTGCACTCTGAGGTTCTCTGGACTCTAATCTCTGTGGGAGCAGATCACCACGTCTTTTCTCCCATGGAGCCACCAGGTGGGTTTCCGCCCACCACCTTTTGGTTAGCAGCTGAGCTAACACCCAACCTGTGGGCCTATGGAGCTGCTAAGGCTCCTCCAGGTTAAACAGCTTCCCAAGACCACACAGCTGCATAAGAAGTAGGGCGTGGGAACCCACACCCAAGACCATTGGACTCGTGGGTCACACTCTAAAGCAAGGCACCCTGATGGGGCGGGGCTTAGCCACTTTCAGAGTGGCGCTGAAACACACGGGGGCGGGGTGGCCGAGTACTGAGACTAGGGCTGGGATCCAGATGCTCTCTGCCGTGCTCACCCCAGGAAAGCCTGATTCGGATCCTCACTGTAGTGCTCACGGGCCGGGTGCCCTCTCTGTGTCTCAGCCCCCCCTTTTATACGCTGGGGATCATCTCAGCACCTAGTACAAGGTGGCTACAGAGAGTTGAGGCCATGGCTCAGAGAGGTGTCTGACTCAAGTGACCCAAACCCAAAGTCAAACCCAAGCATGCAGAGCTTTGTCTGACTCACCGCGACCCAGGAGGACAGGGGAGGACTTCCCATTGGGTTTCCAAGGCTGTCGACATGAGAGAAGTTGATGGCCATGCCTTTCTCCCTTGAGCCTGGTGGGTTCCAGAGTAAGTGCCAGCCAAGGCTGCCATCTTTTTCACCAATTTTGTTGCATTTGGTTCTCATGCCAAGCCACTCACTTTTGAAAATAGTTAGTCTAGTTTAACTTTTTGGAAATCACTTTTATGTTAGTTCATATTAAACACACACACACACACACACATCCGCTTAGGCACTATAATCAACTGTTGATGTGGTTGTCGGGTGCCAGCAGGTCACTTCCAAATTACAGCCACCTGATGAACAACAGAAGTCGCTGTGGTAGCGTCCTGGTTAAGGGTCGGGCTGTTAACCATGAGGTTAGCAGTTCAAGCCCACCAGCAGCTCCTCGGGAGAAAGATGTGGCGTTCTACTCCCGAAAAGAATTGTGGTCTCAGAAATTTACGGGGGAAGTTTTAACCTGATTTCTAGGGCTGCCGTGAGTCGGCATTCCCTTGATGGTAGTGAGTTTGGATTTGGGTTTACGTAGAACAGAACAAAATGCTGCCTGAGCCTGAGCCTGAGCCTGAGCCTGAGCCTGAGCCTGAGCCTGAGCCTGAGCCTGAGCCTGAGCCTGAGCCTGAGCCTGAGCCTGAGCCTGAGCCTGAGCCTGAGCCGTCTTCACGGTGCCACCGTGTGGGGCCCGTCGGAGCAGCCACTGCATCAGTTCATGTGAGGCTCTCCCTCCTTTTGGCTGCCTTCTACCAAGCGTGATGTCCTTCTCCAGGGACCGAACCCTCCTGAAGACCTGTCGAAAATGCATGAGAAGCCTTGCCATCTTGCTTCTAAGGGGCACTGTGGTTGTACTGCTTTCTAAGACAGATTGGTTTGTTCTTTTAGCAGTACTTTTGAATGTCTTTCCCAGCAACCACAATCCAAAAGCATCGCTTCTTCGGGCTTCCTTACTCATTGCCCACCTTTTGGAGGCATATGGAGTGACTGTCATCAGAGAGCCCTGGTGGCGCAGCGCGTTAGGCGTTGGCTTGCTAATCACAAGGTCAGCAGTTAAAAACCAACAGCCAAACATCAGGTGTTCTAGTCCCATAAAGATGTACAGGTACGGAAACTCACAGGAGCAGTTCCACTCTGGGTCGACCATGAGTAAGAATCGATTCAACGGCAACCAGTGAGTAATCAATAAGGGATGAAAAGGGTACCCAAGACCGGTTTCTGTTCTCGTCTACTCTCTAGCGCACGTCCTGCTCTCTCTGCAGATGCGCCTTGAAAGAATTGCCTTTTGGAGAGTCAGACCTTGAGGCAAATGGCCACAATGCTATGGAACACAGGAAGGGGAACTTTCTTTAAAAATCAAAAGAACCCAGGCTTTCCCAGATATCTGAGGCCCAGGGATTCTCTGGCCCTTCTAAGTGGACTCACATGCAGGTAAAACGCTCTCCAGGTGATGTGATGCTGACCTGGGTGCGATGCTCACTCACTCGGGCTCTGGGCCATTCTCCACCACCAGCCCCTCTACCTCCTCTGTGTGCAGTACCTATTAGAGTAAAGATTTACTAAGAGCCCAACACAGCTTGACAGTCTTCTAAGCATTTTGTCTGTATCAAGAAAACAAAGTCACTGCCACCGACTCGATTCCCACTCACAGTGACCCTGCAGGACAGAGTAGAACTGCCCCGGTGGGCTTCCAAGACTGTAACTCTTTATGCGAGTAGAAAGCCTCATCTTTCTCCCAAATTGCAGCTGGTGGTTTCAAACTGATGACCTTGTGGTCAGCAGCCCAACAATATGTAAGCCAATAATGCAAGGCAAAGCCATCTGAGTCACGTCGACCCCAGGTGCTTCTAGAGATGGCATAGCAGTTACACTTTGGGTTGTGATCCAAAGGTCAGCTGTTCAAAGCCAGCCACTTCCACAGGAGAAAGGCAGGGATTGCTACTCTCTTAAAGAGTTACAGTCTTGGAAGCCCACCGGGGCAGTTCTACCCTGTCCTACAGGGTCACTATAAGTCAGCATCTACGCAATGGCAGTGAGTTTGATGGGTTTTGTTGTCTTTTGGTGACTTGGAAATAAAGTGCCAGGTCCTTCTGAGGTTAAGTCCAACCTTCCAAGTAGCAACCAAGTGCAAGAGCTGCCTCCAATTATGACCTTCACTGACATTGGGAGAACTCAGAGATATCAGAAGCTAGGCTGACTTCTCTGTAAATTCAAGAGCAGTTCAGCTAGCCTGATGCACCCCCCATAGCCAGTCACATGAACAGCAGAACTGGAAGGTCAGGTTTGGGGCAGGCAAGTTTGAGATCAGTTTACTCAATGTTGTACTGCCAACCTGAGAGAGAGAGAGAGAGAGAGAGAAACTTGATTGAAAGTGGCTTCCTCAAACAGTTAAAACACCAAGCCTTTGAATAGTTCCAACCAACCACTGGGAGGGATCTTTGCGCCAAGGGATAGACCGCCAGGCTGGTCTGCACGAGCAGGCGAAAACAGTGCCCCGCAAACTGCTCACGCGCCCTCCCCACTTATTTTAAGTCAAGAAAATCTTCAGAGATTTAGGCTTAAAAATAAAACATATCTTCTCTCATCTGTAGGCTATTTCCATCTTCCTTTAACCCCAGGTAACACCCTCACCTGCTAGCTCCTGACTTTTAAAAAAATTTTTAACGTTCTACATTAAGTCCGTGGAAGATGCGGTTAGTTATCTCAGGACCCCGAGCAGATACCAGAGGCCTAGCGGCTTTCGCGCTGCGTCTCGAGGAATCCAGGGACGCCCCGGAGGAATGCGCTGGATGCTATGGTTAATTAACTAATTTGCTCAATCAAGTTTAACAGTGGTTTTAACTTTAATGAGACCATTACATTTTAATATGGAAATAACAGCCTTGTCTGAGCAGTCCCCACAGTCCGCAGGCCGGGCCTCCCTCTTCCGCCCACTCGGAAGCCGCGCGGCTGTCAGCTTGTGAACCTGAACGTGGCCAGGAACACTGGAATGGTGGCGCACGCGTAGAGGGCGCGTCTGGAGCTACCCTCTTGAATGAGCACCCTGCCTACAGGTGGTCCTACCCAGATAAAATTGGAGTGGGTGGGACTTCCTGAGGGTGACAACAGGAGGCCATCCAGATCGGCACCCGGGAAAGGGGAGGAGCTCGAAGAAGGAGCCCCGTGTCCAGCTCTGGGTTCAGATTCGCCCTAGCCGTCTGTCCCCAAGGTGCTGCTTTTACTGCTAGGTGCCAGGGTGAATGTCGGCTCGTCGCCATATCGTGTGGCAGAGAGGAGCTGCCCGGGAGGGTTTCCTAGCTGTCACCTGTCAGGTGTGCCGCCCGCAGAGCCACTTCCTTGAATTCCAATTAATTGGACTCTTCCAAAGGCTAGTTAAGAACCTAGGGTGGCATAGTGGGTTACTCATTAGGCCGGTAACCATGAGGTCAGCAGTTCAAACCCACCGGCCTCCCTGAGGGAGAAGGATCAGGCTGTCTGTTCCTTTACAGGTTTACAGCCTCAGAAACCCAACGCTTTCATTCTACCGTGTGGCTAGGAGTCAGAATTGCCTCTTCATTGTCTTTGGTTTGGGCCCGTGGAGGCTTGCGTGGTGCTGTTGTGAGGCCGCACAGATTATAGCAGACCTTCCAGGGTAAGCCTAGGAGGAAAGACCTGGCCATCTACTTGTGAAAGTCAGCCAGGGAAAACCCTTTGGAAAACGAAGGTGGTCCGATCCACAATGGATGATGCGGATGGATGGTGCCCCCCCAGGGCAGTACTTCCTCCCGTGCTGCTAGGGGACAGCCCCCATGCCACCACGAAGACCAGCAAGTCCCTAGTAGAGCGCCCTCGCGAGCCCCGAGGGCGTGCCTGCCTTTGCCTCCGGTGCTTCGGAGTTTAACTATGAAAACTTCCACAGGCCGGTGAAGGTAATGAATCATGAATTCTGCGAGGGCAAATGCAGCGCACTGAAGCCGGGCGCAGCTGTCTGAGATCTGCTCCGTGTGCATTTTGCTACCCGTAATTTTGTCATCAATTTTCATCTTTTTTGTTTAAACATATTTGTCTTTTGGACAAGATAGGTCATATTTCATAGGTTTGATGAATTTTCTCCTTGGTCCGGTTTTACAGAACTTGCACTTAATTAATTGCCCAACCTTTAATTCGACAGACTGCTTTTACTGGCGAGGTGGCTTCAAAAGCATCCACACAGTGGAACTTCGGAGAAAGTCATTGTTTTTGTGTCACTTCCAAAGAAAGTCGCAATTATTAAAATGTGTAAATAATTTGTCAAAGGCGCAACGGGCAATAATTAGGGAAAGATCAAATAAACCTTTAATGGGCATTTTTAATTGGGTGTTTCGCAGGGAGCGTCAAAGACTGCAACAAAAGGCGCCGTGCCCCCCCTCGGCGCTGGAGGCGAGGAGGGCCACGCGGAGGGAGGGGAGCACTCACCCCGCGGTCGCACGGTCTGGGTCGCCGTGGCAGCGACACTGGTAGGACATGGTCTAGCGCTTAGCAGAACAGTCAGCCACGACCCCCCGCATCCCGGCAGGCAGCAGTTTCTGAAGATCTGCGCATCCGAAACATCATGCAGGCCGCCAGGCTCTTCGGAGCCTGGTAAAAGGCAGGCAGGAGAAAGAGGAGGCAAAGGTCACCGCTTGTCAATTCTCCCCGAGAGCGCGAGCGTGGGGCTGGCAGTTCGCGTGGAGCTGCCGTGTTTCCCTGGCAACTTTGTGTGCGTGCGCATGCCTTCGATACATTTCTTCTCGTTATTTTCACACGGTCTCTTTGTACCTCCGACTGTTCTGAGTGGTTTCTCCAAGTGACACGGGCCTGCTTTTCTGAACAGGATGAAGAGGCTGACAGTTTAGGGGGGGGGGGTAGGAAGGTTGGCGGGGGTTGGGGCTGTAAGAACCAGAGTTGGATCTTTGGTCACATTGCAGATGAAAGGCGCCTGAGGAAACGAACTGACTCCGAGAGAATGCTCTGAGACCCAGCAAGAGTTGAATGCTTCAAGTCCCGAGAAATTGGAAGCCGAGATAAGCATGGCGTCCCTGAAATGGCACTTTGTCATCTCTTTCGAAGAAATGTTAAGCCAGGCCCCCCATCATCCTCCATCCCGCCTTCACGGTTCCTTCCGATTTTGTGATTGTTCCGGAGACCTGGGTTGGTATTGCATTCTGGGGTCTGTGTTCTTTCTCACTTGTTAGAAGCAGGAGAGAGGCACTGGGCAGGAGCCGGGCTTTGGTCTCCATGGACTCAGCCAGACCGTTACTGAGAATTATGAAGGACCCAGCACTAGGCTGGCCACAGACCAGCCCCTCCGCTATCAAGGACCCACCAGGAAAGGGTTTCTGCCTTCAGGTCCTTGTGTTTCTCTCCCTCCTCCTCAGCTCTGACTGTAGTCATTTTCCTGCCATGGGGTCCGTGACAGCTCACAGCCACCCTATAACTGCCCCAGTGGGTTACAGAGATGGTCATTCTTTACAGGAGTAGAAAGCCTCCTCTTGCATCATTAGACCACTTGATGCCCTTGTACAGCTGACCTTGTGGTTAGCAGCCACTGATGCATCAATAAGCTGGTGAGCCCTGGTGGAACAGTATTGGACTGCTAGGTGCAAAGTCCGGAGTTTAATCCAACCCACCAGCTGTACTGCAGTGTGAGGATGTGGCTGGCTCCTTTTGTAAAGATTCACAGTCTTGGGTACCCTGTAACCCAGAGTAGACTCTATAGCAGTGGTTGGTGGATGGGTAGGTGGACGTGCTAATAAAACCTTACTGATGGACCCTGACATTTGAATTGTACATCATTTTCACAAAATGTTCCCAAATACAAACTTTCCTAACATTTATTTTCAACCCTTTAAATGTAAAGAGAAGTGGGTAATGCACTGGACTTCTAACTGTAAGGTCAGGGGTTCAGACTCACCAGCTGCTTCGCAGGAGAAAGAGGAGGCTGTCCCCATAAAATGTACCGGCTCAGACACCCTATAGCGCAGTTATGCTTGGTCCTGCAAGGGCATCACGAGCCAGAATCAGTGGCAGTGACTGAAATATGAAAAGCCACTCTTAGGCCGACAAAAGAGGGCTATTCTGGAGAGGACACGGAGATTAACCATGTAAACAAATGCATAAACAAGGACCGGATCAGGTCCTGATGAAAGCAAAAGAGGGTGCCCTGGCAGGAGGCACCGAGCTCCCGGGAAGGGTCTCTGAGTCCCAGTAACAAGAGGGGGCAGCTCCCTGTTTCCTGTCCACCTGAGTGCACTCGTACCTCTGAAAGCCCATTGCAATCATGCCTAACTATTCATTCTTCAGGAGTTAATAATAAGGAAGACCCAAGAAGGATCTATAGGTTTGAATTAGGGAGCTGGTGAAGAAGATTGAAAGTACCGTGGACTGCCAAAAGAACAAACCGATCTGTCTTGGAAGAAGTACAGCCAGAATGCTCCATCAAGGCCAGGATGATGAGCCTTCATCCCACATCCTTTGAAGATGTTGGCAGGAGGGACCATCAATGGAGAAGGATGCCAAGTTGGGTGAAGTGGAGGGGCAGCGAAAAGGAGGGAAGTCTAAAAGGAGATGGATGGGCCCAATGGTGGCAACAATGGGCCCCAATATAAAAGCAAGTGTGCGGATGGAGCAAGGCCTGGCAGTGTTTTGTTCTAGGGTCCATGGGGTCTCTGTGCGTCCGAACTGAGGGCAGCTAACAACAACCTTAATTTGCACCAGGGAAAGAAGCCATTGGTTCACCG